>NC_089523.1:32378879-32696379 GCF_963924715.1 Thunnus thynnus | reverse complement strand
TAAAAATAGAGACTTAAGATATAACCATAAGTATGATATTCATTTTTAATTTGCTGAGTATACATTGTCCATGTTAATAATATTAGTTCAATGCTTGTTTGTACATTAACACAGATAATGACTATAAATGTCTTTATTATTTCCACTTCAGAATCGGGTGTTGACGTTTCTAACTGTTACACTCTAGCAAGCAATTATAATTACTTAATCATGATTTCTAATTAACTTTTAATTGCTTCTGTTCCGTCCTTTTATTTTAAAATGATTCACTGGAAACTGAAGTATGTTATGTCCGCATGGACGCTTGCATGACAAATTAAATATGTTGCAGTTCTTCACTGTGACCACTGGAGGGCAACATGTAACATGTAAACAAATCTTTTGTCCTTTATCTTATTAATCTTATATCTTTTTTTGAGCCAGATTCATTCGGCATTCAAATTGAAAACAAAACAAAAACAAAACTAGAATGTAAAATATTCAATGAAATAACATTTCCTTTAACAAGTTCAGCTCTGTAATTTCAGATTTCAAAGAGTTTAATGACCTCTCAAAATTAAAAATACTCTTAGGAGAAGAAGACAGGGCACACCCACCCACCCACCCACCCACCCACACACACACACACACACACACACACACACACACACACACACACACACACACACATATTGTAAGGTTCATATTACTGTTATCGTGTACTTTCCAAATATTAGGACAAATTGTACTTTGATGCTTTGGCAACCTTGTTCTTTAAACCTTCTTGCCAATAAAGCCCTTTGAATTGAATTGAATAACAAATGTTGATTCACACAGTAGAATATTTGTTGCAGATAATACAATATTTATGAAAAATAAATGAAAAAAAAGTAGAGCGAATGTTTCTAGATAACTTAAAGTCACAGTTTAAGAATTTCAACACATCCTGATTATAGAATATTGGGGAGGAATAGAGAACCACAATAAACTGACACAATAAATAAATAACAAAGGACTGAATCCATTCGAGCTTGAATACTCCATTCATGATTTCAAAATTAATTGCTAATTAATTATTATAACGATTTCCTCCTTTATTTTAGGTGAATGCTCAGGTGCTTAAGAACATAAACTGTTGTTGGAGGTTGACCTGAGAATTTTAAGAATCACTTCTCTCTAGTGGCCGCAGTGTTGAACTGCAATACATTAAATGTATCAACAGGAAGTAACGGAAACTATTATAAAACAGTCACAATTTCTTCCACAAAATCATCCTATACAAAATATAAAAAAATATTCATTTGAGGGGTTGCAGAAGAAGAGTAAACAAACAAACAAAAAATCCAACTCTGAACTAGGGGGAGTTATAGCTCCTACAAGTAATAAAACCAAAGAAGAAGAAGACGTCAGGTGGGGCTGTATGTGTGTTGTTGGTGACGTCGTGCAGGACGTGAACATCCTTAATTCACATCATCCAAACTCCGTAAAGGATCCCGTTGTTTGCTGGTTTCTCTCCATCTCGAGTCAACATGGGGAACTGTTTAACTGTGGGGCCGAACGAAGCGTTGGTGGTGTCCGGTAGGTGAACCGACTACCGGCTAACGGAGCCAGCTAGCTGTCATTATAGGAGCTAACGGTAGCTGCTGCTAGCTGCTGTCAGGCGCTAACTGGCAAACAGACTAACACACTGTATATATCTGAGGTTTATCTTTCTCACTGGTTTTTAGACGGTGAGACGTTAAAGCTTTTATTTACTGTTAATGAGTGTATGTAATCACAGATAGACTGCGCTTTAACTGGTAAATACGGTATCTGGTGTTTATGTGGATGCTCTGCTGAGCTGCTTATAAATCAGTAAAGACGCGCAGCTGCGGTTTTAACGTCAGTTGTAATTAAATACAAAACCCCGAACAGCTTGTGTGAAGAGCTACTGTAATAATAACTGTAATATGACAGCTGTGTTCAGGCCCAGGACAGTGATCTTTAAAGGGGGCGGGTTGTCTCATCCTCCCATCAACTCTTTGTTATAACTAATGCGGTTTCCGTTCAGAACGGGCCGATTGCTGCTTCATAGAGAAATTAACACTGGTGATGTGAGGTGTGGATCAGTATATATATACCAACATTAAAGAAACTACCATTCTGTTACACACAGATGTTAAGTGCTGTCATAGTGAATCTTTTCTCATTTCAGGTATAATGAGGGCTGCACTTAATCACAATAATAATGCATAACAAATAATGTGGATTGATCATATTGGGCTCTTAGATCATATATTTTCTGTAGCTTCAGTTTGGGTCATTTGAATGGGTATATGTGCTTATATGACATATGAGACATATATGAGGAGTGATTAAAAGCTGTGTTTTCGCTGTCTACTTTTCTCTTTTTTAGAGCACGCCATGTGAAAAAACTTTTCTCTGTCTCGCTGTACAGCTCTGATTGCCGCTTATGGTTTTATTATTATGGAGTACAAAAAAATCAGAAGCATAAATATTTTTTGGGGAAAAACATTTCATGCAGGGACTTGAGGGTTTAACGAACACTCACATTCATCATTTTCAGTAGTTTTTTTGGTGATTTGACTATTACACATGTCATTTAGCCATTTCCAGTTAGGCCCTATGCAATTTCCAAATCATCAAACTTTATCCTGAGTACAAAATATCCACTCACACTGGTCCAAATTCATTTCCAGATTCAGAGAGACGCAGAGAAACTCCACACTCAGACACAGAGCCATGCAGCTCGCTGTTTGCTTGTTTATTCAAAGTTTATTCATATTGAAGGTGTCCAAGCACGCCATTTGAAAACACTTTTCTCTGACTTGCTGTACAGCTCTGATCTCCGTCTCTGCTCATGACATACAGTCACAGAGCCTTGAAGCCCCGCCCCGCTGCTCCTGCAGAGCTGAGCGGCTCGCTGATCGCTTGTTTATTTAGCAGCACGTCCTTGGGTCCCCAGCAATACAGCCAGCAAATGTGAAGTAGATCAGATAAATGGTTCTTGAGATATGTGAAGGACATACATACATACATACAGACTGACAGAGAGTCCTTGCTTTATAGACCTCAGGAAATAGAGTCAAATAGGCTATATGTGGTAAGGTACTAAATTTATGACTTCTTTGGTGCAGTTAGGAAATATTGTCTCTTTGCAAGTCATGTAATTTTTATTTATATAGCCCCAAATCAGTAATGACAAAGTTTACCTCAAAAGGTTTTAAAATCTGTACGGCACCTGTAAGACACCTTCTATGTTTAGACTCTCAGTTCTGATAAAGGAAAGGGAAGAATTTGATGTAAGACATTTACAATAAACTACTGTCATGGTTGGTTTAACCTCCTACCCCCTGGGGAAAAAGGTTTTTGTTGGGGATCCTATTGACCCCCGTTATGCATGGCAGTACAGAAATTAATTTAAATAATTCTTTAACTCAAAAATGCCAAAAACTCACAGCTGCTCAAATGTCAATATTTGCTCATTTCCCCCTGTTTTTCCATGATAATAAACTCAACATCTTTGGGTTTTTGATTGTTGGTTAGACGAAAAAACAGTGGTGCAAATTTCTAACAAATTTGCAATAAAGAAATGATGTAAACCCAAATGATATGGAGTAAACCTGGGCTTCTGGGGTCCCTGGGGGTCTGTAGACGGTTGCACACTTTGCCTGGTTGGTGATTCAGCCTCAACCAACAAGGAACAGCACATTTATTCATTTAAAGGTGCAGTGTGCCAAATTGAGTGGCGTCTAGCGGAACAGTCTTGGCAGAAATTGAATATAATACTCATAAGTATGTTTTAATTAAATGATCCGCAGGATGTGAACCACCCAACCCAGTTCTCAGTTTTTTTCCAATGGTTTGGACAAAAACTGGGCTTTGAAACAAATTAAATACATGTTGAATAAAGCAGAAGACTGTTCAAATGAGGTCGAAGTTTACATTCATCATTTCTAAGTTTTGGTTTGCCGCCTTACAGTTTGATATGTTATTGGATTATGTAGGTTTTTCTCTGGGAATGCATCATTATGACATTATGAAGTCTTGTCTTATTGGAAGCGTTTTGTTCCCTCAGGTGCTTGTTGTGGCTCTGATGATAAGACCTACGTCGTGGGAGGCTGGGCCTGGGCTTGGTGGCTCATTTCAGACACCAAAAGGTGAGTATAAGTGTGAGTGTTGTATAAGCAGCAAAGTCCATTTATGTTATCATGAAATGGAGTTGACCTTTCACTAGCTCCTCGAAATGCTTTTGTGCCAGCAAGTGCTACTCATCACAACTAAGTGGATTATACCATTAAAAGCCCTTTGTTTCACACTCATTCGGATAAAATGACCAAGGTTTTTAAAGAGACAGTCAGCAAGCAAGCAAGAGGATGAAAGCTGTTCTAGCAGATTCTGCCTAGTGACACACTCAGTGTTGTAAAGATGTTTCTGATGCAGTTTCAATTGTCTTTTTCCTTCTCTGCCTACTATAGACACATGCTGTGTAGTGTGTTTGATAAATATGCACTGTCCTCTTAATGTAGCATCACAACACAAAGTGCATTTCTCAGGTAAAGTTTTAGCGGTATGTAGTGACTTGATTTCGACAAAACAAAAAAAACCCTAAGCCACAGTGAGGGGCTGTTACCGAGATATGTAATTGACACGTCGTCATGCGGCGGCTCCATGTAGTAAATCAAACATCTGCGGATTTGTGCTTAAGATGTATTTATTTACCACCGTGAACCAGTATTACCTTTGCTATACACACACTTACACCAATAACAAATTTTAAAAAAAGGCATAAAGATTAGCCTCTAAACGGCGGTCAAAAATCTGTGTGCTTCTCCCGGTAAGCAGCACACCTGAAGAGTAATCGCCTCTTCTTCTACATATGCGTCTCCATATGCTGCTGTCCAATATGCTGCCACCTACTGTGGCAACCAGGGAATAACCTTAACACACACATAGATACACATGGCAGTAGTTGTCGTCAGCTGGTTGATTTCTGCTTGTGTTTGTGGGAAATGCTGCAACAAAAGAGAGTGTAAGAACAAAGCAGATCAAACACTTTATCACAGCGTTTTCAAATTCCACAGCACTGTAACGCTCGGTTGTAATGTCCAGTAATTTGATTTATGTGTTAATACTTAATTGCCAGCAAAATGGCAGGTTAACAGCAGACAGCTGTGTGTGTGGACTCTGCGTTAAAGCCCCCCATTTATTTCCAGTTCAGTCTGACTGAACTTTAACACGTGCCGATTATCCATCAACGATTATTTTCATTATCGATTAATCTGTCAATCATTTTCTTGACTAATGGATTAGTTGTTTGGGCCATAAAATGTCAGTAAATGGTGAAAAATGCCACTTGTTTTCCAAGGTGACGTCCTCAAATGTTGTTTTGTCCCAACCAACAGTCCACAACCCAAAGATATTCAGTTTACTGTCAGTGAAAAGTAAAGAAACCAGAAAATATTTGTATTTAAGGATCTTGAACCACAGATTTTTTTTTTTTCTGATGTCAGAATTGGAAAGGCATCACCTATCTACACAATCTGAGAAGCAAACCCACTTCACACAGTGATTGGCCAGGTGTGTGGAGGTGAGGAAGCAGGCAGGCATTGAACTTCTCTCTCAAACAAGTGCAGCATCTTGCTTTCACCCACAGCTTGCTCCTTTCCTCCATATATATCTCTCTCTTCACCGCCTTGTTAATGTGCTTTCGTCTCGCTGTAGGATAACCCTGGAGATCATGACTCTGCAGCCCAGATGTGAGGATGTGGAGACAGCAGAGGGGGTTGCCATCACTGTCACAGGTGTGGCTCAGGTAAAACCACATCTTAATGTCTTCTCTGTGGCCTCGGCTTGGAATTTGCCACATTTCGAAAAATCTTGCTAAGTTCAGACTCTGGTTTATTGTGGTTGATTGCTTGTGTCACATTATTGCTGTGATGTTGAGAGTTTGGTCCGTCACTGTGTCTTCTTCAGGTCAAAGTCATGACGGAGCACGACTTGCTGGCAATAGCTTGTGAGCAGTTTCTGGGGAAATCAGTGATGGAAATCAAAGCTGTGGTTCTTCAGACCTTGGAGGGACATCTGCGCTCCATTCTAGGTACGGACATTAATGTCATTTTAACGCTGTGTTTGTTCAGATTTACACACCTGAATTGCTTGTGGTTTTCTAACATGCCAGTGTAAATAAAGTACTTGTTTTGGCTTCATTTGGCCTCTAAGATTTCTTGTTTTGTCCGACCATCAGTTTACAATGATATAAAATCATTGGAGGAGCTGAAACTTGGGAATCTTTGACATTTTCTCTTGAAAAATTACTTAAGATTGTCGATCAACAAACGACAGAAAAATCAAAAGAATGACTGATCGTCTCGGCTCTAGACTGGTTTGTGACATATTTTTATTTCAGTTTGATTTCTTTACTGTTTTGCCTCCACTGCATTTCAGTCATGGAAGCATATTGTTTTCACATTAAACATAATGACTCTCTTTGACATTTGTCGCTCCAGTTAAAGGATTGCGTGCTTCTCTAAAGGGTTCGCTGCGCTCGGTCTGACATAAAAGTCTCTCTTCTGCAGGTACCTTGACTGTAGAGCAGATCTATCAGGACAGGGACCAGTTTGCTAAACTGGTAAGGGAGGTCGCAGCTCCAGATGTGGGCAGGATGGGCATCGAGATTCTCAGCTTTACCATTAAGGTGAGTTTAAGTTGCTGTGAGAAACTACAGCAACAAAACCTGCTGCTCTGACAGTGGCTAGTAAGAGTACCCAAAGAAAATGTTGATGTATCTCTTGAGGAAATAAAAGTCAAAATAATAAAATTCTCTCCAGTACAAAGAGAAAACATCATGTACTGAATGTGACCTGCAGCCTCGATCCAAGAAGAAACCAGCACACGTGCTTGTTGAGCATGTGTGAAAACAGAGATGGAAACAGTGTATTTAGCCATAATTTGGTTAAGATAAGACTGTTTGGACTAAAATGATTATACGAATGGAGAGAGTAGAATTGGATTAAGCTATATGAGTGGTTTAAGCAATTTCTGTGGACATTTTAAAAGTCGAGTATGTGGCATTCAGGCCGCAAAGAACCTTCAAGTTGTGTTCTTTACCTGTGTGGTTTAGAAACGCAGGCGCTGCAGACAGGTGTAATTTATTATTCATAATTCTACCGCTTCACATAATTATCACTTGCCTAAAATCTTCAGCACTTCAGTTGGGACTATAGGAAATTTCAGCTTTCCACCTATGGAGGGAAAATTTATCAATTTATCCCTACTGGAACTGATGAGAAGTTCAGGTCTTTGTATGTCTCTAATGTTGTAATAAAAATACAGTGTGTATTTATACATTAAGCAGTAATGTACTGGTCAAACATCAGTCAACAGCCAACTTCTAGTTTTTATGTATGTAGTTTTGTATTATTATTATTTTTAAGGTTTATTTTTGGTTATTCGATAGTTCAAAGTGCAGGAAACAAAGATCCATGGCTGGACTCGAACCATAGATGTTATGTGGTATGTGTGTTAAGCAGAAGACTACTTGGGCACATAATTTTGTGTTTTAATATAACTATATATACCATATATATATATATATATATATAATGTAACATAGTTCAGGCTGTTGTGTATTAGAGAAGAAATCTCTGCTGGGTTTCGTGTGTCTGACCGGCTGGAGACTCTCATATCATGTTCCTGTTGTTCATTAGTTCTAATTGAAGTGCTGTGCAGACACAGCGGCTGACCATAATGCTTTGCTGCAAACCCACAGTCCATTTCCATCACATCAATTAGTGCAGGTCGAGATGGTTTCTGTGATGCGTTAGAACCAGTTGGATCATTACGGCATCGTGGCGTTTCTGGGTTGTCTTAATGTTTTTTTTTTTTCATGTCTTCCAGTCAGATTCAAATCATCAAAACACTTGTAACAGTTTGTCTGTTGTTGGTGTAATTATTATTTGCTACTAATCAGACAGCGCTGTCAACACTTCCAGTTAAAGAGGCCTTATCTTGTGCCAGCAACTCTAAAGTGCAGGGACGGGAATCAATAAGCTGTTTCCACAGACAGATACAAGGTGTGATGTGAAATTAAACTGCACTTATTTGTCTGCTACAGCAAACATATCTGCTCTGTAAATCACTTGTGGTGAGTTCTCCTCAGTGAAAACATCAGAAACCAAAAGGGAGAATTGTATATTTTATATTTGTGCTTTGATGATGGCACCCCATAGCTTTGTGTTAGTTTGATGGAAACCTTATTTGAATACAGCCAGTGAGGCAGTAACATCCGAGCAGACGGTCACACTGAGCCTGATTGCATCCGGCTACACAACACAAAAACCACAGACTCTGAACAACAACCCTCGTTAACTTTCCTGCTAAAGTCTCCTTCTTATCTCACTTACAGACATGAACACACGTCTTGTCCTGCAGATTAGCTTGTTGAACGAGCCACCGAACAAACATTCACCGGGGAAAACTGCACCGCTAACGTCAGCTAATTAGCTGCTCAGCTGCAGCACATTAAACAGCATGTAAACATACCTGCAAACGTCACTCTGCCCCTGTTAGATGCTGGTGTGGTTCTTACTCTTCAGTCTCCTACTTACTTTGTCTCTCATTCTCTACGGTGTGATACAGACACTCTGATATCACCTGGGTGAGATAAATAGGAGCATTTCTGATATTTCCCCAAAGACTTTTCTTCTTCCTTTTCAGTATTAAAAAACAATTAAGAATACATTTAAAAACAGATTAACATCTTCTCTCTGTGGTGACTATTTGCAGTGCTCATGGAAATGATCACTTAAATTCTCTTCAGTCTTGCCTTTTTTATGAGAATTGTTTGTATTTTGACCTCTAATTAATACTTAGATTACCAGCCAATGACCAAATACTATTGAGAGGATTTTGGCAAATGGAACAAATTTTGTCTCAGGCAAAAAAACAAAACTCTTGTCAGTTGCACACCAGTTTCCTGTGATTTTACAGGAAGATGAGCTCTGTAGCTTATAGTTGACCTGTTTGTCTGTTCTCGCAGGACGTCTACGATAAACTGGATTACCTGAGCTCCCTCGGGAAGACCCAGACTGCAGCTGTCCAGAGGGATGCTGACATCGGTGTGGCTGAGGCAGAGAGGGATGCTGGGATACGGGTAAGAAGGCTCTAACAGGCGGGAGGCTCTGAGGAGTGGATTCTGTTGTGCGCAGCAACCAACTGAACACTGCTTTGCTCCTTTGTCGTCTCCTAGGAAGCAGAATGTAAGAAGGAGATGATGGACATCAAATTCCAGGCTGACACCAAGATGGCCGACTCCAAACGAGAACTGGAGCTGCAGAAAGCTTCTTTCAATCAGGAAGTCAATACTAAGGTGTGCACCTGAGGTTTCAGTTTGATCAGTGAGATGTAGATATGTTTGGCTGCTAACTTAAAGTCATTACAAACTCCTGCTGTGCAACCAAACATTGTCCAGACACAAAACACTTCATTTTAAAATTGTGGTGTGCTTTTATTTTGAAAGTTTGATTGAAATGTGTACTGTCAGGTGTGTAGAGACAATAAGTGCAGCTGGACACAGAAAAATACTCATATATTTGAATGGAGAGTGTGAGCGAATCCACACCTATTTGAACATTTACTGCTTCCACATAGTTTTAGATACAAACTTCATTTGAACTTTAAATGAGTCACGAGACTTTGACCTGCAAATCTTGAATTTACATGTTTTTTCTATCTTTCATTGTTTTTGAGATATTAGAGTGTGAGTTTTAAAGTCTTTTCTTGTTCCTCCTGTGATTTTATAATGAGTGTGTATTGCAGAATGTTTCGCAGCACTGAGGGAGTGACATCACCAGGAGCAGCTGGAGAGGAGGATTTTAGAGTACACTTCTTGTGAAATCTTCTCATAAATCCCATGACTTTGGCCAAATCTAACATTAAAAATTATATTTTTTAGTAGGAAATTTCATTGAGAATCCATTGATACAGGTTTGAAAGTGGTCGGACTTATAGTTTAGACGTCAGAAGCCTCTGTTTGACACAAAGTTCATGCCCAGAGATTGCCTCCCCATTGGTTTACATTGTAAGCTGTGATGTGGCACTGCAACTTTCAGGACTTATTAAATCCAAACCGTTCGAGTTATTACAAAGTTTTTAACAACTTTTTTTCAGCACAGTGTCATAAGTCATCTATTAAAGTTTGAAGCCGATACCATTAACACCCTCGGAGGAGATAGTGTTTGTTCGGGGGCCAAAATTGGGGCAAAGTCTTATTTTGAAAGGGTAATTGCGGACTTCCTGTTGGATTTAGGTCAGGGGTGTCAGCATATGATTTGTAGGTCTTGATGAGACGAATAATTGAGTTTTGGTTTGATCTCTCTACGACATTCCTAAGGGCTGTGGCGGCCATTTTAGTTACATAGGTGGTGCTAGAGAGCACATTTTGGCACTTTAGGGGTTAATTTTTACATTTTATCAAATTTTTTATCAGACCTGATGTGCGTGCCAAATTTGGTGAGTTTTTGACTATGTTTAGGGGGTCAAATGTGAGTCTATGTGCTGATGTTTTCAGAAAGCAGAGGCCCAGCTGGCGTACGAGCTGCAGGCAGCCAAGGAGCTGCAGAAGATCCGCCTGGAGGAGATCGAGATCCAAGTGGTGCAGAGGAAGAAGGAGATCACTATAGAGGAGAGGGAGATCAGCCGGACAGAAAAGGAGCTCATTGCCACTGTGAAGAGGCCCGCTGAGGCAGAGGCCTACAAAATGGAGCAGCTGGCTGAGGGACAAAAGTGAGTAAGAACCGATGAGCTAAAGGGACATTCAGTCATTTTTATGAGCCTTTTCAACTAATATCATCAAACAGAAGAAACTATAAGATCGCTGATAACACAAGTGTCCAGACACTCCTCTGTCCTCAGTCTGGCGTTGACAGAAAAGGAGATCTGAAACATCTGGGAAAGCGGTGACGTCAGTAGTGATATTACCGCCGTGTTGTTTGCACAGCGCTAACATGCATTGTGAGTTTACGGCCTCCGTTTATGAGCAGTAAAGAATGTGAGTTAAATGTGGAAATAGAAACTGGGTGTTGAAATACCAGCTGACTGGGAGTTTCAGTTCCAAAACATATCGGTAGATATTTCTTAAGGATTTGTGGCTCTTTTCAGGCGCTGAACAGTCAAGATTTTCATCGGTAAACGTGTTTGCAAAATGTATTACAAGTAGCAGCTGCACCTGATTTATCATCGCTTATCCACCAATTAATCTTATCAAATAACTTTACTAAAAATCTCCCGCATTGAGTTTTCATAACTGATTCATTCTCTGATCTTTTTGTCGAAATGAAAATATCAAGTTCAGCAGCAGATCACACTTTCTCTTGGTTTCTATCATTGCTGTCAGAATAACAACAGTATCAGGTCTTATTCAGCAGGACTTTATTTAAAGTCATCAAAAGCATTTAGTAGTCTTTGTAAATACCCTGCTGTATTGATAAGTCACAACCTTAAAGGTCATTTGGGGCAGATTTAGTAAATATTACCTATCTTGAGTCGGTGTCACGTCCTACCGGGACTTTTTCTGTTTTTAGTTGGACTTTTTGAGGGATTCTTTTAATTTGTGTTGCATTTGTTTCCTGGTTTTGGTTTTCTGTGTGTTCCTCCTGTGTTTTTTGTGTTTGTTTACTTTAGTTCCTGTTTTATTTTGAAAATAATTCCTCCTTGTGTCTGGTCACTTTACTTCCTGTGTTTTGATCATTTCATGTGTCTCACCTGTGTCTCATTTGCAATCACTCCCTGTGTATTTATAGTGTTGAGTCGTCCTGCTTTTGCTCAATGTTCCTGGTTAGTGTTCCTGTGTCTCCTGTGTTCTGGTTTGTTCTTGTGACTTTTTTTTGCATTTTCATAAAATATATCTGCATATATATCTACCGTCTCTGCATCTGGATCCACCTGCTCCACTCACCCAGCTCCTTGACAGCTGCAGAGTGAGATGTGAAAGTCAGTTCCTGCAGTTTTTTATAAAATTCAGATCATAAACTGTGAAAGAATACTGTCGATCACATGTACTCACTTTATTGGTCCTTTCATGGTCACAGTTTATGATCCGACGCACCCTTACCCACAAGATCTTCTGGAGTGAAGAAGAACTTCTGTGTGTTACAAGCTTCAGAGCAGTAAACCGCTGTCATTCACCTCCCGCTTTTGTGATTATTCTCTATTTTTATCAGCACTGTCAGAGGTCAGGAGTTGCTACAGAGCAGCTCTATCACTGCTCATCTAGCAGAGATTTATTGTCTTGCTAAAGGACGTGCTAGCATGGTGGACGATTACATCTCTCCAGCCTGCATCCTTACTAACAACAGCAGCGTCGTCACAGTGCCACAGTTTATTGTTTGATGTATTAAGTAATGCCATCAGAAAGTACATTACACATTTGTTAAACATAACATGGAGATATTGCATGATTCATTTAGAGCTTAAAATCATATGGTTTATAGTGAGATATGTTATAAATATGTCATACGGATGAATTAAACATCATTTAACACGTGTGTTTTCCCCTCATCAGGCTGAAGACGGTGCTGATAGCTCAGGCTGAGGCCGAGAAGATCAAGAAGATCGGTGAGGCGGAGGCTTGCTCCATCGAAGCCGTGGGCAAGGCGGAGGCCGAGAAGATGAGGCTGAAGGCTGAAGCCTACCAGCAGTACGGAGATGCAGCCAAGACCGCCCTGGTCCTCGAGGCCCTGCCGAAGGTAACGCATATTTGTCCTGCAGTATAAAAACGCCCCAATAGATGAAATATTTCATAATGCACATCCAGATTTTCTCTAGTTTTGCTCAACTTTTATTCAGAGTTCACTGGCCTGTTCATTCATTATGCTTTTACAACAAGCATTAATCAGTGCGAGGTTACGTTAGGTCGGTTAAGTCAGTACATGAATTGAAACATTTACAACTTAGAAACTATATCAACCATTTTCACAAACGAGAAGGAAACCAAGAGCAGCATCCTTTAACAAGATTTATGATCAAAAAACTATAATATGGACACCAAGAATACTCTTTCCAAAATATATAAAATACTACAGGATCATATTGAAATATAAGATACAATAAGGACAAAGTGGAAGGACTGGGAAAACGTGTATAAAGCAATACATAAAACAACAAATTCTAGATATTGGGAGGGAGGACTCATGGAAAATATACACAAGATTTTTTTATTGCACCAAAAGTACAATCAAAATTCACAATATCCATTAAAACAGACTGTTGGAGAAAGTGGATGGCTGCATTACTAAAAACACTCTGGCAACGTATCATAACATCTATCATGAAAATTCCCCAAATTAAACAGACACCTGAACCAAAATATATTATTTTAGGTATATCACCACCTGAACTTACATTAGAAATAGCAAACAGATATCTATACAGGATACTTAGAATTGCAGCAATGAAACACATAACAAGGAGCTGGTTAAAACCCACTCCAAATGTAAACAGTATATTGTAAATGGAAAGATCAGGAACATTTGAAACGGCGGCATAAATGGATTAAATATGTGAATATGTGGATCACAATTAAACAATATTGATGGTTTCAGCCCTGAAGAGTTAATGTCCTTCCTTTCTTTTTCTTTGATATTAATATTTCACACTAAAAACATAAATGTTGTAGGAATGAACAATATCATATGTATAAATCTTGTTCTAAAATATAAAAAAAAGGAATTTGAACATTTACTAACCAGTAATTATAGATGTAGAAACACTTTGCTGCCTCAGTGCATCAATACTCAATATACTGAGAAGGTTTATTCTCATTCTTGCCAAGAGTTAGTCGAGAAGATATGAAGCTACTGCTGGACACAGTTAGCATAGCTTAGCATAGCTTAGCATAAAGACTGGAAGCAGCTAACTCAGCTGTGCCAGAAGGTTAAATATGTCTAGCAGCACCTCTGGATTTATACTTATCCCTCAGCATCCCACCACACAAGCAGCTTTAAGATACTAGCATGGCTGCATTTCACACATAATGTAGCTATATTTGAAATGGTTGCCATATTTAGCTCTCAACCTCAAATTCCTAAACACAAGATGGTCACAAGATGGTCACAAGTATTTTTATGAAACTGTGGTCACATCTGCTTCATTTTAATGATTCACAAGTTGTGTAACGTTTCACATGATCAGTGATAACTGTCTTTTTATAGGAGATTTTATACATCCTGCTCACAGTAACACTTAACCGTTATCTTTTGCAGATTGCTTCCAAGGTGGCGGCGCCGTTAGCTAAGACCAATGAGATCGTCATCCTCAGCGGGGAGGGCAGCCGCGTGACGGGCGAGGTCAACCGCCTTCTGGCTGAACTTCCTGTGTCTGTCAACGCTCTCACTGGAGTGGATTTGTCAAAGGTAAACATGCTTTAATGTACAGATTTGTAACAGTGTTAATGTAGGACTGCTAAGCTATTAAATGCATGTGATTGGGTTATTGATCACATCTGATTATATCAGTGGTTCCCAACCTCTGGGCCGCGGACCGGTACTGGTCCGTAGGTCATTTGGTACCAGGCCGCACAGAAAGAATAAATAACTTACATTATTTCCGTTTTGTTTATTATCTAAGTCTGAACGATATTTTATTTTGAAAAACGACTGGATCCATGTCATAGACGGATGTAGGGCCTCGATGGGACCGTCTCGCTGCAGAGAAACCAGCTCAGGGCTCCCACTGATTCAGCGTTATGTCGAGTTGTATTTTTCATGCACTTTATATTTGTTTTTGTGGTGTATCTTATTTTGAAGGCATGTTTAAACGTTACCATGGCGACCAGAGAGCGTTAGGGGGGCAGAGAGGATGTTACTCATGTTATGTTGTTGGCGTGATGTTACGAGGACGCTGCTAATAAAGTTGCATACGAGTTCACAGTGGATTCAGGTTTATTATTATTATATTTAGAGAATACCACAGTTTTTATGCTGGTCGTATCATTTTAGTTTGTTGTATTTATCCACCGGTCCGTGAAAATATTGTCTGACATTAAACGGGTCCGCGGCGCAAAAAAGGTTGGGGACCTCTGGATTATATGGTTTTGTTGGTGATGGATTAGAGACTGTAGACTGTAGGATTTAGCTGATGTTCCTGTTTGTTTGTGTATAAATATTTATAAGAGTACTGATTTCATTTGATTTCCTTTTCAACTTATATACATGTGTAGTTCTGCTGTTGATGATCGGTTCATTGATCAGTAGGACCCCTGACCCAATCGCTTCTTCTTCTCACGTCGAAAACAGGACACTTCCTGTACAGCGGCAAAATACAACCAGTGTAAAAGTTTTACACTAAGTTTTACCTAAGAGTTATTAGTAAAATAGTGTTTATATTTTATACATATATATATATGTGTGTATATTTCAGTTGATATTGATAATTTTTAATGACCTATTTTTAATAAAGACCAGGAGAAAAAAGGATGAATTTAATCACTTTATTCATCAAGACACACAGGTAATAATTTTAACGTCCTCACCGTTTCAACGAACAACAAACCTGTTAAATGATTGGATGTTTGCGTGTCACTCGTAGCTCCGTTATCGAGGGATATGATTGGCTGTTTATGAGCTTCAGGTTTGCTCATGCAAACAAACTTTGCATATTCATTATGTGCTTTCTAGGGCTGTAGTCAACTGAAGAAAATCTTGGTCGACTGAAATCGTACATAATCTTCAACTAATCGATGAGTCGCGAGTGCACAGTGAACTCACATTTCTCCGTTTAGCATCTTCAGGTTATGCTAACCTATTGTTGCTAACTTTGGAGCTAACCTCCTTCACTTTTCCAGGAATTTGGGGAGACAACAGACGTGACTTTTTAGCATTTATTAACTGACACACTGTAGTCTGTACTGTACATTTACTGCCAGACTGACAACTTACTACTAACCTTTTCCTCTGCTCCGCTCGCATCCACCTGCTGCTCTTTCCCGCTCGCTACGCAAACATACTAAGCGCTGCTCTATTCCTAAACGGAGTTACGCTACCGATATGTTACGTTATTTTTGGCATTAAAAAAATATCTTTTGGCCTGGCGGGGGTTCGTTGATATTATTACAGGAGAAACGCTGATTCAGTAAACATTGAGTACAGTTAGACCCAGCAGTCTCCGTTAGGTTGGGCGAGTTCAAAGGTAATTTGTTAGTCTGTCCCTCCTGCTGCAGGAAATAATGGATTAATCCTGGAAAGCTGTTGATGTAGCACTTTTCTCCTTATGAAAATAACACGGAGATTATTCAACCAATGAGAATTTAGTCGGACGAGAGCATATCGACCAACTAATCGACCAGTCGACCAGCAGACTACAGCCCTAGTGCTTTCATGGCGGTTTGCATTGAAGTGAAACTATCGAGCAGTTTTCTTGTCGCTGGTACGTATCGCTATCGTTCCATCATCCAGGTCCAGGACGGTGAGTTTTTAACTTTTTGTCTCTACTGTGACTCCAGATGTTGTTCAAACAGCCGGTTGGGTTACGGTTAGGTCATATAGGTCATGAAAACACTCCAGCTTAGTTGGTGGTTTGTTTCAGAGCGTCGGAGTCTCAGGTTGAATAATTTGTCCCTTTTTCGACAGATGCCATTGCTGCAGAAGATGACCAGTACTGAAGCCTGAAAAGCGACGACTCCACATGACTCCAGTATCTGTTGTATGCACTCTCATAGACTGCCTTTAATACACTTGAAGAGTTTTTTGTTGTTTTATACGTAACACACTGTCTACCAAGTGAATTTTGGAAACCTCTGGTGCCTTACTTTATACAGGACCAGAATATCTGCATGCACTGCTGCTCGTTTTTTTTTTTTTTTTTAAATTTAGTTTTAACATGGGAACATTTTGTGTTGTTTTTCCCTCTTTTGTCAGTGTTTCCCCCTAGAATTCAGGCCTGGTGGTACGAAACCAAAAAAAACGCCTAAAGGGACGAGGTACATTGGATGGCATAGTCGCGCAGCAGGCGGTCTGCAATTTAGATTTGCATTCAAATTTTTGTTTCCTTAGTATATCAAGACTTAAAACAAAGTGGTTACAAGGAGAGGATGACTAAATAAGCTTCTCCTCTCTCTTCTTCTCCATCTGTATTTGTGCTCGACTCCAGAGTTTTGGAGAAAAACGTTTATATATATTTGTTTGTCCGTCACCTGCGTTATTAGAGCTTTTTCTCTTTTTAAGCGGCGCCGTGCTCACGTTAGCTAACCTGCATCCCGTACACGCTCTCTCTCTCTCGCTCTGCTGTCATTTAAAGGTACTCTGATAGCAGCAGCACTCGTATCACATCAAGAGTTTCCATGGCAACAACACAGAGGTTATTGATCATTGATTTTCCGAATGAATGGATATTTGTTGGCGTTATTTTTGGCCTGGTAGGGGTTCTCGTCGGCCCGACGGCCCACCAGGCCTGTACTATTACGGGGGAAACACTGATTGTGTTTTTAATTATTTATTTTTTGTATTTAAATCATATATATCGGCCCGTTTGTATCATTTGTCATTCAAGAGTCAGCTGACAGCGGACCTACCTGCTGACTCTCATCCAGGTTACATTTATATTATGATGTTAACACCTTTTTTCTTTGGTAATTATACATCAGGGCCCTGCTGTTTACTGGCTGCAGGCCTTCTTGTTTATTTATATACCTCTTTCTTTCTTTCTTTCTTTCTTTCTTTCTTTCTTTCTTTCTCTTTATTTATTGACATCTGCATTCCCGAGATAATCTGAATCTTTTCTTGTTAATTGTAGAGTTTTTTTGTGTATTGTACATGTTGTAATTTTTAACTATCAGATGTTATTCAGGTTATTTTATGTGTCAGTGATTTATTTTTTTACAATGCAACACAGGTGCTCACAATCTTAAAAGAAGCCCCCTTTCTGTACGGATCTCCACTTTAAATTCTTTCCGATCTGCAGAGTTTTCTGCAGGTTTTGTTTGTTCCTGTGTACAAAGTTTTATTCTTCATAAACTGTTGGTATCAGGCATGATAGATATGATTATTTATGTGCTGGCAGGAATACAAGAAGCAAATTCTTGTGATATAGTTAGCTTGTAGTGTGGTCATTTAATTAATAGTGTGGGTCTTCATATAAAATGTTTGTAGTTCTGACTTTAGGTTGGTGTTTAAAAAAAGATGAAAAATGATTTTTTTTTTGGGCAAATTGTAAAAACGACAGGCTCGGAGTTGTGTGAAATATGTTTATATTGTGGAAAAAGCTTAATGTGAATAGATTCTGAACATTAAAGGCCAAACAGTGACGCCAAATAGAATTGAAGAGCAGGAAGGAATAGATTTAATTTAATACTACAGACATCTGTAAATGCAAAGCCATCATTCATCAGTCAACAAACCAAACGTCTTCTCTGTTCAATGTTTGCATGTCTGCATTGATTTGTTTTAACTGTGAAATCAAATATAGATGTTTTTAGTTCTTTAACTTATCAAAAAGTCTGTTTTGTCAGTGATATTAGTTTGTAAATGATCACAGTTTGTTGTTTTGGGGTCTAAAGTCCCCCTCCATTCAAAAATATGTTAAGTTTTTTTTCTTGTTCTTACAGTTGAATGTTTGAGCTTCTCTGTGCAGAATGATGTATGTTTGATACTGGACGGCAGTTTTATCACATTTATCTGCTGAAGGAGGAAAGTTTCTCTGAGCTCATCCTGGTCCAATATTCAATATTCAAGTGTGATGTGGAAACTTGAAGCCTCCAGTACACAAAAGTGTTGTCGTGACTCGGACTTGAGCGTTGACTGCATTCGGACTCAAACTTGTTAATTTATTAAAGTAATATATATCCGTTTTTTTTTGCCGTCAAATTTTCCGCACATAGCGGCGCTACGGTTCACATCATGCACACAGCAGCTGCAGCACAGACAGTCACACATGTAGTCGGTACGGAAGTTCTTTAGTGTGAGTGAAGAAGACACAAAGTTTGCAATTTGTAATACCTTTAAGTCCAACCCCCCCCCCCCCCCCCAAAATAAACTTACTTAATTCTTATAAAGAAAACCAGAATCGCCAAAAATCGGAATCGGTACGTCAGACTTTTAAAAAATTGAAAAAAGAAAATTGATGCATCATTAATATCAATATGACCGCTGTGTCATTTTTGTTTAATGTCGACCTTTTTTATTTGTATGTCAGCTCTTCGACCGTCTTGGAACTCGACTCAGACTATAGACTGTGTAAAAATATGGACGTAGTTACCGTGACGTCACTCGTTGGTTTCTGAAGAGCGGTTTTGAAGCTCAAAGTGAGCCGCTCCAGCCGTCGCCATCTTGGCAGTGTGTGACGCTGCCTAACTCCCAGCCAATCAAAAATGGGCAAAGAGGCGGGCTGAATGACTGAAACAAGCCACCTAGTGGCTGGCGGACCTGTCACTCAAAGCAGCCATGTCCTTCATTATGCATAACTTTACGGCTTAATAAAACTGAAACGGGTGAGTTATAAAAAAATTCACCCCCCGTACAGTTGTCATGAAAGAGGAAATTAGCTACAGAGACCAAAACCGTTGTTGGTACCAGGCTGTAAACATGTTTATTTCTGCTGTAAAGTTGGACATTTTAACATGGGGGTCTATGGGGATTGACTCGGTTTTGGAGCCTCAAGTGGCCGTTCAAGGAACTGCAGTTTTTGGCTTCATTTACAGCCCCAGAGGTTGCCGCTTGACTCAGACTGAACCTTATGACCCGGACTTGGACTCGAGACTTAGTGACTCGACTACAACACTGGCACGCAAACACTGAGAATGGACTTTACAATGAAGGAGTGAAGACATCTTATTATTCTATTTTAACTATTATTTTAATTTTGAAGGCGAATATAGATCAGCAGGTACGATGATTATTAAATAGTCTGTCAGCCAATCACATCGCTGCTCTCATAGCTCTGAAACAGCTGAGCCAATCACAGTTAAGCATAATAACAGCTCAACAAACAGGAAGCTTTTCTTGAGGAAACGTCTGGACGGTTCAGAGCGTCACAACATGAAAACAAGACAGATGGAGTAGTTTTTTTCATCAGTTAGTTACTATAATAATGATAATTAAGAAATAAAAATTAAAAGAAACTGATTTGGTGAAACCATTTATATAATTATATCAGACCGACAATATTTCAGCAATAATATCTCACCTTGTACACAATCACATAGTTTAGTAATTAATGTCAAGGATAAAACATGAGATGCTACTTTTGCTGAAAAGAAAGTTGGAAAAGAGGCTTTGATGAGCCGCTAACCCGACGTCTCCTTCATGAAAAGCAGAATATCGAGTTATAACCGACCAGTCTGGTGACAGCAGGTGATTTAATGAAGGTAGAAATTATTTATATTTATTTTATATTTTAATCCGTTACTGCAGCACATCTGCAGCAAGTATTTTTAGTTTGATCTTGTTGTGAGACGTCTGTTTCCATGGCAACGTCTCCGACCACAGTTCAACCAAAAAATACAACAGCTGTCTCTGTGCTGCTTCATATGTACGAACGTCCCACCTGTCTTAATCCAGTTCAAGTTACAGACGACTGTTATTGTTGTCATGCTTTTTATCATTCTTTGCTGATATGTAGTGACTTGATAATACTGTGATCATACTGATTTGTTTTTTAGCAGGCAAATATTTTGAACTTCACATGTGTCCGTTGTATAAAATTGTCTTTTTTAATATGTTTTTTTTTGTAAAACGGTTTTTGTTATAATCCAACACACTGTTCACTGTGTCTCACATGGCCATGACTTCCTGTATGCTCTTGTTGCTGCATGCCGTCCATCTGTACTCAGAATAATCAGTTCACTCTTAGTTCATTGTCATTCTAATAAATCAAAATGCCATAATTTATTTATTGATTTTTTGCATTTCCTATTAATTATCCTTTTTTATTTTTATTTTACAGACAAAACTTTACTCATTTCACTCACTCAGCCTATTTAATCTTGGTTCAAAAGGTAAAAATGCTTTAAGGTAGAATGATGTACGATTACAAACTAGTGATGATATAGTATTTAAGATATAAATTAGTGTGTAACAACACCGCGATTCTTGTTTTGTTTATGTCATGATTAGAATTTTCTATTAAAGGAGTTTTAACCAGGTATCAGAAACTTCTCAAATGATTTACTGCATTGTGTATATAGAAGGTTTGTGTGTGTGTGTGTGTGTAAATTGTAAAGCTGTATGGAAGTACAATTTAGCCATCTATTTCCTGAAACAGCATAATCATTAATCCTGCGTGGTGACATTTAATCGATCCAAAAAATGCATGACATGTATCCAAAAACAAAACTAAAATATCAATAATTAAAACAAAATAAAACTAATAAATCAGAATAAATGACACTTGACACTTTTACAGCGCCAGTTTAATTTGCTCACTAAAACCTCCGTAAACACTGTTCTCTTAACTATCCAGCTGCTGGACTGAAGAAGCTGAAGTCAGCTCCTCTTCATCACATTTTGATGAACAGGTTAATTACATTTTTATTATTTATTAGTTCAATAAAAAGATGCTACAATAGAGCATTAATCAAAGCAACGGTGTTCCTGAGACAGAACAATATATTTAGTCTAAAGCTTTATTTCAATTATAATCACTTTGCAAGCTTTATTTATTTTATTTAAGCCATTTTATCATTTCTTTGACACTGATGGAAAGCAGGGAGATTAATTTGATTACAATGTGTTATTTGCAGGGTTTAGATAAATGCATGTAAATAAACAGCATTCACTTTTCAGTTTTTTGTTTTTCTGGTGTACATTACTCAGTACATTTACTCAGTTACTAATTGTACTTGAGTATTTCCATTTGATGCCATTTTTTTTGCTTAAACTCTACTACATTTATTTCACAAGTGTAATTACTTGCAAGTTTTGAGGTTATAATTTTAAACGAAAAACACATATGCTGAGATCAGTTTATAATATCTAATCTATTATAGATTAAATCATCGAAAAGTACTTAAAACACTTAAAATTAGCTCCACCTCCATATTAAAGGACGGATTCACAATTTTTCAAGTGTGTCTTAAAACAACAGTCAGGAGCCCAAATGAACATTGAAACCTGTTTTTCTTGCTGTAATCATTCCTCCTGTTCATACTGACCATTAGAAGATCCCTTCATAATGTACTTTACAATGGAAGTGATGGAGGACAAAATCCACAGTCCTCCTCCTGTGCAAAAATGTATTTAAAAGTTTATCTGAAGCTAATATGAAGCTTCAGCGTCCAAATGAGTCAAATCAAGTAGATATCTTTCAACGTTACAGTCTTTTTAGTGTCAAAGTCCCTCTTTTTGTTACTATACTTCCACCACAGCTCAACAGGGAAACACAAAGAGGGAATTTGATGCTAAAAAGACTGTAAATGTGTCAAATATTCACTTGATATGACTAACTCAGACTGCTGAAGCTGAATATAAGCTTCACATCTACTTTTAAATGACTGTGTGGACACAATGTGGATTTTGGCCTCCATCACTTCCATAGAAAGCACATTTGAAGAATCTTTTAATATCCAGTATGAACAGGAGGGATGATTACAGCGAGGAAAACCTCTTTCACTGTTACCATGGACACCTGACTGCTGGTTTAACACACACTGGAAAAATTGTGTTTAATGCATCAATAATGATTAATAATGATTAAATGATATAACACTTTTACTTTTGATACCGAGGCAGTGGTGGAAGAAGTATTCAGATCCTTTACTGCAGTAAAAGTACCAATACAACAATGTAAAAATACTCCATTACAAGTAAAAGTCCTGCATTAAAAGTCCTACCACAGTAAAAGTACATAAGTATTATGAGCTTGATGTAGTTAAAGTATTGCAGTAAAAGTAGTGGGTTGGTCCCTCTGACTGATATATTATTATATATGACATCATTAGATTATTAATAGTGAAGCATCAGTGTTAGAGCAGCATGTTACTGTTGTAGCTGCTGGAGGTGGAGCTAGTTTACACTACTTTATATACAGTTAGCTAGTTTAGTCAAGTGTTTCCCAACCTTGGGGTCGGGCCCCTCCAAAGGGTCAGCAGATAAATCTGAGGGGTGGTGAGATGATTAATGGGAGAGGAAAGAAGAAAAAACAAAGTTCTGATACACAAATCTGTTTTCAGTTTTTTGGACTTTTTCTCTAATCTTTGATTTTTGCTGAAATATTGGATCATTTGAACATTTATTGAAATGAAAGCATGTGAGAAGTTTAGAGGGAAAAATCACTATTTGGTGGAGCTGTTAACAACTCATAGACATGTGAAATGTGACCCCGACTACACACTGCTTTTTGTAAGACGTCAAAAGCCAAAAAGGTTGGAAACCACTGGTTTCATCTTTAACAATGTGTTGTATTTTAAAAGCTTGTTATATTATCCATTGTGTCAAATCTTCATCTGAAAAGTAACTAAAGCTGTCAAATAAATGTAGTGGAGTAGAAAGTACAATATTTCCCTCTGAAATGTCTAAATTGTACTTAAGTACAGTACTTGAGTAAATGTACTTAGTTACTTCCCACCACTGTACCCAGGCCACCGCCCTGGAGTTGGAGTAATAAACGTCTCATCTGGGGGGATTATGGATTATTGGTCAGGCGTTTGCCGGTGATGTCTAAATGCAGAACAGGGGTCCTTTCTCTTTGCGCATGCTCGACAAATGTTGCTGCCGTCGCCCGGAGAAGCAACACACTGGGGATGGTCTCTTCATCATTAAAAACAATATCAACGGTATATCTCCACAAAATGAAGTTACCCTACTCATAGATTCGCGAGGAGTAAGTATTTTCCTCTTTAATACAGGTCGCCTCGGCGGGTTTTTGTCAATGAAAAGCTAAAGTTTGCCTAACAGCTGGCCTGGTCACAATAAGCACAAAGAAGCTCCTTATTTATTGTGGTGCTCGACTCGTGGTTTCCTATTGAACGTTGTAATTTTCAGTTTTAATTTCGATTTAGGGGAAGTATCGAGGCCCTGCAGTCAGCTCAGTTTGTGTTTGTCAGCTGAAATAGTCCAGCAACATTATTATATCGGTGCTAACGTCAGCTAGCTGTTTGAAACTACAGCCGGCTGGGTAGCTACACAGATGGCTAATGTTACTAGCTGCAGACGGGCTGCCTCAAACTTCACGTAGCCCACGATGATGGTTGTATTAAATACGTCATTCGACACGTTCAAACGCCTTGCAAAGGTTTAAACTAGCTGGGGACGATGCCGTAGCTTTACACGGTAAGTGTGACCTATGTCTGTAGAAAAGGTCACATTATTCAGTCTGCATTAATGAGGATCCATTTTTCCTTTCCTGTTCCTGACAACACTCACTCCACTGCGTCCTCCTGTGGAGTGCAGAGGATGAAAAGGCAGAGCCACATCAACACCCAAAGCACTGGTCTCATATCTAAATTCACTGTAATGTAAGTCATATCACCAACAAACCCAACAGTGGTTAAGAGATTTGGAAGACTGCACCACTATTAACGAGTCATCTTCCAGTATTTCAACAGTGGTGATGAATCATTGAACTGTCTGCAAGTTGATGATGAATCTGCAAAAAATTGTGTGACTAAATCATAGGATGACGCCTTTTTTATATTTCTAGTTGTCTGACCAGAGTGTACTTAACCTCAGTAAGTCATGAAAAACATTTCATGTAAGGTAACACGAGGCCAGGGATTACAGTGGCTCTGCAGCCCTGCATGACTGAATGAATCTTACTGACATTTGATGAAGAAACTGTATTTCATGTAAATCTGTCACATCATGGCAGATACCCAGTCCACTTAATGAGATCAGTATCAATTCCGATCTGGGAAATGGGGATTGGTGCAGGCCTAGGAGTGGCACTGGGTATTGGTAATGAAGACATGGATGTCTGTTTCTTATGTTCTCCTTGTAAACACCACCTCTTTGTGTTATTGCAATATATTTGAGCTGTAAACATGTACAGTAAATACCCAAAGACATCAATTTATCAATTACCTGATGAGCCATTTGTCAGAAAATGTTTCCTGTTAATGGATTTTCATTTTTCAAGCAAAAAATACTAAATATTCCCTCATTTTATCTTCTTTATTGTGATGATTTGCATCTTCTTTTTCTTTTGTGATGGTAAATTAAATATCTTTTTATCTTTTGTATTTCACTTGAAGATGTCACCTTGAGCTTAAAGAGACTCTAACAGACGCATAACACTATTTATTAATTATGTAATTAGTGATAATAATTGTCAGATTTACTTGTTAATGACAAATAATTGCTAGTTGCAGCCCTACTGGGGATTTGGTTCCCCATCTCTTTCATTGTAAGCACATTAGGAAGGATTTTATAATGGCCACTGTGAACTGGAGGAAGGATTACAGCGATCTAAAACTGTTTTAATGTGCATTTGGGAATGTGAGTACGGTTTATGGACAGACCTGAAAAAAATGTGAACCTGCTTTTTTTTTTGTTTTTGGCCTTAAAAAAAATAACGCAGCGTAGTGAATCTGACCAGAGATATGAGGTTGTTTTTAGTTACTTACACATCATTTTGCAGATTTATCAGCAATGTGTTGATGTTTATTGAAATACTAAAAACTGACTCGTCATTGTGGTGCAATCTTTACAAACCAGCGTATCGGTAAGATCAAGTATTGAATAAACCTTGAATAAGATCTCCAGCTTTTTACTTTAATCTACAATAAAAATGTATTTGGATTCAGGGACCAGCGCTTCGTTTTGGGTCTAACTTTTTCATAACATGACCTACTAAACCATGTTCAGCAGAGGAAATTGTGCTTTTTTTTTAACTGTGTGCTTTTGGCTCAGCCTCATGTGAGTTTTAAGAAGATAGCCGTTTGGCTGCAGTCTGCCTTCATGCTGTGTTCTATGTGCTGTTTTGTTCAAGGCGAGAAAAAGGCTTTTTCACATCTCCATCTTGGCTTTTTTTGCGAGCTGCAGGGTGTACGCAGTGAGCTTTTACAGAGCCATGATCTCAGTTTATTACAAGCTGCCATTTGCAAAAGGTCACATTGTACTGGATGTGAAAATAGGAGATAGCAAAGTCATTTCACACCAACGTAAGTGTCTATCAGTGGCTGACTTGCGCCTGCTCTGTTTCTCCCCAGTATGGTGAGGAGAAGGTGTCCCATGCTGCATTAGTGGAATAGTGACATGCTGGCCTGTCTGCCAGCATCAGGTGACCCTACCATCCGACTTCTCTCCCGCACGCAGATGAACACTGGACTTCAGAAATGTATGTGCTTTCTTTCACCGTGTTGTGGTTTTATTTCCTCTTTTGAAAGTAGTAACTTCATCATTGGTCAGCGTTACGGACCTGATATTACTTATCCTTTACATGACAAAGATTGTGCAAGATTATGTCATCACTGACCCCTAAAAGCTTAAATTGTGATGAACAAATAAAATCTACCTGCAAGATAGCTTCAATTCTAGTTGAACAGTGTACATGATCCTGGCTTTAATGTAGGAGTTGAACAGTTAAACACATATTTAAGCATTTGATGCAAAACACTCTTAAGAGGCAAAGCAAGTTTTTGTTATCCATAAAGCGCCGTGCTAGCTGCAGTTGCAGATAAAGCTACGATGAAGCAGCAGCACCACATTTTATTCACACATTGCTTATTGTCATAGTGATGCATCTCAGTATATAGTGTTGATCAGTGTGCTTTGCTAGCCGTTTCTGGTTGTCTAACTTTTTACACATTGCAGGGGAAACTACACAGAAGATGAGATCTGTCAGCTATCCAACCCCAGCAGAGTTGGATGCCTATGCTAAGAAAGTTGCCAACAACCCTCTGACCATCCAGATCTTCCCCAACAGTGTCAAAGTACCTCAAAGGAAGCACATTCGCCGCACAGTAAACGGGCTTGACACATCGTCGTCCAGCCAGCGCCACAGTCCCTACCCCTCTCAGGTCAGCGCCAGTGGCGGCCTGCTGGCTGTCCTCCGTGCGCCTGCTAAAGGCGTCATCAAAGAATCAGACGGCAGCCGCGCCCGACAGCTTCATAAGGCCGTCATGAACCCTCACAGTGGACCATACGCCACTCAAAGCACTTTAAACCTTCCTCAGCCTGCTCCTCACCTACAGGGCCCGTCGCAGCCTGTGGCCCAGGCTGCCCAGAAGCAAGGCATGGTTCACCCGCAGGCGCTACAGCAACAGCAGCAAAGCATGACTCATCCAATGACTTTACAGCAGCCTCAAACTTTGCCGAACCCACAGGCTTTACAGCAAAGGAACATGGCTCATTCACAAGCTCTGCAGCGGCAGCAGAGTTTGTCCCAGGTTCAGACTTCACAGCAGCAAAGATTGGCTCACCCACAAGGCATACAGAGGCAGCAGAGTCTGCCTCACACCCAGGCACTACAGCAACAGCAGAGCCAGTCTTGTCCATCAGTCATACCACAGCAGCATCTTTCTCACCTGCAGACATTAAAGCATCAGACGGCTCCTCCGCAAGCTTTACTTACACAACAAGGTGTGACTCAGGATCTGCGCCACATGTCTGATGGAGCTCAGCTTCCGAGCCTGCAGCATGCCCAGGGTCTAGTTGGCTCACAGCCCCCTCCCCAGGCTGTGGGTGCAGGACCTCCGACCATGCCTAACAGCCTCCAGCAGCCCCCGCCGGGGGCATACGGGCCCCGGAAGCTCCCTGACGCAGATGCCCCACCAAATGTAACTGTATCTACCTCCACCATCCCACTGTCCATGGCAGCCAGCCTGCATCAGAACCGGCCTGGCGACCTGAGCAGCATCGTGCACCAAATCAACCAGTTGTGCCAGGCACGGGCTGGCATGGGCTCCACCTCAGTCTGTGAGGGCCAGATCGCAAACCCCAGCCCCATAAGCCGCAACCTGCTGATCAACGCCAGCTCAAGAGTATCATCTCACCACCTGGCTCTGGGCGCTGTGCCCAGCTGCCTTATTGTGGGACCCCCGGACAAAGCTACAGCTCAGACTCCCAGTGCTGCTCTCCATACACAGCCCAATATAGCTGCTACTAACAGTATGCCTGCCTTTCATACAGACCAAGAGAAGGTACAACTGCAGCAGCAGCAGCAGCAGCAGCAGCAACAACAACAGCAGCAGCAGCAGCTTCAGCACCATTTACATCAGCAGAAACAACAACAACAGCAGCAGCATCAGTTACAGCAGCAGCAGCATTTACAACAGATACAGCAGCTGCAGCAGCAGCAGCGCTCCTGGGCCCAACATCAACTGGCTCACATGCAGCAGCCACCCGAGGGGGCCCATCCCTGCAAGAACCCAAGGATGGAGCCTCCGACTGAGTGTGCTTTCCCCTCTCGAAACCTCAACTATTCCCACAAGCTACCCAACACTGCACAGTCCTTCCCTCTAAAACACCCAGCAGAAAAGCCACGACCATCATCCCCTGTTAACTGCCCAGTAGGTTCTATGCCTTACATTAATGGCCACTACATGCAGCCACCGTGGGGCAGCATCCCATCCACAGCAGGTAACAATGGATCTGGCCCTCAGGACATCCCAGTGGCCTTCCAGGGAGGGCAGGCTGCTGCCTCCACAGACCGCATCCCAGGGGCAAAGTACAGACCAGGGAAAGAGGGTCTTACCGGCCAGTCGAAGTTGTTGCAGAATGTGGATTTCCTAGGAGGTGACTTCCAGATGCCCAGCTTTCAGGAGCAGAACATGGATGTGATGGAGAAGATGCACAGGTCAGCCATGGGCCAAGTTCAGGAGCCCAGTAATAGCGGAGGTGTCCACACTCATCACCCAGG
This sequence comes from Thunnus thynnus, assembly GCF_963924715.1. Taxonomy (NCBI): domain Eukaryota; kingdom Metazoa; phylum Chordata; class Actinopteri; order Scombriformes; family Scombridae; genus Thunnus; species Thunnus thynnus. The sequence continues at coordinate 32,667,615 of NC_089523.1, read as the reverse complement.
CTACCGATAAAGCGTGAGCTTATCCCACTTGGTGTGTTTTTTGAGTTTTTTTTTTCCTCAACAGCTACTTTCAGCTTCTAATGGTTTATTCTTTAAGATCTTGCAAGTGATCAATTACATTTTATTGCTTCAGAGCTTGATTTGTAGACCCACCAGGTTGTGATGTTTCAAAGTATTCCTCAGGTCTTAAGCCATGTCGTACCTTTTGTTGCAGATGAAGGGTTTTTGAGATTGTTGTTCCACTGTTGAGTAGAATTCCTCTTTTTTCATCACTGGCATGGATGTGCTGCTCTTTGTTCATGTATATACAGTGTTCTAAAATATTCAGTTGCAGCTGAGAATATTCTTGCCATAAGATTGTCACAGTGCTATTCCCAGGTTGACATGGAACAACTTTTTTTCAGCATTTGTGGCCTTACAACTGCCCAAAGGCAAGATTTAAGGATGTCCTTGTGTAATGTTTATATTTGCAATTATTTATCCTTTTAACAGGTTTGTGATTCATTTTGAAATGAGAAGGTTACATGTATATGCAATTAACAAGACTGTTGATAAGGTTTTTTTTTTGTTTGTTTGTTTTTTTTTTTGGTCCCAGGAGCTCCCTTCCCCCCCATAGTTGAGGTGTAAAACTCGTTAACGGGCCTAAACGAAAGGCGCGTCTCATCTATCAGGAATACAACATGGCTTCTGAACTGCAAAACCCGTGAGCGGGTGGTCCGGGTAGTTATTGCATTTTGTTCCATGAGGTGATCAGTGTGCAGAGAATGGCTACCTATCATCACTGTTGAGCAGAATTTTTAGTTACTGTAAATACAAGACAAAGCCAGCACTAGCAAAAAACAAAAAAACAAAAAACAGTAACATTCTCCATTTCTGAGATTCATGTTCTTAAGTTGCGAGTAGTTTCTCTTAAGTTTGGAAAGTCTAAAGTGCCCTCTCTCGTGTGTAATATTTCAAGAATTGCTTTTTGAAGAAGTAGTCTTTCTTTTTATTACATATTTTTTTTGTCGTAATTCTGTAGATGGTCCTACCTAAACTGTAGAAATTTACTTTTTTAAAATGTTACGCTTAACATTTGGCAAAGGAGCAGAGGACTCAGTTAGCCCCTATTTGTCTATAGCTAATGTGAAACAGAATGGCATCCCATTGTTTATTAAAATAATGTATGTATGTGAAAAAGCAAATTGATCACTTGCAAGCATGCAAGTACTTCAGATAATGCAAGCTGGGAAAACGCTGAATTTCCCCTCTAATGCATTTCCTCACCACTTTACTACTGTAACGCAAGTGAACTGATGTGGTGTCGACATAATCTGTGTGGCTTGTGGTGGGCTGTTCATCTACTAATCACTGGCCTTACCCTGTGTTGTATTTCTGCTACCTATAAGGAAAAAGTAAGAACATTTTAACGCAGGTTATGTTTTTTGCTAGATGTGTCTAGCATGAAGCTCTGAACCCCCATCTCCTCCTCCTCCTCCTCTTAAGTCCTTTTTTTTTTTTTTTCGGGTTGATGTTGTCTGGGCATATTATTGCTCCGCTATCCTCAAGCCTTCTGGAATAAGCCTTAAATGTCACAGTAGTTATCCTCTACTTAATACTTACCATAACTGACCTTTCTTTGCCAGGATCCAAACTTAAGTATGGCTTCATTGTGAGAAAGAGAAGAAGAAAAAACAACAAAAAAAAAAAAGTTCCCCCTGAGCTTTGGTTCCATTGGAAATCTGTTAAAACTGTCAGATCATTGTGATCGTATGTATAGGCAGTGGGAATGGATGATATTGCCTTAAATGGAAATATTAAGGTAATAACGCTTCTCCTACCTGTTGATAAATCACCATCCTACTGTCTCAAATGTTGCCTATCTATCAAGGATTTAAGATGATTTTATGAGTAAAATATGAATAGTATTTAGCAGAGTTAGTAGGTATGTAGAACAGGGCTGTAGCAGTTATTTTTAAAGTATTTGGACTGTGTTTTTAGTTGTTATTAATAAATATTCTGATTTATAGTTTCTTAATTTATTTTTTTTGGACCACTGCATCCTGAAGCCATAGGTGTTTTTTCACATTAGGTGCCATAGGTGACACATATTGACACAAACGGTGTGAACTGATTCGTCTTCACTCAGCGTCGAAAATAAAGAGGTTTGCATCCATCGCTTTAAATCCGATGTCTTTCACAACGCCGAGCATTTTTTTTTTTCCTCTCTCTGAATCATTCTCAGAACACAGTACAGGTCAAAAGGGAGAAAGAACGGCATGATGATGATGATGATGATATCATCTTCAGAGAAAGACAGCCGAGATGCAAGCCGTAGCTTTTTTTGGATTTTGGTCTTCATACTTGATGGCAGTTTATTTTATTTTTTTTCCTGGCTCTCATTTTTGATGTGCCTGCCCCTTGAAGCTGCTATTGAATTTAATCTTAACACACACTAGTATGATTGGTGTGTGCGTGTGTATGAATAGTAATGATGTATGGGCTGTATCAGTGGAAATAAGTTCAAATTTATGGGATAGGCACAGGGCTAAATTTGCCACCACTTAAACGCTGGTAAATTTGGCTGTTTGTCTGTATCGCCGGCCATATTTGGGAATTATTCTATATTCTAAATATATAATAACTGACTGGTATTCTAAGTGGCTAAGAGTGATTTCCAGGAGTCTGACACACTGTGGCCTAAAGACTGACAACTCCCAGGCCTGTTTGGGTTTCTTAACTATAAAAAAATCAACAGTCACTGAGAGAAAACACTAAACGATCTCACAGACCTGTCCTGTTAAATTCTTTTGAACTGCCTCGTTACAGCCTGACATAGGTTCAGGTTCTACAGTTTCATATGAAGTGCCTCCACTGGGCGTAGTATGGAGAAAAATGTGTGAATGGATGCTTGCGTGTGTGTATGTTAAGCTTGGGTACTTGCACACAGACTGTGCACGCAGACAAAAAGGTGCACGAAGTTAATCTCTGATGGGGGACCAAGCTACTTAGTGTAACTACTGATACTGTGTCATGGACTGAAGTCCTGAAGTGTGCCACGATTCCTAGACACTGTCGGGATGTGTGAACTGTTTGCTGCTGACTCACTGACCAAAGTGACCAAGCGTCCCTCTCTGTAACCACCCCCAGCCAAAAGCCTTGGCAAGCTTGTATTTGGGAACTTAATGTTTATAACAGTAATAAGCAACAACCTGGTGACATAAAGGAGAGCTGCTGCCCTCATTTGGACTGTTAAAAGAAAAATCTTGTGAAGTAAAAGTGTAAAGATGTGAACAGAGCATAAAATAATCTAGAGCGAGGAGTGGTTCCTGTACTGCACAGTACACCCCAATTGTTTTTTCTCCAGGCAAAATTCAGATCTTTGTATGTTTTTTGTGGTTCCATTTCACAATATCATCATGTAGAGATCCTACGTCTTTTCACCCAACAGTACATGTCAATATGCACTGTAAGAAATCTTAACTACTTAAGCACATTGTAGCTCATGTTAGTTGACTCAGATGGCAATATTTATTGGGGCACAGGTATGTACCAGCTCTCTCTAGATTTATTTTTACTCTTAATAAATATGATTGTCTTTGATTATCGAAGATCTATCATGAACGGTGGTGGAGGGGGCCTTACTTTCTCTACTTTGTGAAAAATGTGATATTCCAGTTTTGCCTAACCTTCAGGAATAAAATGTCTTGCACAAACATTCCCCCCCTAACCAAAATAAAGTTTGCAAACACAAAGCTTTTGGTGTGTGACTGGTCTTTATGATGTACATACAGACGTACCAGATGATTTTAAGTGTGTAATGTGTGATAATTCAGATAAGAAGACAATCTACAGGCGTGACTTGTTTACAGACAGTTTGATTTATTGCTGAAATCATCCCTAGTTTATGGTAAACATCCTGTATATACAATACCTTTAAGAAATGGAAAATAGAATATAAAAAGTTAGTATCAAAAGTAAAAAAAAAAAGCCTTGACATGTTTAGAGGGAGAGGTTACTGATGCTCTCAATAAATGTCCCTGTGATGTTCTGGTGAAGTTAAGGAGCGCCGGACTGCTGCGGTTGGCGTCTTCTTCCACGAATCCTCTTAAATAGCGGATTTAGGCTCCACATGTTCCCTGAAAGTAGAATAAATGTAAATTAATATTATTAGTGACATCTTAGCAGCGATGAGTCGTACATGCGTACGGTCTGATGGCCTACCGTCAATCTGGTCGTGGGACTGTGACATCATCATCATGCGATTCCCAGGATCTTCCTCCCGAGTTACGCCGACGTCTGACTGCCATTGTTTCCAGTTGGTTTCCCCCACCCTGAAGTTGAAGAAGACTCATGCTTGACGTGATTATAGCCTCATAATCTGATATTATGTTAAAGGACTAAAGGGTCAGTTCACCCAAATACAAAAACACATTTTCTCCAATTACCTCTAGTGATATTCATCATAATCTCTTCAACAATACAGGGTTGCTTTATTTATTTAAATACTGCAGTGTGATTTCCAGAACATCTCCACTCTGGATATTCCACTCACTGTTTCACTGGAGCAACTTTCTACCAGATAAATGGTTCTCATGTGAAAAAACTCACAGTGAATTATCTGTGGATTATCTTAACCAGGCAGGACACAAAGCACCACATCTCTTACTGTAAAAACCAAAAGGGTCATTTCACCCAAATTAAAAGAAGTTAACCAGTATTGTGCTTGTGATTGCTGGGTGTCAACAGGACCCACTGTTCCAGACCTGAGCCAAACAATTAAACAAATCAGGAGTTAATATCACACACATCCAGTGACGGTTTACCTGAAAAACGTTCTGCACTCATCCGGCTCGTTTCTGAGACACACCGTCTTGGACGCTGCAGGGTACAGTTTACTCATCAGACTCCTCGGCAGAGTCCTCTCCAGGTCCAGGATGGTCTGAGCCCTCTGAGCATGTGTGACACATTGCGAATGGTTTAACCCTCCTGTTGTCTTTCCCGTCGACCATGTAACTTTTGTCCTCCCGGGTCAATTTTGACTCGGGGAGGACAAAAGTGCATAGGCGCTATAAATTTTAATAAAACACCCAAAATTCTATGAAAGTAGTGATTATTATTTTTACTTGCAAAGTGTGTGGTATGGAACCATCAATGTGATTTTCAGGCAATTAGATGAAAGAAATCTGATATATTTTCTGATATAAAAAAATTTGAAAATGGGTCAAATTTGACCCGAGGACAAAGGAGGGTTAATATGTTATTGCATTATTGGGTTATGATCAATGAATTACTGCTGCACAGTGTAATCAACAACACTGCATCATATATTAACTGCATGTAAAATTTTAATCAATGAAGTATTCAGTAATTATATCAAGTACAATATTTCTGTTTGAAATGTAGCCAAGTTGAAAACATCTTAATGTTATTATTCTAAAAGAAATCATTCATCATATTAAACATGAACTGTTTCCTGTGTTGGATCTACTCCATCCTGGATTTGTGGGCTCAGTCTAATCTTGTGAACTTTAGGTTTTGGGTTCTGAAAGCAAGTGAACAGACTATAACAGCTTCCTACCTGCAGATTCCAGATGTTTTCACTTTCTTTGGAGATTCTTTCGACCGTGTTGCCCATCAGGGCTATGAGCATGTTGAGCAACAGGATGTAAGTAAGAACTATGTACGAGATGAGAAGGATGTAGAAAACTTCTTTGTACTGGACATGGTCAGTAAACTCCAGATCTCCCATTCCAATAGTGAACTTGAACAACTCCAGTGTTGTAAAACGGATATCGTTGTAAGTTGGCCTTTTGCATTTAAATGTCTCAACACTTAATGTCCTTCCACGTGCCAGTGTGCCATTGGCCACCTTATCATCGATAAGGGCAACGACAGCTGAAAAAGAAGAAGATTTAAGTCAGAAGTCTTAATCCTGCAGAACATCTTAAGCCTTTATTCTGTATATGTTTAACCTTTTTGTCTTACCAGCAGAGAATCCAAAGAGGAAGACGCTATAGAAGCACAAAAAGTGCAAGATGTCACCCAGGATCATCTAAAATGAGAAAAAGACTTAATGTAACCAGGCAACCCCTATTATAGTGAGACTGAAAGTAACTAAAAGTAACTTAAATCTTACTCTTTGCATCATGACATTGTACATCCCCATTTGTTTAGAGCCTCTCGAGTAGTAAAGAACGTTGATCCAAGCGAGAGCCAGCGAGAGCACAAGAAGTCCGACGTATTCTCTCAGTCCACAACAGTACAAAACAATGCAGATCAGAAGAAGAATTGCTTGCAGGAAACTGCAAAAGCAAACAAAGCGCGAGCGTTAAGAAAGATAATATTAAAAAGGTATAAAATAAATTATTTCATTTTTTGTGATACACTTACAAAAGAATGTCACAGTATCCGTCGATGTACAGAGCCTTGAAGGTCGGCGGGTTCCTTTTGAAAATAGTTATCTGAGGATTTAGAAGTCAGACGTGTGGAAATGTGAAATTTGTCTGAAATTAATTTAGATCTTTTTGTGTGTGAATTAATGGACCGGACTCCACTTTCTCACCGCTTTATAGAAAAACCACACCGCTCCGAGGACACTGATGAGCTCACCGATGCAACGCAGGTAGTCGAGTGGGACATTTTCAATGGGAAACGGTGGCTGGAGGTCAATAGATCAACAGTATTTGTTTAAGCTGATTAAAGGGAAACTTCAGTATTTTTCAACCTGGACGCTATTTATCCATCTTATTGTCTCTAAGTGACTGATAGGGATAACAATTTTTGAAAGTGGTCCAGTATTGAGTGAGAGAGTTTCAGCTGGCAGCTGTGAAACGGGCTGTAACGTAACTCTCTGAGGTAATAGTGCCCATCAACGTACGTCCACTAAAAGTGTTTTTGCGACTGACAGGCTCAGATTGTTATTATAAATGTCTGACAACATGGAATTATTATCATGTAAACAATTTTCTTTCCATTTTGCTTGATCCGGTCTGTTTTATATTGCGTCTGATAAAGTCTCGCTCTGAAATCATTTACATTACATTTCATTTACTTTTTTCATTTAGCAGATGCTTTTATCCAAAGAGACTGATGCAACACAAGCAGGGATCTAGTCAGGAGACAACAACACCAGTAAGTGCCATAAAGCTTAAGTTTGGGCCCGATAGGATGTAAATGCCAACAGGCGTTGCAACAAGGCAATGATTAGAGTGCATAGAAGCATGTTTTGTTTTTTTTTGTTTTGTTTTTTTTGTTTGTTTTTTTTCTTTCCCTACAGTTCATCAAGTGCAGAGGTGTTCGCGAGAGAGCTTGGTCTTCAGTCTTTTCTTAAAGATTGAGAGGGACTCTGCAGATTGAACAGAGTTTGGTAACTCGTTCCACCACCGGGGAACTACAGAGGAGAAGAGTCTAGCTAGTGACTCAGGGCCCTGTTGTGGTGGTGGTAAATCTCGTGAGAGATGAGTTGTTGTCGAAATCAACTAAATATTCAGCCAAGACAGAGCTGGAGAGAGGAGTGCTGGGAGGAGTTTGTTGTGTTGGAGTACAGAAAGTGTAGCTTAGTGTTATCTAAAAGATTTCCAAAGTCATGGCTGAATATTTAGCTGATTTAAGAACAAGACTTCTCCTTGAGTTAGACTTGTTTAGACACAATAACAAACAGGCTGGATCAAGCGAAAGGTAAAGAAAAAGGTTTTATTTGTCTGTTTGGTTCTTTCCATAATGTGTCAGACACTGATAATAACGTACACTGATGAGCGCTATTGCCCCAGAGGGTTACATTACAGCCTGTTTACCAGCTGCCAGCAGTCCAGCTCAATACTAGACCAGTTTCAGAAATTGTCGTCCCCATCAGTCACTTAGAAAAAAAGATGGGAAAATAGGGTCCAGGTTGAAAAATACATCAGTTTCCCTTTTAAGTTGTTAAGACAGAGTTTGTACTGTTATAAATTGGGATTTGTTGTTTGTTCAGTGTCTTACCTTGCCTTCCTTTCTGTAGAAGGCCACGGTGGTGAAGATGATCAGGTACGTCAGGTAAACCAAGAAATTCATCAAGAACAATTTAGAGGCGAATTTGTCCCACTTATCCTTGAGAAGACTGCGAAGAGGCTCGATCTGGAGCATCTCAGGGCGATTCTGAAGCAAAGGGTCACATGTCAAATTCCACATTAAAAAAACACTTCACATTCCTCCGTTGTAACTGCGCTCGTGACAATGATGAAGGCTTGTTTGCTGAAACACACCTAAGAGTCTATGTAAACTGCTGCCAGTTTATTGAAAGGTTTTTATTTGCTTTTGTGATGCCACTATGCCAGTTTATACTGTATGTTCAGCGTCCCATTCACGCCACATTAACTCTGTGCTTCACATAACTCCTCCATTATCATTGACTGTGACATAATCTTGTGACATATCATCTGATATGAGGAAGTAGGATCTGGGGTTCAGTGAAATGCAATCACTGACTCTTTTTGTTATTATTGTGTCAAATACCATACATATAGTGCATAATTCCACCTTAATGTACTATGATTTTGCAGATTGCACTCAATTATGTTAACTATGACCCTTCCTGTCACTGTTTAAAGATTCCCTTCATGTACTAAACAGTTAAAAATAAGATAAAATAGATATCGCTAACCGGAATTTCACTCCCAAAGACGATTATCTCCAACACAGAGTTGTCTTCGTTGGTGTCGATGGAGCTCGTGTCATAAAGCGAGGAGTGAACGGGTCCGTAGAACCACTCTGTGAACTTTCTGGACAGCGGCCTCGTCTCCTCATCCGTGAATTCCCGATGCAAAATGTGCCTGAACAGCTGGCCGATGAGAGATCAGAAATGACATAATCATCTTTTATGATATTTTATGACATCATATGCCTTGCACACATATTTCCATGAGCAGGTAGAGTTAATCTACACGGGTGGACATTGTCATAAATTTTATGTTATATTAATGTTGCAGGGCAGTGCATTCATGCTTAATAGGGCTGTTACTGTCAATCTGTATCTGAACATAAACACAAAGACCTTAAAAAGAAAAATAAACCTACCCCAATCTTGCCTAGCTTGGCTGCTAACTTCAGAGGAGTAAACCCGTCATTATTTTCAATAGCTTCCAACTGGACTTTTCTTTTTTTCTCGAGTTTGTTGTGGTGGATTAGTATGTCATCATACGTCTTCACAATCATATCTGTGTTTTCTGTGGTGTTGTCTGCTATGACCACCAAGGTGTGCAAGACTGTGTTTCCTTGGGAGTCTTTGTCAGTTAAGTCGGCATTCCTGTAAGGGTTCTCCATGAGGAAAGACACAATATCTGGCTGGTTGGTGCAGGCAGCCAACGACAGAGGAAGCTCTCCTGTTGGAAACACATGACGGCAAGTTTTAATGATACTATTTGATCATAAACAACCAGGATAGAAAATGTAGCTCCTGGTTATTTTCAACCCACCAAAATAAAACCCCAGTCCTGCTTTACGCTGGAAGAACTTCCCGTTGGCTTTGGCCTGCACATCTGCTCCTTTCTGGACCAGCAGTTTCACGTGACCAAAGCTCCTTCTCTCAATGGCGACGTGCAAAGCTGTCTGACCTGTGATGTATTTTGTTGGTACAGGAAACAGGCTGTTAGGGTTAGATGTTTTGTTCTGTGTTTACTTTACCTCTACATTCGAATGGTTTGTATTGTCAAGTCTCACTTTCAGAATTCACGATGAGAGAGAATTTCTAATGCATATAATCTACGTCTTTTTCACCACAGAGGTAAAGTCCAGACATATTGATGGATATTTAGATCCTGAATCTTTAAATGATTGCTTCACTTGTCATTCTGTCTTGTCAAGTTAAGTTAATTCTATCTAAAACGCCCAAAAGAACAGATTTGGTCCAAAGGGCTTCATGATCTGTACAGTATTTGACATCCTCTTTCCTTAGACCAGTGTTTTTCCATCCATGTTTTAGATGTTTCCCTGCTCCAACACACCTGATTCAAATGAATTGGTCGTTATCAGGCTTCTGCAGAGCTTGATGATGAGCTGATCATTTAAATCAGGTGTGTTGGAAGAGGGAAACATCTAAAACATGGAGGGCCGGGGGGCCCCAGGACCAGGATTGAAAAACACCGCCTCAGACCCCCGGCTTCAGACGCACATATATACACATGACAAGTTAATTTTACCTACCGTGGTAGATCGGATCTTTGTAAGATGCGTTGATTAAATTTTCTAAATCTCCAGTTTTCTCTGCTATGTCGAGGAAAACTTCAATGGTGTCATTTTTGCCGTCTTTGAGGTTCAGCAAAGCTTTCAGGAGTGCCGTTTTCCCATTTATTTCATCTGAAAGTTATGATACATTACAAATTTTTCTTTCTAATCACATTTCTATCATCATTAAATGGTGTTTCAAATAATTCCTATTAACTTAATGAATATTTACTACAATAACCCAAACGTTTACTATGGAAAGCTTCAAATCTCACACCAATTATTATATAAATTGTATTTAAGAATGTTATGGACCAAATAACATGATTTACTTCTTCAGATTCACTATTTTTTACTTTGCTTTATCCATTGATTTAGACATTTTCTCTTCTACTTGCCCCCAGTTACACCTTTTCTTAGCAAACAGCAACCAGGAAACAGTCTTGTTTTGTTTGACCAAAATGCATTTCATTAAAAGAAACTATTTTCTGAGGACATGTGGCTCTACTGTTTCAAACTAACATGGTCCTATCAGCTTGATCTTGTCAGTCACAAGTAAGATAAGACAAATAAAACTGGTTCCTACTTGCCTGTGAATTCTGGGCTTGTAAGTTGCTTATCATTAACCCGCAGGTAGTCAAGCAGGCTATTGAGTTGAGTTGTGTTTCCATGAGATGCTGCTTCAAATATTCTTTCCCTGGTGAATGCTTTACTGTAAATGCTGCCAACGCTGGTGCTGTATTTTCTGAAAGGTAGAAAATTATACAAGTCATGAAATGGATTATGCAGTTATGTAATAATTCACTGCAACAGTATTTCAACACTTTGTGTCAGATGACCAGTAAACAGTATATAAATATAATATGCAAAGAAGACTTTGTTAACATAATATTTGTATATGAGTCTTTTGGGAAAACAGACTAACCTGTGAACAAACAGCTTTCAACAAGCTGACACTTGTTTACCTGAAATCCACCAACATGTTACCTGACACTTAGCAATCCCTGAAGGCTATAATGCAAATTCCTCTTAGAAGCAGAGGCACACCACTGATTTCTATGCTGACATCTCCAGCAATAAGTCTGTGTCATTTAATGATTAAAAGCCACATACATAACATGTGAGGACTAAATCAAACACCAGTTCTTCCCCCATATAACCAGTTACCTAGATAATGAATCATTGGTGTCCATAGGTGCAGGAGTTATCTCTGAGCTGTCTTTTTTAAGGAGCCAATCCAGACCATTTCCCTCTTCTTCATGGCCTGTGTTTGCATCCACTGTGTCTGATGGCTGTCCAGCTTCCATCTTCTTTGTTGTTAATAACAGAGTCTTGATCGTGTATGACAACAAACTGTTTACTTCCTCTAGAAGCTCATCAGCTATGATGAGCTACAGCTGCGCAGGTGTAGTATTGCAAAGGTTAAAGGCAGCACTGAAGTGGAAACGGTGTTTGTTACCTTGGTTATGCTCCTCCCTCTCCACAGAGAGCAAGAGCAAGCTTGTTGTTTGCCTGGCAGCAGGTTTCCAACTGAAGAACATGCAATCAGAACCCTAACCTTAACCCTAACCCAAAAATACACAAGATCAGGTTATTTTACTGTCTGATTATATAAATAACATGTATTTATTTGGCAGGGACAGTGAATATTAATAAACATTGCTGTAAATATGCCAGAATTAGCCAAAAGGCTGGTTTTCATCTGTTGTCCCTGGTCAAATGTTACAATAGGCTCCCTAAAAGTACAAGAACTAAACGAAAAAAGGTAAAGATAAAACACAATTGCTGAAATATGGTACCGGCAGCACCACATGATAAAACATTGATAAAATTGACATGTTACATTAGAAAATGTCGATGTAAATACAGCTAAAATGACGTGACAATATTGAAGCAAGCAGGCAGTAGCCAAAGAAGCAGATGAAGCAAACAACAGGATATCAAGCAGCATTAAACAAATATTGGTTGAAGCAAGAAGGCAGTAGACTACAAAAACAGTACACGAAGCATGCAACAGGACAAAATTAAGCAGCATTAAACAAATATAATTTGAATCAAGCACGCAGTACAGAAGCATATCAAACATGAAGCAGGCAACTCCCACAGTACATATGAAACAACAACTTAGAGCTACATAAGAAACACAAACCACAACGGACAACACATGCAAGTACAGTAGTTTGAGAAACATGAGAAAAGTTCATAGACTGACATTAACAAGGAGGCAGCAGCAGAAAGGAAGTGGTTTTTAGTGCTGACAGATTCGACGTCCAATGAGTAACTGTTTCAAATGAGAACTAAATGACTAGTATGTGTTGAGTTCACTCTTGTGAGGCTCTAACAGAAAAGGCAGACAGACTAAAGGCTCTTGTGGAATAATGCAGTTCCTTCTTGTAACTCCTCCCGTGATCCGATATGAGTTTGTTCTTATGCTATAACAAAACTTCCGAGTAGGGGGTTGTGGGGGTGCATAACGTATGATTTTGTAGATAAGACATCAATTTACATGCTTAATCAGGTTTTCCCAGCTTAGAAGGTCATATTTCCTTATTATTTATTATACAAAGACTGTAGTGGTTTCAATGTAGTGTGGTTCGTCTGTGACCAGCTCATCAAAACAGTGAGTCATGAGAGAGAAAATCATTTAGTGCATGTACATCTTGGCTGCTTCAGTGGACATGTAGTGTCTTATGAATCGGAAATTGGCTAGATTTAAGAGATTTAATTTGATCTGTTTAGTTGAGATTGGGAGTAAATCAGAATTTCAAAGTATTAAATTCTTTTTACCCCCTTAACGTTTCTCAAAAACATCTGGTTCCACAGAAAGTCATTTGTCTTGGTGAAGAACATGCCGACAGTTTTAGACATATTTGGTTGCAAACACAACACTGACTGAGCGATGTTGAGACATTGACCATGGAGTTTGCGAGTTTGGCAGCAAGTTGTGTCTTCATGCTACCATGTACATACAATATGGCATCATCAGCATACAACCTCAGGACACACGTTATTAATATATAAACTAAATAAGAGCGGGCCCAGTATGGATCCTTGTGGGACACCATTGATGGTTGCGTATTCAAACAGATTGAGATTGGTTGAAGAGATATGATTCTACACATTTAAGGGCATCAACAGAAAAATTAAAGATAGACAACTTAGATAGAAGAACTGTTGGATTCACAGTATCAAATGCTTTCCTGAGATCAAGAAACACAGCACCGACAGCACCACCTTTATCCAACAGTCATTTGATTTTTTCTAAGAAGAAACAATTGGCTGTCTCAGTTGAGTGATTGGCTCTAAAGACACATGGGGTGTAGGGGAAAAGAGCAGATATTCAGGCGGTGTATAATTTGCTCAGCCACCCATTTCTCTGCAACCTTAGACATCATAGATGGGATGCTGATGGGCCTGTAACTACAGGTAGAATGGAGATCCCCAGATTTAACTTCCAGGTACCTGGAAACTTTCCCTGGGATATTGAGAGGTTAGTGATTTTGGCGATGGGATTAGCTAGTAGTGAGCTGAGATGTTTAAGCATTGTTGTGTCCATTACAAATACATCATTTGCTCTTGATGGTTTGAGACATCTGATAAATTCTCATAACCTCTGATTCAGGGACATTCCCGATGCCAAAGGCTGGCTCCATTGTGTTAGTTAGACATACATTAATATGCTCAGCAGAGAAGCCACAGAATCAACAAAGCAGTGATTAAGTGCCACTGCTACTTCAGCTGTGTCCTTTGTGAGGTTTCCATCCAGGTTCAATTGGTTTTCCTGCTTCATGATGTTGTCCTGTAAGCTTTTGTAACTGATTCCAAATTATTTTGGTGTTACCCCTAGCCTCACCAATTATAGTCATGAAAAAATCTCCCTTAGCTCTCCTTAGTTCCCTTATTACCTTATTCCTTAACATAGTGAAATGGTATTTATCATGGAACGAATTTGTCCTAATTTGTCCTAATGGCCATTACATTTAATTTAATGGCCATAAAATTTAATGAAGTACTATATTACTTGTTTAATCACATGTTCTCACTTTTAAAAGTGATGATGACGTTAAACAACACTTATATGTAGGTTTTGATTCAAATAGTGTATCTCAGTATCATCTGAATGTATGAAATGCATCACTGAAAGGTTAATTTAGTAATTTTAATAACTGATTCTGATTACAGTCATATCAATTAAGTTAATGATTTGGGAACCAATAATAAAAAAATATCACTTGGCAACTAATTTACAACTTGATATTCTTTATCTACCACTACTGAGAAATAGCGAGACGACAACGAGATCGTTGGCTTTTATAAATAAGCTTCTCACATCTATTTAAGTTAGAGAGTCTAATGTGAAATACTTAAAGTCAAACAAAATATGTGACATCACAACTAGTCTGGAGCCAATTGTGGTTCAATATGCAGAGTGTGATGCGGAAACATCTTGGATTTTTCAATGAGAGGGAAGGTGTGGATGTAATTTGTAATTTTTAACTAGGTAATTGAACTTGTGGAAAAAACAAATCAGACACAATTTATTATTCAAAGCATTTATGTTAAATTTTTAGGTTGGATTTTGTTTAGGCTTGAGTATACAATGTGTTAATTATTGTGCTTTCTTCTACTGCTCAGAAAGAGCAGATGTTGATGTTTAAAGTTAATTTGAGTGCAGTTAAAGACACCTGGAGAAAAACATTTGGTTACTGATGAGACTCGATCAGGAAGGCTTCAACCATCTATCTGATACAACTAAGAGTAAATCGGATTTTCAAGAGTGCAGTTGTGTTGTGGACATGTGATTATAAAAACATTGTGGCATCTGTACACAACTTGTATGAGGGAAGGTGCTTACTGTATACATCTGTTAAAGGTGTGGCTACACTGTGCAGCATTCAATTCAATTCAGCAAAAGAGCTGCACGATCCATTACTTCATAATTTATTCATTACTGGAAGCTGTTAGGGAATAACTTAAATAAATTAAATTTTAGCTGCACTCAACATGATTTGTAGTCAAACGGATTAGTCAAATCTACAGAGTGTTTTTTGAGTGGTTTAAAAAAATATATGAAAAACACATTTCTTAATTAGTAAGTAATAATGTTATACTGACTTTAGGACAACTGCACAAGCTATATATTCAATGTTTGATTTCATTTGATGATTAAAAATACAACCGTTACGATCACTGAGGATGAAAAAACAGAAAAATCTAATTCATTGCTGCTCTACTGTCAAGTTATTACAATTTCAGCTCTATTAAATATTTCTGAATATCCTTTAAATACTTCTGTTGTGACCTAAAGTCATGCAAAATAAGTACCTGCTTGTCGATGATCTCACTGGACTGGCTGCTTTTGGGGCTTACGCATGAGGAACACTGAGCCCAGGTGTGTCCCATATTACTGATATATATGCTGCCTTCAGGTGCAGCCCCTGCAGACAGAAAACAGAGCATCAGCAAAGAGGGCAAACAAAACAGGGGAATGGAGGAGGGAGAGAGAGTGGAGGGGGGGGGGTCACGGTAAAAGTGCTTTCCAAACAGAAACCACAAAATAGCATTCTCACAAAAAAAAAAGACAAATTGTTTCTTCAGAAAAAACATGTAGTTGAACAAAATGTAATCAGTTAATTTATGATGGTACAACATGGACCAGACCAGGAGTTTATTATGCAAAACAAGCCAATTAAAATTGTAGCATCCTGAGACTCCTGATGCTACAGGCTTTTCCCCGGCTGAAATGCTGATGTCA
The DNA here is from genome assembly GCF_963924715.1 of Thunnus thynnus. NCBI lineage: Eukaryota > Metazoa > Chordata > Actinopteri > Scombriformes > Scombridae > Thunnus > Thunnus thynnus. The sequence goes on along the minus strand of NC_089523.1, from coordinate 32,651,681 downwards.
CGGAGGCCCAGGTCTGCTCTTGATCTGTTACTGCCAGACGTGAAGTCTAAGTTGGAGAAGAAACAGTGGAAACAAAAAGTTAATCATGACACACACACCACGCTCAGAGGTTTTTCACCTGGGAATCCAGTATTTACAAAAAAAATTATGGATATGGTCCCAAATGGATTCCTGTAACGATTGAGAGCTGCACAGGTCCCCTGTATTGTACAGTCCTCATTGGAAATGGACAGGTCGTGAGGAGACATATTGACCAAATCAGGAGGCGAGAGCTAAGTGGTGTTCCTGATATAGATCCCAGTACACCTCAGGCTGTGAGCATCCCATCTCCTGTGATGCCAGGACAAGTGAAGTCCCCTGTGGTCCGAGCCCCTGACTCTCCAACCCATGTGGAAGACTCTGAGAGTGACCCACCTATGCTGGGGAGTGAGTCCCCACATGTATTGCAGGAACAGTTAACACCACTCTTAAGGCGCTCTATTAGAGAGAGACGCCCTCCTGATTATTATGGACCTTAATTAAACAGTGAAAAGAAAAAGAATATTTATCAGCTCTGCAGAGAATACCACTGTTGATTAAATTTAGTTGCTAAAAATTATTCTAAGTAGTTAGATACAAATTTAGGTGTCTTGCATTTTAAGTTCTTAACGTTTAAAACAAACCCAAAATGTAAGTTACAATTCAAGAGTTAAATTGAAGTGAGTTCAACTTTAAGTAAAATGTATCTTATGTACAATGTTGATTAAGTTGTCTTATTTTCTCTTGCAGTGAGTGTTGTCTGCAGACCTGAGAAGGGAGGGATGTAGTATCCTGAGACTTCTGGTGTTATCTAGAGGGAGCTCTAGGCTCCAGGTATGGGTTACCTGACAGGCAGGAAGTCCTGACAGGAAGTCTCTATACAGGATGCGATGGCATGTGATTCTTGCTCTGTCTGTGATCCATACAATATGTTAGTAAAAAGCCAAACAATCTACTTTTTGGTGTCCTGCGTCGTCCTTGACTTTTCCGGGTCACAATGTGATAATATTCTACAGGAGTCTATTCTGACATTTTAACTGAGCTCTTATACGTAATTTCTGATACAATACCCACATTTCTGAAAGTTTAACGTCTCTGATTTTCAGGTTGGTTCCTATGGTTCTAATATGGGGAGAACCTTTATATGAATAACATTAACTTTCATCTGTCTCTCCTGTATTAAAATATCCCTCTTCGTCCAGCTGTTAAAGTCCAACATATGATGCAAAATGTGACACGAAACATTCTAAAATGTTACCTGGATGATGGCTCTTTTGTTTTGTTTACATCACTAACTTATAAAGAAGTCAGCTATCACTATGTAGAAATTATTAAGTAACAGTTGATATTTGTTTTCATGGTCTAACTTTTCTACAGTGTCTATAACCCTTATTTTTAGAGCAGGAGGTTGTATGTGAATATTAAATAAACAGTAGTAACAAGTAACTGCTGAGTGAGACAAGCAGATTGTAAAAGGAAAATGTGCTGCATTCACTGTCCTTCTCCACATCCACATCTATGTCAAACTGGCTCCAAAGCCTGGCGCTGGTCCTGTGGACTTGGTGAGGAGGCCCCTGATGGAGCTCAGAGCGAGGAACCACAGGTTTAACCTCTGCGGAGGTTTTTTATTGGACGGCAGCATCCCTTTGAACCAATGTGTTTACTGATTGGTCAGCTGATCAGATGACACAGTAAAGTCAGGTTATTGTTGTAATACAGCAGATCAGGAAAACTACCTGTGGAACAGGAATGACGTCACCAACAGCAGCTTCTCATATTTATTTATAAAATAAAAATGACTGAATGATGAATAACACTCTTATAACTTTATTATTTCTCTTCATGGCTTCTCTTTACATTTCAGCCCCTTCGGGAAAATATGACGTCACACAGCTGCATCTCTTATAAAATCATCCTGAGCTTGAAAGGACGTCAGACTATCACAAACTAAATAAGCATTCGCCCTGAACAGTGTTGAAATTAAAAAAAGATATTTTATTATCAATGCATGTCTATGTTTCGTTTGCAGTGGAACAAAAAAAAAGTTGTAAAAATAACTGAATTCATGTTTATTCTACAAAGACGTTCTAAAATAGCCTGGACAAAATTATTGGTGCCATTTAGAAGAAATCATTGATTTGTAGTGATACTTTAAGCAGGTTATTGTGTTTTAATTAGTATCACAAGTGTTTTCAATCTTATAAACACTCATGCAGCCAGTTTAAAAGGAGAAAATTACTCACTCTGCTGTTTTGTGCCACTGTGTGCATCACATTAAACGGGGAAAACAGAAAGACAACTAAAGAGTCTGAAGACATTAGAAAAAAGATAATAGCCAAGCATGGTCAATGTAAAGGTCATGAGACGAAATGGTCTTGTACCCTTTATGTTGACCATGCTTGGCACCCAGTGCCTGAGGCAGCAAAGCAAATCCAAAACATCACTGATCCTCCTCCTTGTTTCACAATAGCTTGGTGTTCTTTTCTTTGAAGGCTTCATTGTTTCCTCTGTAAACATAAGGTTGGTGTGATTTACCAAAAGGCTCTAGTTTAGTTTCATCTGTCCAAACCACATTCTCCCAGAAGGACTGTGGCTTGTCAACATGCATTTTGGCAAAGTCCAGTCCAGTCTGGCTTTTTTATGTCTCCCTCTTAGAAATGGGGTCCTCCTGGGTCTTCTACCATGGAGCCCATTTTCGTTCAGACAGCGACGGATAGTGCAACTTGAAACTATTGTACCTTGAACTTGAAGGTCAGCTTGGATCTGTATTGAAGTTTTACTTGGTTCTTCCTCGACCATTCAAACAATCCCTCTGTTCAATGGCCAGTTTTCCTCTTGCAACCACGTCCAGAGATGTTGGCTGCAGCTCCATGGGCCTTAAACTTGTTAATAATACTGGCAACAGTGGTCACAGGAACATCAAGCTCTTTGGTCATTGTTCTAAAACCATAATAATGAGATAACTTGTTTTAATTTTCATGGGTACACAACAACCTGAGGTATATATAGTAAATATGATCTGAAACAAATACACTTTTATTTTGCAGTAAAATCATCAAACGTAAAAAGTGGCTCAGGATGAGAGGAAAACATTGGACCATTCTGAAGTGTCCTGCTATGAGTCCTGATCTGAATCCCATTGAACATCTGTGGAAAGAGCTGAAACTTGCAGTTAGGAGACAGTGCCCATCAAACCTGAGAGAACTGGAGCAGTTTGAAGAGACCAAACTACCAGCCCAGAAGAGTAGAAACGTTATTCAGAGTTACAGAAAGAGCTTGACTGCAGTTATTACCTCTAAAGGCTGAGCTACAAGATATTAAGTTAATGGGACCAATATTTCTGGCCATTTTCATTTGTTTTATTGTATTAAATAATATATTAAGTTGTAAATCAAAAGCAAAGTTTCAGTTATATTCAATGTGAAATAAAGAATGATGAATACCATATACTTCTGTCAGTTTCAACTTAATAGAGAAAATTTAGTTTTTTAAAAAAACAACAAAAAAACTGACAGTTTGAGTCTCTGCTGGGTCACGTCCACAGTCCAGTCTAATAGGAACAACAGATCAATCATATTATTGCCAGAAAGACAGATGGAATTTATTTTATGCTTATATTTTAAATAAACACAATCTCACATGAATTATAAAAGGGAAAATAAACTGCAAGTCACATTATTATCATCTCTGAAGGAGAAAATACTGTTTTTAATGATATATTAACTAACGGAGCTCCAGCTCCCTCTAGTGGACAATACAGCGAACTGCACCCTACAGTTTACTATATTACAGCACGAAACACTTTAAATATATCCCCATTTAAACACAGGGATTTGCAAACTAAAGGACACAGAACATCAGACAGGCTTTTCTTTATGAAGTGTTCACTGTAGATACAGTCAGTTAACTATCCAGTTTACAGTAACTCAACACCTGTCAGGTACTTTAGTCCCTAAACCAGTAATACTAATAATACTCTAAGCATTAATACAGACTTATTATTAATAGTAAGCCTATAGTAGGATATCATATTACAGAATTACTATAGCTCTCCTTAACATTCCTCTAAAAATAGTCCTATTTTATTGATTGTATCTTTAATCAATAGGTTTCTGTCAATAAATCTCAAAGTGACGAGTTGCTGCACAAACTGCACTGAACTCCGAAGGGTTAACTTCCTCTGAATGAAATAAACTGTATGAACGACAGCTTGTGTGCTGTGAGTCAAGCCTTCTTCAAACAAACTAAAGGATTTAAGTCTCACAGCAGGATCATCTTCGGGTCAGCAGGCCGACATGAAAACTGTGTTTATCAAATCTTTTCCTTTGCAAACGTTTGCAGGATGAAAGGAGGAGAAGTTTTAAAGGTTTTGAATCATCCCCAGGAGGCAGCGGGACACCGACACCGAGCTGTCAATTAATAGATCACCACAAAGTTTGGTTTTCGTGACATTAGAGGTTTTTTCACAGTAAAACAGGATAAATTAACTCACTCAAAGCTGCTGTTGGTCCTTAAATGTCACCCAGTAACAAGGTGCATTAATTGCTCCTAATTGAAGATCTTCTGATTGGTCGCAGGTCTGTCATGTTCTGCAAATTGAGTCACAGAGTAACCTATCAGTGAGTCAGATACACTGCAACCATGGCTCCTATAACTCTGTCACTGTGGTCATTATTGGCTCCAACATTGGCCTTCATATCACCTATGAACATATCATATGACGGACCTTGGAAACAGTTTGTTTATAACTTCATGGGACAATAGTTATAGTCAGACAATAATTATTCCCAAAGTATTTTCAGCACATTATTAAACAGTCTAAGAAGAATTTGGAGCGTCAAAACAAAGATAATGTCAATAAACATGGGGTTTTGTATCAGAAGCTAATAGAGAAGTTATGTGAAACATAGTTCACGGAACACAGATGACTCGGACAACAGTTCAGTTCAAAGGGCTGGAACAGACTAAAACATTTCAATTGGCTTATCTTAATATCCTGGTTTGGTCCATTATGTATAATCACAAGTTGACGTGGAATAAGAACTGTCCAAGAATTACAAGTTTTACTGAAGAAACAATATATCACGCTCTGTGGGAATGTCATTTTGCTGTTTCTGTGTGTCGAAACACTGATTTATTTGTCTTTGTTGAGTTGATTATGAATCAGTGATACAGTTTAATATGAAACATGTGGACAAGAAAGACCTTCTGCCCTCCGTGACATTAATCTGTCTGGTTAAAGCCAAACAGTCATCAATGGTTCACTCGAATGGACAGACTGCGGGGTGACGAAATGGATTAAATATGCAAGTTTGACACACAGAAGTAGGGCTGAGACTCCATTAAAGACAGATGGAAGATATTGTATCTGACAGATCCGCAGCTATTACAAAGAACAGGACGGATGATGTGAACAGACGTGTCCAACAAACACAAACTGCAAACAAGGCGGGACAACTTTTATTGATGCATATTTGACTGTTGTATCATTCATATTATCATTGTGTCCTTGTTACAGGAATTGCATCCTTGTAGGACGTCCTTTATTGACACACTTTTATTGGACTGCTGTATCATTCACATTACGCCCTTTTAACAAGAACTGCATCCTTGTGTTGAACTTTGTTTTACACTTTTGTTAAATTAAGTTAATATTTTTCTAAAAGGGAAGAAAATCCTATAAAGAAACTCTGTTACATGAACTGGTTGTTAGTTATACATATGTTCAGTGATCAGTTAAGCAATTATTTCAGCACATTCTTCGGGTATTACTCTTCATACACTCTTTGTTTTCATGGTCTGACTGTTCTACAGTGTCTATAACCCTTATTTTTAGAGCAAGAGGCTGCAAAGTGGTGACATGTATGCTACTATTACATGAATAGAACAAGTAATGTGCTGTGAGAAAATTAAGAGAACACTGATTTATTCTCAATGGATCCCAAACATGTCTTTGTTTGAACCTGTTAGTTCAACTTCGCTGAACTACAGTTTTGAAATCAGATGTCAGAAAGAAGCTAGAAACACTCAATACATGTGTGTTTAATTTTCTGTTTTGCATATTTTTTCTCACTGATAGCAGTGGTGGAAGAAGTATTCAGATCCTTTACTGCAGTAAAAGTAGCAATACAACAATGTAAAAAATACTCCATTAAAAGTAAAAGTCCTGCATGAAGAATCCTACTATAAAGTACATAAGTATTATGAGCTTGATGTAGTTAAAGTATTGCAGTAAAAGTACATAAGTATTATAAGCTTGATGTAGTTAAAGTATTGTAGTAAAAGTACATAAGTATTATAAGCTTGATGTAGTTAAAGTATTGCAGTAAAAGAACATAAGTATTATGAGCTTGATGTAGTTAAAGTATTGCAGTAAAAGTACATAAGTATTATGAGCTTGATGTAGTTAAAGTATTGCAGTAAAAGTAGTGGTTTGGTCCCTCTGACTGATATATTATTATATATGACATCATTAGATTATTAATAGTGAAGCATCAGTGTTAGAGCAGCATGTTACTGTTGTAGCTGCTGGAGGTGGAGCTAGTTTACACTACTTTATATACAGTTAGCTAGTTTAGTCCAGTGGTTCCCAACCTAGGGGTCGGGCCCCTCCAAAGGGTCATCAGATAAATCTGAGGGGTGGTGAGATGATTAATGGGAGAGGAAAGAAGAAAAAACAAAGTTCTGATACACTAATCTGTTTTCAGTTTTTGGACTTTTTCTCTAATCTTTGATTTTTGCTGAAATATTGGATCATTTGAACATTTATTGAAATGAAAGCATGTGAGAAGTTTAGAGGGAAAAATCACTATTTGGTGGAGCTGTTAACAACTCATAGACATGTGAAATGTGACCCCGACTACACACTGCTTTTTGTAAGACGTCAAAAGCCAAAAAGGTTGGAAACCACTGGTTTCATCTTTAACAATGTGTTGTATTTTAAAAGCTTGTTATATTATCCATTGTGTCAAATCTTCATCTGAAAAGTAACTAAAGCTGTCAAATAAATGTAGTGGAGTAGAAAGTACAATATTTCCCTCTGAAATGTAGTGGAGTGGAAGAATAAAGTAGCATCACATGGAAATACTCAAGTAAAGTACAAATACCTCTATATTGTATTTAAGTACAGTACTTGAGTAAATGTACTTAGTTACTTTCCATCACTGAATGTATATATTTATTTTTAAGACTGCAAACAAGTCTTCAGTGTAATAATTAACAGCCATCTTCATATCTCCAACTGCAGTTTATATCAAAATGTCACTTGAACACAGAAATTTAATATAAACATAAGAAGCCAAAACGTCACATCAAGTTTCCTAAAATCACAACACAAGAAGCATCAGTTTCTTTCCAAGTCTTTACATTTATAAAGTGTCCCATTGCACAGAAATGGGACCCCGATAGTATCAAGGTATCATGGAAAAACATTGCAAAAAAAAAAAGCTCCCACAATGTACAGTTATGTAAGGATGAGATCATACTGCAGTAATTTCATGACAATATTTTTAAAAAAGCTGCACTTAAACATGCAGACAGTGGAAAATGTACAGAATACAGGATATTATTAAGTAAACACTGACTATGAAGTAGTGAGATGTTTTTATCCCTGAGATTCCCGAACAATCACGGCAAGTTTAGACATCCAAACATTGGAATAAATGTATGTAACCCCCCCAAAAACTGGACATTATTTAAAGTTATTATTACCTGTAATATGCAGTTTCCTTTAAAAAAATGACCTATACTTTGGAGAAATAATGCATTTGATGAGCACAGCATACGATTTTTGTTGAAAAAAAAAAAAAAAAAAAAAAAAATCAGAAACTGAAAAACCTGTGAAACGAGCCAGAAAATTAAACAACTAAACTTGTGCTGTGAAGTCTAAGAGCACAGGCTCATTTTAAGCTTCCTCGTCACTTGCAAAACCATAAAAACAGCAAAACAATGAAGAATTCTTTGTTGAGTTGTAATCCTCTTTTACAACCATGACACTGTCAACTACAGCTGCAACCACTTATTATTTACATCATCAATAAATCGGCTCCAGTTTACAAGTTTCGTCCGACTAAAAGTCCAAAACCTGAAGATTTTTAAATTTACTGTCACATATAACAAAGAAAAGCAGCAAATCCTCACATTTGAGAAGCTGAAACTGGAGAATATTTCAGCTTTTACGTGTGAAAAATGACAAACTAGATTAGATTATGAAAATAGTTGTAATTCTAACGTTTTAATAATCAATTTAGTGTTGCAGCTCTATTCAATCAACACTGAAATGTGATTAACAAGCTCATAGAAGAAAAAAACACACATTCTCTGACAATGTCAGTGCAAATAAATACATCACAACTTGTTCTTTTGATGAAAACCACGACTCTGTCTCTGCATTTTTTTTGACAATTTCATACTTGAACTTGAACGTAAAGTTGAAAAAGTCACATGTCAGTTTCAGGGTCGAACTAATGAGAGTGTTTTAACGTACCTTTTTCAGATGTGAAACTACAGCGACTGTTTTGTCAAAGAACCACCTGAAATATCCCACCGGTTCAGGTGACGAGCTCTTCTTCTTCTACTATTGCAGCGACAGAGTGTGACAAGAAACAAGTAGACACTCTCTGTCTATTATAATTAAATACATACACTCACCGAGCATTTTATTAGGAACACCTGTGCAATGTAATACAACAGCTCTGCCATGAATTCTAATTTTAAATATACACGTTTTAACATTTTGTTGACATTGTAAGAAATGTGATAATTCTACTTTATTTACTTTATGTTTATTATTGACGTCATAGTGGGTAGAAATATATATTATATATATATATATATATATATATATATATATAATATAATGCATTCCAGTACACCAGCACCTCAATTATAATCATAAAGTAGAATTATCATCTTTCTGACAATGTCAATAAAAACTGGAAATTGTAAAAGTAGAATTCATGGCAGAGCTGTTGTATCGCATTGCATCAGATTGTGCAGATGTTCCTAATAAAGTGCTCGGTGATTGTAGGTTATGAGTCAAAAAACAAACAAATTACTTATCACATCACTGGCAGCTGAATAAACATCTATATGTACAGTCAGTCTGACGTCATCACACCCCATAATTCACAGAGCAAAACATTCTGGTAAATGCAGCGTTTAAACCTTTTAAAATGTCTTTTGTTTTGATTCCAGCATGAGTTTTAATCTCCCAGTACTTCCAGTGTCTAGTCTTACATCACCTGACGCTCACTTCCTCCTCTTTCCAGTCAGCGATGTGTCAGAAAAAAAAACAAACAAAAGTCTCAACCGGCAGCAAAACATCTGAGCTCCTGCGATGTCTGTAAGATGAACTCCATCAGGACAGGAAAGGGTCGTGGCGTGTCTTTATGCGCCGTGAGATGAGACCTCCTTCGTCCAGGTCTGGTGAGGTGGAGTCCTCCGTCTCCATCGCAGTGCCGGCGGCCAATCACATCGCTCGCTGCCGGATAGTCCCGCACTCGCTGTTTTTGTTTCTGCCCGTCACATCGCTGTTTCCCGGCAGCAAGGGAGCCAGCTCTGAAAATAAATAAATCATTTTGCATGTTGTGGGAATTATTATTGTGTACGTGGTGATTAAGACAAGTTTTAAACAGATATACTCACACCTAAACTTGTCTTTTAACAGTACTGGTGTTATCATTCTTAACTTATTTTACTGTGATGTTTTCACTGTTTTGTCAAAGAGGAATTTCTGTCAGTATGTGACAGATAATAAAGTTTCTTGAATCTTGATGAGAAGATCGGAACCTCTCTCAAGTCTGAAGCTGGAGTCAGAGGCTGGTTAGCTTAGCATAGCATGCTTTTATTTCAAGTAGATTAGACTATTGCAATGTGCTTTTTACGGGTCTTCCCAAAAGGTCAATTGAAAGACTACAGCTTATTCAAAACTCCGCGGCCAGACTATTAACAAAAACAAAAAAGAGACCTAACAAAATCCACCTACCAGCACCTCTAAAGCTTACTAATTAATATGTTATATCTCGTCTGTTCAATCCGTATAAAAACTCTAAATGAAGTGGAGAATTGTTGTTTTTATCTCAATCTTCTTATCTAACTCTCACCAAGAAATCAAGTAAACATATTTCCCAAAACTGTTGCTTTAATAACAGATAAATAAGATGCTTCCTAATATTGTGACTCTTCCAAAAACCTACAAATACAAGACAATAACAAACAAATATTTGTAAGATATTAGATAATGAGATTCACTGGACCAGAAACATATTTCTATAGTTACCATATTTACTGTCCACCATTTTATTTGAGGGTCTGAATTCTGATGGTAAATGTATCTACGATACACAGCTTGTTGTCATGTACGCAACTGTCCGCTAACAATCCCACAATGCAATGAGCCGCATTTTGTAGATGTAAAGACGACTGTTGTGCGTCTCTACAGCCGACAGCAATGACACAAAATGAAATGATGATTAATGAGTGTCTGAAATCTCAGTTTCACTTTCACTAATGAGTGAACAAGAGAGTGATTTCAGACACAGCCACTGACGTAAAACTGAATTTTTAAATTATACGATGTGCTGCCAAACATTCCTGTTGGCAGTCTTCTGCACGCTCAGGAAACAGGTTTGATGGGTAGAGGTAATTGTCACCTCTGTAGTTTTGTTGGCCTACACCTGTTTCTCCTCCTCTGACTCTCTGTTTCCTGTAAGTTCTCATCCTTTGTCCCACAGTTCCTTGAAACGAGGTGAAAGAAAGTGAAATTTTATTTCTCTTTTTTCTCGTGCTCTTTTGCTGACAACAAGGCCTAACTTTACTTTTAAACTTAAAGGGAACATATTCTGCCCATTTCCAGCTCTATATTTATATTCTGGGGCTCTACTGGAATATCTTTGCATGATTTACAGTTAAAAACTCCTTATTTATCTTCTACTGGTCCTTTATGCAGCCCCTCAGTTCAGCCTCTGTCTGAAACAGGCCGTTTTAGCTCCTGTCTCTTTAAGGCCCCGCCTCCTGATGAGCCCACTCTGTTCTGATTGGTCAGCTTCAGGAAGCTTCCTCCGGCTCCGGAGGCTACGTAAACAAACTATAGTAGCAGGATTTCACTTCTATTTCTCCTTCTTTACTCCAAATGTCAACTTCTCAAATCCATCCGTACATGTTGGATGAATCTGATCTGAAATTCGAGAGTGGACGACACCTGGAAACACCTTAGCAACCACCTAGCAACAAAGACTACGGAGCAGACAGCCGTTTGTGGGCATGTGCAAACAATCTGACATCATCATGAGGAGTAGGCAAATGAAGTGTTCATAGCAGGTTGAAGCCATAGACTGTATATAAATATGGACGACGTGTCTCCACTTCCTACTGCTATGCAAAAGTGAAGCCAAAATATCTCCTTTCCAGGAGCAGCCATCTTGCTTTTGTGACCTCATTTGGAGCCACAGTCTGCGCAGTAGAGTCAGGCGGCGGGATAACGGCCCGCTGAACACGCCCCCTCAGCCTGATGGAGGTTTGAGAGCGGTTGTCACAGTTGTCAATCATGACGTCAGACCCCCTTTCTATATCGTCAAATAACTAATTAAAAACAAACTTATCAGAAAAATGAGCACTTGGACAAACATCAGCAGGATAAGAACTACCTGAAATGACAGAAACCATCTTTGGGAAAAATGTATTTGACGTGTGCTTTGATTTTTTAGTTTGGCTCATGTCCCATCCGCTAACATGGAGGGGGCGGGGCTTATGACCTATACTGCAGCCAACCACCAGGGGGCGATCGAGATGATTTGGCTTCACTTTTGGGGAGCTGTCATGATGTCCATCTTTAAATACAGTCTATGGTTGGAGCCCTGAGTTTTGACTTGCAGGCAGCATTTTTACATACGTTCCCCTCAAGTTTTGGAACATTTGGGAAAAAAACCCCCACAAAACAGATGATATGTCCCCCTTTAAATAGGACAGTAAAAACTCTGCACTATTTTTGATGAAAGGTGGTTTATAGCTGGGCTGTACTGATAAAATTAATATTATAATATAAGCAAAAATCATAGGAAATTTGTTTCATGCCAAAGCAAAAACATGTACGATGATAGTTTGAATTACATGATAATATTAAATAAACCAACATCTCACCTCATTCTATGAGAAACTTCTTAAATTCCTTTTTTATTGTATAATTCTACAGCTGTGCAGTTTTCATGTCAAACATAATATCAGACAGAACTTTGCTTAACATGAGGAATGTTTAACCCTTCTCCGTCCTCACCTTTCATCTCAGTTTCCATCCTGCTGCAGTTATCCGTGGCCGAGCTCGGACTGTTGCAACAGTTTGCAGCTGCTCCAGCGTTGGCTGCTGCTGGGCTGCTGGAAGAGTCGGCCGCATTAGTTTTAACTTGATCCCGTTTCCCTGCAACGCCTCCAGGTTTGACCCCATCCACACTGTCCATCTTCACCAGACACAGAGTCTGCAACAGACCCAAGGCGTCAAAGTTTTCTCCGGAGCATTCGCCTCTTCTCTTCAGCAACTCCAGCACCTGCAGTCAGAAAACATGAGACAAGATTGGACAAATAAAAAACAAACAAACATATATTCATGTTTACATTGTTATTGTGTTTTTACTGTTTCGGTTTGTCTGATCAGAGATATGTGCTGCTTAAAACACCTTGATGTATTTGTAGGACTTGAGTTCGCTGATGTTCTCCTCCAGGAAGAGCAGATACAGAGAGAGATCGTCCCAGTGGCCGTCGGGGGAGGGCAGGACACTCACGGTGGGCAGTGATTGGTAGGTTTCCAGGAAGCGGGCGTATCCATAGCAGAAGAGGGGACGGAGGCTGGCGTAGATCACCGCCGGGATCAGTGCAACGAACAGCACCAAGTTGACGAGGCTGGAAACAAACAAACCGACTACAGTTTGACAAGGAGAAAAGAAGCATTTCCTGTTACAGTATAACTGGTTTATTCAGTCTCTCCAGGAAACTGCAATTTTGCAATTGCAATAATTAACGCAAATTACCTCAAGAGACCTCTGTAATGTTTGCAAGAACTTGCAATTTTGGTAAATTACTGCAACTTTTCCACATGAAATGTCCAAATCAACAGACGCTTGTGATTTGGACCAATCATGGCGTTTGGTGTGGCGGTAACAGACGTCATTGCAAGCGGGAAAAAAGAGTCACACACTCTTGCTCCATATGCATTTCTCCTTTATTTTGATGACATTTTGGCCCTCTGGCCTTCTTCAAGATCAACAATCACTTCCTGCGTCCTACTATGATAATAATAATAATCTTTGCAGCTCTACTCAAATCAACACTTTCTGACAGTCTTAACACAAAATTAGCTTCACAGAGGCAAATTTGATTGCAGAGCTAATATTTTGGACTACAATACAGTAGAAAAGTGTTATTATTATTATTATTATTACTACATGTTATTGTGTCCACTCTGTAGTTGTTGGTGGACACACCCTGCCAACCCATATCTGATGCTTTTCATGTGACCCTCTCATAAAACAAAGCTCAGGCTATAAAGTCTATTGAGTAAACACATATGGTGGTGCAAAGACGCAGCGGCCCAGAGCTCTCCTACAAAAGGTAAACTCATCTCTCCCTGATGATCTGAACCCACTTCTTCACACGGTACGACAGAGACGACAACCAACCCATCACTCAGCTGACACTGCAGGAGGCTCCATCATGTGCTCAGCAGCCTGTTTAACGTCTCTCTGGAACAGACCACTGTCCCATCAAGTCTGCTACAATCATCCCTGAGCCAGAGCAGACAGTGATCAGGTCCCTGAATGACTATCACCCAGTGGCCCTGACCCCATAATTATGAAGTGTTTTGAGCAACTTCAATTTTTTTTAAGGATTAATTAAGGACACAACTCATGGAGGGTCCATAGCACAATAAAATACAAAGTGTAAAGTATAAAACAAAACCAAACAAACAAAAAGAATAAATTAATAAACAATCTAAAAAAAACACAACTACAAAAATAACAAGAGGCATTCTACAATAATCAGGCATTTGCATTTAGGCTAAAATGCAAATGGTTCCACAGTCTAGATAAGAACCTGACGGGACTCATCTTGAAGCTTTAAGCAGCAGCTTCATACTGTCATTATAAGCCACTGTGAGTCTCTGCATGCTGCCTTTTCTGTAGCAACACCACAAATGGGCCGTATATAGTGGGGTACAAAAAGCTTTTAAAAAGAGAGATCTTCACAGTCACTGAACACATACTAAAATTTAAAAGCCAACATGTTTGCTTGTGCGTACAACTTTCAACACTGCCTGTAAATGTCCCTGTCATCTGATAAATCATTGGTTATATAATGGCACAAATATTTAACGTCATTACGTTCATTAAGGGCAATGCCAGACAGGAAGAAATCAGGAAATACTAATTTTCTGTCTTCTCTACTTCTGACTATCATAATATTACTCTTAGTTGCATTATATTTGGTGTCAAAATCTATACCATACTGTGAACATACCCTCAACAACATGGACGGTAAATCACCAAATCATCTGCATACATGAGGAGGTTAATGATAGTGTTGCCAACTATACATCCTGTTCCACATCTTTTCAACTGCAGTGACAGATCATCCTTATAGATGTTAAAAAAGGAAAGGAGACAGAATATTGCCTTGTCGAACTCCCATTATTCACATGGAATATGGAGCAGATACAGAATTTACCCATCTAATCTGCATCATCTGATGAGCGTACCAAAAAACTAAGATTCTAACTAGAAACTTGTCTTAACACACATAAAAAAAACCAACATCCCCTCCTCCTTGGACCACCAGCTGTTTGCTTACAGGGCAAACAGGTCACCTGAGGACACAGTCTCACTGGCCTCACCTGGAGCAGCTGGACAGGTATGTCAGTCACAGTTTTGGCCTAAACACCCACCTGTGCAATTGGGTTCTGGACTTTCTTACCGGCAGACTACAAACAAACAGTGCACAAGCATTTCTAACCTCCCGTAACACTGAACACTGGAGCACCACAGGGCTGTGTACTGAGCCCCCTCCTATTCTCCCTCTTCATGTACGACTGTAAAACAGTAGTCCTTGCCTAAGGGTGAAGACCCTATTGTTTTTCATGTGTTTGTTTGTTTGTTTCTTTATTATTACGCCACTTCAGACCTAAATTTGATCCCTTAAACATGCTCAAAAACTCACCAAATTTGGCATGCACATCAAGTCTGGTGAAAAATTTGATAAAATGTAAAAATTAACCCTGAAGTCCTGAAAGTTGCAGTGCCACATCACCCTTACAATGTAAAACAATGGGGAGGCATGAACTTTGTGTCAAACTGAGGCTTCTGACGTCTAAACTATAAGTCTGACCACTTTCAAATCTGTATCAATGGATTTGCCACGAAATTTCCTACTAAAATATGATTTTATGTAAGATTTGGCCAAAGTAATGGGATTTATGAGGACATTTCATAAAAAGCGTACTCTAAAATCCTCCTCTCCAACTGCTCCTGGTGATGTCACTCCCTCAGTGCTGTGAAACATTCCACAATACACACTCATTATAAAATCACAGGAGGAGCAAGAAAAGACTTTAAAACTCACACTCTAATATCTCAAAAACAGTAAAAGATAGAAAACACATGTAAATTCAAGATTTGTAGGTCAAAGTCTCGTGACTCATTTAAAGTTCAAATGAAGTTTGTATCTAAAACTATGTGGAAGCAGTAAATGTTCAAGAAGATGTGGGTTCGCTCACACTCTCCATTCAAATATATGAGTATTTTTCTGTGTCCAGCTGCAGTTACTTATTGTCTCTACACACCTGACAGTACATATGTCAATCAAACTTTCAAAATAAAAACACACCATACTTGTAAGAAATATCCCTCATTTTTAAAAAGCAAAATTATCTGATCCTGACGGGCCAGAGTGCGAGGTCCCGACCAACGCTGCTTGCAGCTTTAATTCATCTTACTTCTCCTCAAACGCAATAATGGAATTATTTATCGACCACTGTGACTGTTCCTTTATTTATTTCAGCACCTCCCTTAAATATAATCTGTTCTGTGCAATACTTCTGCAAACTGATGCACTACTAGCTTATATTTTTTGTATCTCATAATGTATAATGTCTATATTTTTTATAGTTTTTATTCTTAATTAGGCATCTATAGGCTTGCTCTAAATGACATTTAATTGTACTTGTACAGTGACAATAACGTTATCTTATCTCTCTTAACCAAACAGACAAATACCTGAGCAGAGAGAAGACTCCCACGGCGATGAGCTTACACTGCACCTTGTCAGGGATGCTGGGGTCAGAGGCCAGCAGGCCGACACGCAGCGTGCAGCCGAACTCGTCGGTTACAGAGGCCAGGCGGAGGTAGTATCCCAGGTAGATGCAGGCGCAGAGCAAGGTGATGAGAGTCAGACCGCGACACAGCAGGTAGTAAAACAGCAGCACCCGCGAGCAACGCTTGGTCATCAGAAACTTCTCCACCAGCGGATAGTTGAAACATCCCTCGGTAGGGTCGCTGCCGGGAGAGCTGAGAGAACGAACGGCAAACATTATTCAGCAGAAGAAGAAGTAATGTGTTGGTTCTTCCTGTGTGTAACATATGGTCACTATGTCTAATAGCAAAATATTTTAATATAGAATATAATTTTACCTTTATTTAATAGTTGTAAGGTGTACATATTTGTGTTATTTTCATTATTTTATGCTGTTAGCTTATATTTAATATTTAATACTTGGCTACATAGTATCCAAGGTAACGATGCAGCTATAAAGCATCACCATGGAAACAAGTCAGACCGGGCTTGTATCCCCCAGGTGAGTGTGTGACTATTAAATGGAAACCTGTAAATAATAATGTATAGCTGACCTGAGATAGACTTTATTACTAATTATAATTATCTTGACATTCAGAGTGATTATCTATGTGAACTGATTCATCTGTATCAATAATCTGGTTCGACCGTCGGACCTGTAATTTGTTATTTAACGGTTATTAAGCTTCGTCACAGAAATTATTTATTAGTATTGTAAGTTTCCTTTGATTATGATTTTATTTATGTTAAATAGTTTTACTGAGACCATGTTTGTAAGCAATAAACAGACATCATTGAATCGACATCGAAGCTGTCTGGGTGTCTTCGTTGGAGTCCACCATCATCATCATCATCATCATCACAACACAATGCAGAGACTGTAGGCTGTCACTATTATCAGCCATATAAAGGAAACTTAACAGGGGGCATTATAAACTGTGAGGTTAATATAGTCCCCCGTTACATGTGCAGGTAGATAAAATAACTCTTGTGACACTCGTGAAGTCAAAAAAAGCAGAAAACTGACAGTAGATCTGCAATAATTTAGTCAATAGATCGTTTATAAGCAATTATTTTTGATAATTCTGATTGATTCTGTCATTTTTCAATTTAAAAAAAAGGCAAAATATTATCTATCTATGAGGATTTGCTGCTTTTCTTTGTCATATATGAGAGTAAATTTGAAATCTTTAGGTTTTGGACTGTTGAAGACTTCACCGCTCTGAAGATAATCAGCAGATTATTTGATGATGAAAATGATCGTTAGGGGCAGCTTTTAGCATTAATCTAATAAGTGTTTAGCAGGTTTACGTCTCTTTCAAAACATGCAAGTAAATATTTAATCCTCTTCAGAAGTTCCCATCTTAATAAATCATTAACAACTTTATCACCTTGTCTTCAACTGTAACCGTAGTTACCTTAACTGTAGTTTTAAATGCTAAAATGCAGCAGTGAGATTTACATGTGACACAGGTAATAAATCAAGTGTTGTGGTAAGCAGTGTTGCTATTAGGGGCAGAAAGTCAACATCACTTAAAATTAATGATTTTCACGACTGAAGATTCAGTGTTTGATTACGTCTTTGATCGCTGCCGTCTAGACTACTTTATGACTCAGGATGAAAGACATTTACAGTCCCCTCCGAAAGTATTGGAACAGCAAGGCAAATTCCCTTGTTTTTGTTGTTTTGTTCACTGAAGACATTTGGGTTTAAGATCAAAAGATGAGACAAGAGTTCAGAATGTCAGCTTTTTATTTCCTCAGGACATACCACCCTTTGTTTGAACCCACCCATTTTTTTCAAGTGAGCAAAACTATTGGAACATGTGACCGACAGGTGTTTCCTTTAAGGTTGATTGTTCAAACATTAAATAGCTCTGCATGACTAGCCTGGGTTTAAACCTATAAAGACTGCATTTCTTGTTAAAGAGGATAAAACCAACATGAAGACCAGAGAGCTGTCGATGGGAGAAAAGCAAGCCGTTTAGAAGCTGAGAAAAGAAGGAAAAATCAATCAGAGCCGTTGGACAAACATCGGGAATAGCAAGCACAACAATTTGGAATTTGGACGTCGAACAGGTCGGCCAAGGAAAACAACAGAAAAACCCCAAAACATCAGTAAGTCACATCACCGACGACCTCCACGGTGCAGAGGTGAAGGTATCACAACCCATAGAGGCCAATACCACGAGATGCAAACCTCTCATCAGCAGTAAGAATCAGAAGGCCACTATTGAAAGAAGCACAGAGACGAGCCGCAAAAAGTCTTGGGACATAATCTTATGGACTGATGAGACCAAGATTAATCTCTACCAAAGTGATGGAGAAAGAAAGGAACTGCTTATGATCCGAAAGCATACAAGCTCATCTGTGAAGCACGGTGGAGGTAATGTCATGGCTTCTGGAACAGACTCATTCATATTTATTGATGATGTAACTGATGATGGAAGCAGCAGAATGAATTCAGAAACATTTTGTCTGCCGTTTTACAGAGAAATGCATCCAAACTAATCAGGAGGAATTTTTATCATGCAGCAGGACAATGACCCAAAGCACACGAGTCAATCACCTGACCGTAACCCAATAGAGCATGCATTTCACCTCCTGAAGAGGAGACTGAAGGGAGAAACCCCCCACCGAAACAAACAAGAACTGAAAGAAGCTGCGGTAAAAGCCTGGAATAGCATCACAAATGAAGAATGCAACAGTTTGGTGATGTCTGCAAGAAAGGGTTATGCCACCAAATATTAAATGTTATTTACTTGATTCACCTAAAAATGCTGTGGTGTAATACAAACGGTGATATATCCTAGGTTGTTTAACACATCTAAATGTAAATACCAGGAAATAAAAAGCTGACATTCTGAACTCTTGTCTCATCTTTTGATCTTAAACCCAAATGTTTCCAGTGAACAACAAATTGTAAAGAGACAGGAAGTGAAAGTAAAAAGCCGTACCCGTCTGGAGGGAGCAGTCCCGCGGTGGCCATGCGTTTGGCCAGAGTGACGGCACGGTTGTAACACCTGTCCAGCTCCTCCATGATGAAACTGAGGTCAGACTGCAGCAGCGGCGCCGCGGAAAACCTCCAGAACAACGTCGGCGTGTACATCAGCACCGCCACCAGCAACAGGATGTAGGGGAAGAACTGTACAACAGATATGACGAGTTCTGTTAGTGGCAATAACATTTCTACTCATACGGTGGTTGATAAATACGTGATGCACATACAATGAAATGACCACAAAAGCACCAGATTTCCTGTTCTGGCTTTAGGTGACGACCTACAGTATGAACACAGTTTATATCTGCAGGGAGGTTGTTAGTTTCCCTCAAACATGCTTTGATCAACTAAAGAAGCCTGAATTAGCCTTTTTATGTTTATGAAATAAGCACAACTGAGTCAGCAGCTTCTTTTTATTCTAAGCTCATCACATAGTTTTAATACAAAACCTTCCCTGATTTTATTTGATGCTAGTTTTATTCTGTTTTATAGGTTTTTATTCATTTTCAGGCCTTTTTTAAGAGACTGTTGAGATCTCTGATTGTCTGGTTATCATGAGACTAAGTTTTTTATGTTTGTTTGTTTGTTTAGCACTTTTATTCCTGTGTATTTTTATGTGATTCTATGTGAAGCACTGTGTAAGGTCGCTATATGAATAAAGATATTATTATCGCTGTCGAGCTGACGCATGATGAATCTGAAAGCTGAGTGTCTGCAGTCAAACAACATCTGTTTCCTGTCTGAGGAATCTCTCCTCTGTTGTTCTTTCCCGACTCAACTGTCATATCGTGGGAAACGTCTGCTAACGGTGCAGGGCGGCGGCGGCGGCGTAACTGCACATAGATGAAGCAGTGTAGCTCTTGTGTGTCTGTGTCTGATAAACAAAAACAGAAAATGTATGTTTGCATTTTTGAATCAGTAATTTGCTTGTTTCAATACATATAAAGTAAAATCTATCTAAAAATGTCAAAGCTGTACTGTAACTTCAGCTTGATCTGGTTCCTCCTCATCTGTCTACATGTGTAGAAATCAAAACCATAATGAGCTGATCTCTCACTATATTCTACAGATGTTGGTTCCCTGAGTCAGGACGGAGGCGAGTAATAACGCTGTTAAACATGCTGCTGCTTCCTCCTGAGTTATAAGTCAACACTGAAGGATCTGGAAGATAAAACATACTGGTGTTGGAAAATCAAACCTGTTTATACATCTTAACTGGATGGAACTGTATTTAAGCATAATTATATCAGGCTGCGATTACAAGCCTGATGAACTGTGAGGAAGAACTGAGCAGAGAGGCTGGAAGACGGTCGGAGGCAGATCAGAAACTCGTTGAATGAGTAAAAGAAGAAAAAAAAAGTGATTTATTCTGACCTGTGTAAAAAAAACAAGTGTCTCAAAAAAGCAAATCAAACTTAACTGGCTTAATTATGGCTTATGATCTATCTGGTTCCTCAGATGTGGTGGAAACACAAACAGGGACTTTTAAGTTCCCAGTTTACTTCCTAAGATTAGTTCCCAGTATCTTCAACTTCTGGTTGAACTTGTTGAGCACGTTGTTGTAAATTTGTTGTCTTGGATCCTCACTTTCATTTATACCCGTATTATTATTAACACATGTCGTGACTCAGTAGATTACTGTCTGCGCCAGCAGCAGACTGATCCAAACATGCCTTACTGCTGCTCCGATACAAGGTGTGTTGCAACTTTTAATCACCAGGCTGATGACTGACAATTACACATTTAAATAGCTTCAACGTGTGTGTGTGTGTGTGTGTGTGTGTGTACCTTGTGCAGCCACATAGGTAGAGGTTGTGTGTGTACAGCTGCCCAGCAGTAGGAGTCAACATACGCTGCCTGCCTCCAGGAGAAATTAGTGGGAGCGAAACAGCTGATCTGAGTACCTGAGAGACACGTAGAGACAGAAAACAGGATGTTATAAAAGAGAGTGATAACAGAGAGGATTCACTGAAGAGAGAACGTTACTTTCTGATCACTAACATTAAATACTACAGTGATCAGAAAGTGGTGCAATAGATGACTAACAAGTTTTATCTCTGCGAAGATCATTAAAGGACGAGTTCACAATTTAAAACAGTCAGGAGCCCAAATGAACATTAAAGCTGTTTTTCTTGCTGTAATCATTCCTCCTGTTCATACTGACCATTAGAGGATCCCTTCATAATGCACTTACAATGGAAGTGATGGGGAACAAAATCCACAGTCCTCCTTCTGTGCAAAAATATATTCAAAAGTTTATCTGAAGCTAATATGAAGCTTCAGCGTCCAAATGAGTCAAATCAAGTAAACATAGCACAAAAGTAAGGAAATATGTGTTTGGTAGATTATTTCTTTGTTGTAACGATGCTTCTTGGCAATAAATCTTATACTGTTGGAAAGCCTGTTTATTTTCCTTTTAAATGGCGCGTTTGTAAGGAACGTGCATTCGTGGGATGAGCAGCAGAGCTGAGTATGCGGGTTATGCCCATGAAAAATTTGCCAAATCTTCTCTGATTTGGGAAATAAACAGGCTTTCCAACAGTTTAAGATTTATTGCCAAGAACCATTGTTACAACAAAGAAATAATGTACCAAACACATATTTCCTTACTTTTTGTGCTGAGTTTAGATATCTTTCAGTGTTACAGTCTTTTTAGTACCAAAGTCCCTCTTTTTGTTACTATCACAAAGAGGGAATTTGATGCTAAAAAGACTGTAAATGTGTCAGATATCCACTTGATATGACTAACTCAGACTGCTAAAGCTGAATATAAGCTTCACAGAGACTTTTAAATGCATCTTTTGGATCTTCAAATGGTCAGTATGAACGATAACAGCGAGAAAAACATGTTTCAATGTTCATTTGAGATCCTGACTGTTGTTTTCAGACGTTGTTATCCTTTAAATTGACAACAGGTTTAATTAGGAATGTGTGCAGCTATCCTGACTACAACTATGAGCTGAACTTAAACCTGAATCAAAAGTCAGGCTTTCAACAGAACATCCAGCTGTTCTTCTTCTGCCTTCTTTCTGGGATCGCTGCTCTCGTCCGGACCTTAACTACAGTGTTGAAACAATCTTTTCGACCTTGTCTCCAGCTGCGGCTCCTGTTATCTCCACTCACCGACTGAAACCTCCTGGGCGAAGGCCAGAGAGATGAGGAGGAGGGGGAGGCCCACCGCCACACAGGTCACCATCTTGTCCACAGCCAGCTCGGTCCGGACGCTGCGGTATCGAGCCTGGTTCGGCTCCTTCAGCAGGAAATCGCTGAACACGTACTCCGTGGCCACGTGGGCGATGGCCATCTCGCCGCTCTGCTGTTACCTGCAGCGCATAAATAACACCTGCTGACACAAACATCAGGACGCACTTTTGTCATCATGTTTCATCCTCTGGGTACAATAATCACATGTTCCTCCACACCGTCTCTTTGCGTCTGGTTGGTTACTAAAGACAAAGGTAAAGTTCAGCAGATGATCACAGACATAAAGTTATTTGTTCTGTTTGTCCTGTGTTTGTTCACCATTTACACCACTTCCTTATTCACCATTTCTATTATGAATTATCACAGAGCGTCACATGTATATTGTCACAACATGATCCTCGTGACCTTTGATGCTGCTATTTTATTCCTTCTTTATATTTCTTTTGCTTGATATTCAACTAAATCTGCTAAAGTACAGACTGTCCTTCCTGTTCAGGTGTTGCAGCTTCTCACTTTTTAATTTATTTATTTGTTTCTTTATAAAAAGGGACAGAGCACATTAATGAACTTTGACATTTTAACAACATCAATGTAAACGTGCCGAGGTAAGCTTAGTTAAAATTGACACATGGCAAAAACACAATCTAAATAAGAGGGAGAAATGTTTCTCAACTCTTTGTCCAAACGACGTTAAACAAACAATACAATCAGCCAATAAAACACTACAAACCAGTTAAAGTCATACAATAAAAAAGATTATTTATGAACATATATCTGAGTAGATTTTAAATGTATTTTAAGATTTTAAAAGAGTTTTCAAAAAGATTTGCTGCTCTCACAGAAAAAGCTGTTTATCCAAATTTGCTGCCTCCGTACACTCTGACAACTGGCCTTGATTTCCTGGAGTTGATTGTCCATTATTTACAATTCAAAGTACTGGTTTAGTCCAGTGGTTCCCAACCTAGGGGTCGGGCCCCTCCAAAGGGTCAGCAGATAAATCTGAGGGGTGGTGAGATGATTAATGGGAGAGGAAAGAAGAAAAAACAAAGTTCTGATACACAAATCTGTTTTCAGTTTTTTGGACTTTTTCTCTAATCTTTGATTTTTGCTGAAATATTGGATCATTTGAACATTTATTGAAATGAAAGCATGTGAGAAGTTTAGAGGGAAAAATCACTATTTGGTGGAGCTGTTAACAACTCATAATGTGAAATGTGACCCCGACTACACACTGCTTTTTGTAAGACGTCAAAAGACAAAAAGGTTGGAAACCACTGGTTTCATCTTTAACAATGTGTTGTATTTTAAAAGCTTGTTATATTATCCATTGTGTCAAATCTTCATCTGAAAAGTAACTAAAGCTGTCAAATAAATGTAGTGGAGTAGAAAGTACAATATTTCCCTCTGAAATGTAGAAAGTAGCATCACATGGAAATACTCAAGTAAAGTACAAGTACCTCTAAACTGTACTTAAGTGCAGTACTTGAGTAAATGTACTGAGTTACATTACACTTAAAAGCTTCTTTCCTCTCCCATTAATCATCTCATGACCCCTCAGATTTATCTGCTGACCCTTTGGAGGGGCCTCGACCCCTAGGTTGGGAACCACTGGACTAAACTAGCTAACTGTATATAAAGTAGTGTAAACTAGCACCACCTCCAGCAGCTACAACAGTAACATGCTGCTCTAACACTGATGCTTCACTATTAATAATCTAATGATGTCATATATAATAATATATCAGTCAGAGGGACCAAACCACTACTTTTACTGCAATACTTTAACTACATCAAGCTCATAATACTTATGTACTTTTACTGCAATACTTTAACTACATCAAGCTCATAATACTTATGTACTTTTACTGCAATACTTTAACTACATTAAGCTCATAATACTTATGTACTTTTACTGCAATACTTTAACTACATCAAGCTCATAATACTTATGTACTTTTACTGCAATACTTTAACTACAAGCTCATAATACTTATGTACTTTTACTGCAGTAGGATGTTTCATGCAGGACTTTTACTAGTAATGTAGTGTTTTTACATTGCTGTATTGGTACTTTTACTGTAATAAAGGATCTAAATAGTTCTTCCAGCTCCTCAGTGCTGCTCCTGCTGGCTCTCTGCAGGATTTTCTGCAGGTTTAAAAACATGCACGCTAATTTCATTAAAACCAAGACTGAAAACAACTCGTGACTGTCTTTCACACAGTTTCAAAAACTCCTTTGTTCAGCAGAGCTGCATGTTTGTCCAGTTTTATGAGGTCTTGTTAAGATTTCCATCCACCTTTTCCAAGTAACTTTTAAATTAGCTTTCATCCAGAATTCAGCATCTATGTGTGACAGAAGCTGCCGTTAGTTGTGATCTTCATTCATTGTGAACCGGGATAATGAGCCTGAACTCACCGTTAGTTATATTTTCTCTACTCAGCTGACATGACTGCGGTGAAACGACGTTGTTTGCATCAAAGGTGAGTTTCAGGTGTTTTCCCGGACTGGAGATCAATGCGGAGCCAGACGATCAACAGATGAAACAGTAAACTCAACTTTCGGATTGAAGCTTCTTCCTGTTCGACACAAAACTCCTTCCGTCCTCCTTAAAAAACAGATGCCTTCACGTGCATATCGTCAGCTGGGATTTTCCAGCTCTAACGCTGCTGCCTTCAAATACAGCTCGTGAGTTTGTAATTTTGTATAGAGGACGAAAAAAAGACATATGTATTAATTAATTAATTCAGAAATAAGTAGTTAAATACATGAATAAATGGAAAATAGATACATTTTCAATTTTATTTCTACATTTCCATACATGAACGTTTACTTTAGGGTATTTCTACATTTATTCATTTTTTTATTCACACATTTCTACATTTGTTTTTTATTTTTCAAATGCATTTATTTGTTTGTTTGTTTATACTATGTCATTTTTCTTTCTCTTTGGATGCAAATTTCTTTGAGTTTGAGTTTATTCATGTGCACAAGTTAAATACACACAAACAACAAGAACATCAAATGAATATTATATAATATAAAAACATATAAAAGAATGTCCCACAGTTAAAAAAAAACAGTATTACAAAACCAAAACTTAAGCCTTTTTAAAATCTGCTCCAACGGATTTTAAAGACGTTCTAACCTAACGAGAACAATAGTTCCATGAATTTGGACTCCTGTATCTGTGTCATGTGACGTAATGATGTTTGTGAAGATGAAGATAAGAGACAATCGTCTGGTTGAGTCAGTGTGAAACTGAGCGTTACTTTCAGAATGAGACCTGAAATGATCCCTCCTTGACTTGTATCTTATATATAATCTTATATATGTTATAATGCATAGAGAAAACATTAGGAGGTAGTGAGTGAAACTGCTGTATTGGCGTCTTTACAAACGGATCTGAGTATTTCTCCCACCAATAGCTACTTCATAAAACACACCCCAAAAATCCACAACTTCGTGCTCATGATATTCATGTAACTGTAACATAAAATAGTAATTCTATCTGTGTTAGAGCTTTTATCAGTGAAATCAAAATCACGATGTGACCCGTAGTTTGTATTTGTTTATGATGGATATACAGCTGGTCTGAAAAGTTAGTCTCGAGAGGGGGATTCTTCCTGTGATTGAGATATTTCCAACAATCCCTGAAGGCAGCATCCCGTCCTGAGCAGCGTGACAACATGCGCAGCGGGCAGCGGCAGCAGACTGATTTATACTTCAAATATTTAAAATACGAACTGTACAGATAACAGACAATTAATCTTTGCTAACAAATCATGAGAAATTAAGTTAAAGAAGCGTTTGTAGCGTCAGTTCCGTCGTTCACACATCTCTTATGTTTTTGAGAGAAAATGATGCGCAGTTGTGTTACGACGTTTCTCGGTGTATTCTGGGAACATTTGTGGAATGAAAACCAAAACCATTTTGAACTGTTGATGTTATTCTATCGCGATGAATTCTGGGCATTTCTCGCTCTGGTCCTCCCAACTTCTCTCAGCTGCGTCAAGCTGCTGTCAAACATCCGCTATGAGACCGGAAGTCGAGAGTTTCATCTCTCAATAAAATGTGTATAGACACACAAAAAAACATAAACATCTCTTTGATTATCAAGGCTGCAACCAACAGTGATGGAAGAAATATTCAGATCCTTTACTGGTTTTTCACTGCTTTTTATAAGATGTAAAAAGCCAAAAAGGTTGGAGACCACTGGCTGAATTCCATTTATTTTGTTGTTGTTTATATTTCTTATCGGTTAGCTTGTTTTCTGCACTGCTGTAACATGCAAATTGGTAATCTAGCCACAAGCTAATTGTATATAAAGTAGTGTAAACTAGCTCCACCTCCAGCAGCTACAACAGTAACATGCTGCTCTAACACTGATGCTTCAGTTTTAATAATCTAATGATGTCATATATAATAATATATCAGTCAGAGGGACCAAACCACTACTTTTACTGCAATACTTTAACTACATCAAGCTCATAATACTTATGTACTTTTACTGTTGCAGGATGTTTCATGCAGGACTTTTACTTGTAATGTAGTGTTTTAACATTGCTCTATTGGTACTTTTACTGTAATAAAGGATCTAAATAGTTCTTCCATCACCTCAGTGCTGCTCCTGCTGGCTCCCTGCAGGATTTTCTGAAGGATTAACAACATGAGTGCTGATTTAATAAAAACCAAGAGTGAAAACAACTCGTGACTGCCTTTCCCACAACATCAACAGACTCTTTTCATGCAGGATTTTTACTTGTGAGACTATAAAGTTTTATCTTAATTGACTAATTGATGCAGCTCTACAGCTTATCACACAAAACAATATTGTGAGATTTTGATTGATTGAATTATTATTTAAGTGTTCTGAACCTTTCTGGCTCCCAGCCCATATGGGCTTACAAGACACTGAACAATAATAACCAGGACGGCCACATGATAGATCATGATGTACATTTCAGAACATTCAGTTTACATGGCAGAACTGTCCTGTTATGATGGATGCAGTGTCGCCAAGACAAAAATCTCCATATTAAAAAGCCAAAACTCAACATATCAGCTTCAGACAACTCCACCCACACCCTCAGATCTGCCAGCAGCTCGCTCCTCCAGGCCACCCAGTACTAAGCTCCGCACCACAGGGGGATCGAGCCTTCTGCTCTGCTGCACCACGCTGGTGGAACAGCCTTCCTCACCGTCTACGGGCAGCACAGAGTTTAGACTCTTTCAAAAAAAACCTTTTCTATTCAGGATCTTTTTAATCTTCTTAGTCCTGAAATATAAAGTTATTCTTCTCAAAGTCAAACTCTTCAGGCATCTCTTCACCAATGTCTCTCTTTCTCTGAATGACATCTTTATCCTTCTCTCTCTCTCCTGTGTGAATAATGTCTTTTCTTGTCTCTTCTCCTCTGTTTGCATGTGCAGTCTGTCCTCCTGCCAGGTCTCCATGGTGATGGAGGTCGTGTGGCTCAGGTCTTATTCTGTTCTGGTGGCACCTTGAAGCTGCTCCTCGTCCTCTTCATCACAGTGCTCATATATATATATATATCATAAATCCATTATAATTTAGTTATCCTGTTCCATGCTGTAATTTGTGTTCTATTCTCTACACACACATATATTGCTTATCTGTCCAACCTGGGAGAGGGATCCCTCCTCTGATGCTCCTCCTGAGGCTTCTTCCATCTTTTCCCTGTTAAAGTTTTTTTTTTGTTTTAGGGAGTTTTTCCTTATTTGAATCGAGGGTCTGAGGACAGAGGATGTTGTATTTCAGTACAGACAGCACAGTAAAGCCCCTTGAAACACATTTGTGATTTGTGATGTTTGACTATACAGATAAAATTTGACTTGACTTGATGTTGTGTGTTCTATGTTATTAATACTGTAGCACTCTGAGTTTCACTATGAATGAAAAGTGCAGTACATGCATTATTATTATTATTATTATTATTATTACTATTATTATTATTATTATTATTATTATTATTATTATTATTATTAACCAAAACAAATCAGTTGGCTCTTCTCAAACAAATAATTCCTCAAGTCACTGTACAAAGAGCAATAAAATACTAAATGCAATTCATCCTGGACAGCACCAGGATCACACATGTGTATTTTTTGCTCATGTTTACTCCCCAGCGGATTTATTTTGAGATGTGTAAGCGGAAGGTTGTCGCTCTCCTTCGCTGTAACTTGACGCCGGCGGCCGCTTCACTGCCTCCATTCATTTCACCCGCACACAGTCGCATCCTCGCAGCGGCGGGCCCTCCCCTCCTGTTTCTCTCCGCCTGGAAAGATGGCTGCTCCGGCGGTGGTGAGGAGCTCCGGCCCGGCGCTGTGCCCGAGCTTCGCGGTGGTCTGCTCGTTCCTGGAGCGGTACGGAGCGGCGCTGGACCTACCCGAGATGACTTTCCCGCAGATGGAGAGGTATCTGCGGGACAAAACGGCAGGTGAGAGAAGCGGGGAGGGCGGTGGGCAGGGAGAGAGAGAGAGGGAGGAGGAGGAGGAGAAGGAGGGGGGGGGAGCGCTGCTTTTCAGGGGAGAAGAAGTGGTGGAAAGCTGCGACACTCGAAACCAGAGGAGAAGGGAAGGGGGGCACTGCTACCTCCACCACCATCTTCATCATCTTCTTCATCATCGTGATGAGGAGGAGGAGGAGGATGATGAAGAGTGTGTGTGTGTGGCCCGTCTGAGCAGCATCACATTAGGAGTTTACTCCGTCAGTTTATGTGTTGTTTTCCGGTTGTGGCAAAAAAAAAAAAAAAAAAATCTGAAAATTAGAGTCAGTCTCTCTTTGAAGAACAACCATTTTGTTTTGCCCAAGTTTTGTGTGAAAACAGTCAGTGAGAGAGAAACAGAGGCTGCTAACATGAAGCTAACTCCAAACAGCGCACACTTCACCCCCGTGTGGATGTGTGTGTGTGTGCTAAAGTTACGGGAAACGGGGGCTGCATAATTTGGCACGGCGCCTCGAGCTTGTGGTTTGTTTTTTCAGTTAATCAAGTGACAGGTCATCGATAATGTTGTCACGGCTGGTATTGATCAGTTAAACTTGGTGAGGGAGCCATGATGCAGCACTGCCGAGTGACCACACACACAGGCAACCAGTTAGCTCCGGACGGTTGTCAGGTGTAATTTTTCACCGGCCTTGCCTCACAGGCAGCCGGACTAGAGTGTCTCCAGCGTGCCCCTGTGTTTATGTATCCACCGTGGGCTCAAGATAATGACATTTTCTTTCCTTTCGCCTGTATTTTAGGCAGCTGTTACAGCTAAGCGAGAGATGTTCGCTGAAAACAGTGGATGTTAATTTTTGGCCGTTGGAGTGGCTGTCAAATCTGCACATGCGCAGTAGGGGTCTACTAGCTGCTGGCTAGCTAGTGAAGCTAGCATCTGGGATTCCATCAACTTTTAGTCAAAGTAAAACACGGAGTTCTACAGTTATATTATTGAACACTTATCGATTTATCAGGGAGACGTGTTTCAGACTCGTAGGTGTCGTGTTAGCAGCGTCCCTCTTTCTTCTTGCTTGTTAGCGATTGTTTTCAATTACCGTTAGTCCCACGACGCTGAAGTTAGCTTGGGATTCATGGTTAAGGGAGCAGGAAAGGGGAAAAATAATAACATTCAACGGCTGATTCTCCGTTTTTGCACCACGTACACTTGTGAAAACAGTGTCAAGCATCGTAGCAAAAGTCTTAACGCTGTTTTAACACAGTTTCGTGGATCCTTTATTTTTCTTATGAAAACAGAAAAAAGGGCGATTCACTGCTTCCCCCCCACATCCAGGTTAAAAAACACAACACTTAGACTAAATCTTAATAATAATCTAATGAGTCTCCTGGTGAATCTAGTACAGATTTGACAAGTCTTAAATATATAGGTTATTGATATATACCTGGTGTAATATGGTCTGGATGAAGAAAATATAGTGAAATTACCCTTTTTCAGAAGTGTAAGTGGTGGAAAAACAGAATCAGCCATTGAATATCATTATTTGTTTCCCTTTACTCTCCCCCTAACTTTTCCATTAACCCAGAATCTGAAGCTAACTTCAGGTCTGTTGCTTACGTCGGCTTCCAGCTACACCACATACAGTAGAATAAAGTTAGATATTAAACAGAATATTTAAGCCGTACATCAGCTATAATGTGTCTGTGATATTTCAGAGTCAGCCATAATTAACTGCTCTTTCCTACTCGAGATGATGATAATGTGAAAACATAGAAGAAAATCAGTTTACACATGCCAGCAGAGAAAACTGGAATTCCTTGTAAATTCAAGGACTTCATAAATGTCTCACATCAGCAGTGGTGGAAGAAGTACTCAGATCTTTTACTTCAATAAAATTAGAAATATCACAATGTAAAAATACTCCAATACAAGTAAAAGTCCTGCAATTAAAATCCCACTTAAATTAAAGTACAGAAGTATTAAAAGTAAAAGTATTTGTTTTGTGGAAAATCCACCACAGTGACTGATATATTAAATATGTTTAATAAAGTACATTATTAATAGTGAAGCATCAGTGTTAGAGCAGCATGTTACTGTTGTAGCTGCTGGAGGTGGAGCTAGTTTCAACTACTTTATATACAGTTAGCTAGTTTAGTCCAGTGGTTGCCAACCTAGGGGTGGGGCCCCTCCAAAGGGTCAGCAGATAAATCTGAGGGGTCGTGAGATGATTAATGGGAGAGGAAAGAAGAAAAAACAAAGTTCTCAAATCATTCTAATAAATGTTGTGGAAGTATGAGGTACTTGAGTAAATGTCCTTCTGTTACATTCCACCACTGCACATCAGACCACACACTGAAGCCCTGCTGTTGTGTTGAAAACAGTCTTTTTGCTATTATTATATGACTGTGTTTACATTTACACAAATATTTACACTGTAGATTTGAAAGAAGAAGGAACTTCTTATCTGTTGAGCAACATTTGACTGGAAAAATCAGGGAAACAATTTCCTGATAATGTAAGATCCTCTTAAACATATTTTAAGACATCTAAAAATACTTTGCTGTCATCCATTTGTTTACCACATTCTTTCTCTTCACAAGAAGTTCAGTTATCTAAGATCAAATTTCTTCAAATTATATCCACTCCATCCATATCAATCTATAAATATGCAAATATTTTCCTTTCAAAAGCTGAAATGCTGAACACAAGATGTCTCCTACTTCACTGAAATTCTCATTGTGTCTGCAGACAAATTGCATATTCGACCACAACTGGCTCCCAAACTAGTTGTGGTGTCACAGTTCTTCAAGTCTCTTAAACCAACAGTCAGGTGTCCATATGAACAGTGGAAGAGGTTTTTCCTCGCTGTAATCATTCCTCCTGTTCATACTGGATATTAAAAGATCCTTCAAATGTGCTTTCAGTGGAAATGATGGAGGCCAAAATCAACAGTGTGTCCACAAGAGGAACTTTGGCACTAAAAAGACTGTAACGTTGAAAGATATCTACTTGAGTCGACTGATTTGGACGCTGAAGCTTCATATTAGCTTCAGATAAACTTTTTAAATACATTTTGTCCCCCATCACTTCCATTGTAAGAGTTGCAAGTGTTGATTAATATCAAATGCCAATGCCTTGTTGAGTTTAGTTCTCATTAGAAATCCCCTAAAATACCACTGAAATGTGCACCAAGTGTGGATGCAGATGAACAGAGTCGTGTTTCTAACCATCCTGTGTGTGTTTTCTAGTTCCTAAACCTCTGGTGGAGCTCCATGTGAAGCTGCTCAGAAAACTGGGGAGGTCTGTTTCAACTGACCGCTGGGAAAAATACCTGGCCAAGGTGAGGGCTCTATGTATGTATGTATGTGTTCACGTTCAAAGATGACTTACTGAAGAGGTTCAGCCATCATTAAATCCAGCTGTCTATGGATGCAGAGCTCACACGGTGCTTCTACAGAGACCACACAGCTAAAATGAACTGTTCAGGTTGGGCAAAGTGTTAGTTACCGGGGATGGGATGCAGTTACGGCCCCCTGTTTGTCATTTAGGATGATAACAAAGGTGTGTTTGAGCTTTAAGAGGAGTGACGACTTAAGGATTTCCCACTAACTTTAGGGCCTTATGTGTTCAACAGATGAAGAAATGTTGAAAGAATGTGTGTGCAAATAGGCATGCAGTAACTTTAATCATTGTTTCCTGTAGGTTTGCCAGGAGTTGAACAACACCTGGGCATGGGAGCTGGAGCAGAAGGGCTACCAGGAGATGTCCATGGAGTGCAAGTCAAGCATCCTCAAAGTACGACACTTCCTGCTTTTTACTTCATGTTTTTAATGTATCCAGAAGGCTGAAACATCTGCAGTCAAAGCATTTCTTTGTTATCATTTTGTTTATCTTTCAGTATCTCTGCGAGTGTCAGTTCGACGACAACCTGAAGTTCAAGATGGCGATTAACGAGGAGGACCCAGAGAAGATGCGTCTGCAGCCTGTAGGTCGGGACCGGCAGGGTCTGATGTACTGGCTGCAGCTGGACCAGGAGCAGAACATCAGGCTGTACACCGAGGAGCAGGACGATCTGGACGGATCCACCTGGAACTGCATCGTCAGGTAGGTCTCCTGGTCACCTGTAGGGTTATTCTTTTAGCCTGGATCGGTCCGCTTTAGCCGTGCCGCGCCAACCCGTGATGAAACGCCTGTTTGTCCTGGAGACCAGAGCTGTTTTTAAAAGTCTCTGTGTTCAGCTCTCTGTACTTTTGTAGCTTCTAACTGAAGTTTTGTGGTTTGAAGTTTAGTTTCTCCCCTGCGTTCCTGTCTCGCGGATATCTGCTTTATTTTACTGTTTGCTGATCGCTTTCAGCTGCGTCCGAGCCGCGTTAAGTTACTGCTGATGAAAACCCAACATTCCCTGCTTTTGGTGCTTCATATTAAAAGCCCCATGAAATGAAAAGTCCTTGTAGTTAATTATTCATTTATCTCTTGTTATATGCCAAATATTTGTCAAATAAAATCAGTATCAGAGTATTTTCTCTTCCTGTAAAAAACGGTTTCAAATGTCTGATGACTCATCCTGCACTCAGGGGCGTTAACGAAGTTAACGAGTAGCAGCCACACCGGTCGTATAAAACCACATTTCACCGTTTTGTGGGTCGTGTTATCTAACAGAGCAACAATGGAGAGAAAGACAGGAAGAGATGTGTGTTTTCATTTCCAAAACAATGTGGCTGAGATTTAACTCATTAATTTCTCCCTTGTCCTCCGGATCTAACAACAGGTGACTCAACTCTGTAAGTCCTGCCCACTTTTTAACAGCCCGATCCAATGCAAAGGATTTTTGTAAGTTCTATCAGATCCTCCAGAATATCCTCTATAGATTGGACCAGACAGTCAGCTTTCTCTGTGAAAGCCACGACTCAGTGGAACGTCCTACCTGATGATACGAACAGCTGCAGTTCAACCAATACGTTTAAAACCACATTAAAACATCTGCTGAAAGCTGCTCAGCTCTGTAACCTCTGAATCTACATTTCATCTCATGAACGCAGATAATCTTGGTTTTAATTTCACAAGCTTAGATTATTCATTTCTAGTTGACATTGTGGGTGTGTGTGATGTGCTATTATGTGTAGCTTTGTATTTTGTATTATGTGTCCTGTGTCAATTCAATTCAATTCAAATTTTATTAAGGACACAACTCATGGAGGGTCTATAGCACAATAAAATACAAAGTGTAAAGTATAAAACACACACACACAAAAAAAAATTTGTGCTGTTATATGTTTTAATTGTGACCTGCTGAAGGGACTGCAGATGAAAATGAGCTATAAGCTAAACTCCGGTACATCAAACGGTAACATTTAACACTCTACATGGTCCCAATAAATACATAAATCATTTAAACCCCTCTTGTAAAATCAAATATTCTGTTTCACTGGGAAATACATCACAGGACAGAAGCTAAAGACGCTTTAACTTCCATTTCACTGGAACTTTAAACGCTTTTAAATGACAAAATAACTGAATTAGCAGAGCTTTTCTACAATATTGTAAAAACAGGTCGATACAACAAGATCTGGAGATATTTGGATCTATTTTTTCCAGTGAAAAACGTTTGATGAAGAGCTGTAGACGACAGGCAAACAGCTCACCTCTAACAGGTAAACAGCTTCCTTTACCTTGCTGTACTGTGCAGTGGAAAAACACTGGCAGCGTGCCAGTTCAACTCCACTGCTCCCAGCATGGCTCAGCGTGACTACCCTCCAAAAAACAATGGAAAAACGCTACTGGTGTATCAGAGAGCGGCACCAGTGTCTCAGGCTGCAATCATGTCTCTTGTTACTGTTTTCTCTGCTAGTAAAAAATATGAGCTTTTTATAATCTGGCTTGGAGGAAGCTGAAAGTCTCCTCACTTCTCCTGAATAGTTTTTCCTCTCTGGATAAAAAGGCTTCAGTGTTTTATCAATTCACTGAGTCTGTTCACAAACCTGCCCCCCCCACCTCTGCCTCCTCCTCCTGTTGTTGTTGTTGTTGTTGAGCTGGTTTCATCTTGATCCCGACTGTCTCCTCAGGACTCGTAACGACCTGGCTGAGGCTCTGGAGCTGCTGAAGGCCCAGGTTGAGCCAAACCAGAACCGGGACCAGAACCAGGCTGGATCCAGGAGTGCCAGCCCCACAGGGAGAGATGCAGGTATGTCGGGTGAATGAGTAGATATTACTTTGAAGCGTAGGGTTTATATTATGGATGGACATGTTGGTGATGATTTAAAATTAAATTTTAAAAGAGAAAACATATTTAAACCCAAAAAGATTTTTATGTCTGTAGATGCAACTAAAAGCTGTTAACAGAAGTGACAGAATAAGTTCCAAAAGGGCAAAAAGTGACCAAACTATCAGTACATTTACATTTAAGTGACAAGTTTCTCCAGAAAGCTGATTCCTTAACTGTCATGTAAACCAGAAACCTGGCTTCCATAATCAGGGTAGAGGATCAGAGAAACCTGGTTCTCCCAGGTAGATTTCTCCTGGAGAACACAGATTAATCTGCCACGTTTACAGGTAACCAGGTTTCTGATCAGCTTTTTACATCTACATGTGCAGAACAACAGACTGCAGACAGGAAGCGCTCAATAGCAGGATGTGTCCTCGTATTTTACACCAATGCATCCAAAGTCTGACTAAAGCTGAAACTGAAAGCAGCCTGTAGAAGTCTAAATAAATCAGTTTCCACCACTGAAGGTTTGATTAGTTCAATTCAGACACATTTGCACTTTACAACATTCTGGTCACCTAAAAAAAGTCTTGTTTAGGTTGAACTAAAAGACCCTCATAAGGAGTCAGATGTTTATTTCTTTTTCCAGTAAGTATATTTTGTTTTAATGGTTTTAAGCCTGCTTTTCACTAGTGAAAATTAGCATTACCATTAGCACCATAGGCTGTAAATGCACCGCCCTAACCAAGCTAGCAGCTCTCGTCCATATATGGTCACTGCTGCCTCCAAAAAATCCAAGATGGTGACGGTCAAAATGCCAAACTTGAGGCTTCAAAGCAGGAATCCATAAACAAACGGTTGACGTCACCATGGCTACGTCCATTATTTTTATACAGTCTACGTTCCAAAATAATGTTGGTGGTCGGAGAGAAATCTGGTTACTGATGTGCTGCATGTCGACGCAGATTTACAGTAACCAGGTTACTACAGTGCATGTAATCTGGTTTCTCTGAATAACCTGATTACTTAGATGCATGTAAAAGCAACATATTAATGTATAACATAAATAATCTAAAGTTAATCAAACCACAGAACTGAACTGTGCTCAGAGAAAGAAAGGAGCTGATCAAAAAGAGGTGCAATACTGTTTTTTTTTTTTAAAGCATTAAAACATTAATTGAAAATAATCTAATAAACTGAAGTTGAAAAATTCAAAAGTCCAATATCACACCACAGTTTCTGACTTGTCGTGTCAATAATGGGTGAAAAAACAGCCCAAGATTGTTAATGAGGACTGGATTTAATTTGTGGGATGAACCTTTATTCCAGAAACATTTTCACCACAACAGTGTGTGTGTGTGTGTGTGTGTGTGTGTGTGTGTTATGGTGATTTAGGGGACGAGGTCACTGGAAACACCAACCCTGAACCCTCCAAGACCTCCGAGGAACACACTGATGGCAAGAAGGTCGACCCTGTGAAGGAAGAGAAACCCCTCAGACAAGGTGAGATTTATGACACTTTTAGGTTTAGTTTCATCAGAAAGGCAACTTTAATCTGAGACTAACAACATTTTTAAATTAAGTCTGTAAATTTAATGGTATAATATGTAATTATTCCACATTAAAATGTCTAAAAACAACTAGACCTATGTTATATATGTTGTTGAGTTGTGTACTTACATTATCCCAAATGTTTCCAACAGTTTTCAAACTCAGAGAAATCTGTAATTTAATCAAAGTAATGGACCGTTTCATTTGGTCGCCTGTCAATGGCGTCATACCTCCTCTACCAAAGAGTAAACACGCACAAGATGCATACGGCGGCGCTGTGTTTGTCCGCTACAATGGCGTCTACCAAAGAGTAACTTACACACATACAAGATAATACATCGGCGTTGTGGTTGTTCCACACAAACTGTTATAAATGGACTTTTATTCAGTTTTAAGCCACATTTTCATGATAAATTTAGGTGGTTTTTAACTATATCTTTTAGCCGGAAGAAGGATTTTAGTCATTGGACGTCTGGATCTTAAGTTATCAGAGAAATAAACTGGACAAACGTTAGCAGCAGCTCGGCTAAAAGCCCCTCCAGGAAGTCCGTTGGTCACCAAACATCGTCAGAGAAACACTGATTTTTTAGGTGAAACAGCTTTAATTAGTATTTTAATGATTTTAATCTGGGTGTACGTTTGTTCTGGAGAGGAGGAGACCTCTGCGGGTAAAAACATCCCGACTGATGAACACTGGAGTAATCCTATCCCGGTGAAGCTGGTTATTTAACAACAAAGACAACAATTCCCATGATCCCTTGCTACTTCACACCGTCATCACACTCCGTCTTTTGTTATTGTTTTGACTGAGACCCCTAGCGGCTGAAATTACATATTGTGTGTTTAAAGTCTGTAAATTTAAAAACATGAATAGATGATTGAATCTGATGTACAGATCTTATCATCTCTGATGCATGTAAAGTGTTGAGTTAAGTGTACAATAGAGAGCGAACAAGAAACGAGTGATGACGTACAACCATGTTCCTCAGCCAGACTGAAGCTACAGATGTAGCAGCATCTTAAACCACCAGGATGCCAGACTGACCTTTGGTGTTTGTACCGTTTCAGGGTTTGTCTCTTAACGTCCGGTCGCTGTTTCTGACTAAAGTAAATACAAACCCCAAAGTCTCGGCCCTGATTGGTTCACACAGCCTGCCGTACTTTTCTCAAAGTTCAGAACACATGTCCACATATTTGAGGAGGTCATGTAGGGCTGGGCGATATGGACAAAATCAAATCATGATATTTTTAACCAAATACAACAGAATTGTAGGGATGACCCTTA
Organism: Thunnus thynnus; assembly: GCF_963924715.1. Classification (NCBI taxonomy): domain Eukaryota; kingdom Metazoa; phylum Chordata; class Actinopteri; order Scombriformes; family Scombridae; genus Thunnus; species Thunnus thynnus. The sequence goes on along the minus strand of NC_089523.1, from coordinate 32,613,631 downwards.
CTGACCATTAAACAATAGAGACCGGAGCCGAAGTATCAAAATTCAACAGAATTAATTATTTTGTACAAGAAGGAGTGTTTCACAATGCAACACACAAAGAAAAAGGCTCCCAGTGGAGCACTTATAACAGGGTTTCACAGTTCTTTTCTTAATCTATCAAAATACAGACTCATAGATAACGTCGTGTCTGTTTTCAGTTCTCCTGCTCAACTGACCCCCAGATGACATGTCTCACTCTGTCTCCAACCCATTTTAATTTCTACATCTTCCTCTTTACAAATATCATACTGAACTTCCTTTAACCTCAGCTGATGAGTCTGCTGATGTTGTAGAGGTGCAGTAAAAAACAGGAACAAGTCATCATGATCTAGATAAAACAGTAACACTCATACACAGTGTAATCATAATTTTTGTAACAATGACTAATGGTGGTTTCACCAAATATTTACACAATGAGATTTTTGATGAATAATCATCAGTAATGTGGATATAATGACTAAGTGGGTAAATTAAAGAAGAGCAGTCTGGTAAGTTCAGAAAATGACATCATTTTACTGTAATGCAGCCATTAAAACCAGTAAAAGACGACACTTATGATATATTACATATCCAAGATCTAACACGGTATCTAGTTTCATATCATGATATAATATCCATATATTGGCCAGCCCTAAGATCATGTGACCTGACACAACCGCATCCAGCACACATATGAGATTTAGGCTGCGTTCACACCAAATCAGGCGGTTCAGTGTTCAACTGCAGGGTCGAGCGGAGGTGTGGAGGGGGGGGGGGGGTGTGGGCGTGTTTATTTGTGCTCTAGAACGTAACCGCTGTGAAACAATCAGAAAATAATGTTTTATTGATCTGATTCACCGGCTTTCTCGCTACCAGCCCTCCCTCCCTTCATTCACTCTCCAGCTCGCTCAACCACAGCTGCTCTCTCGCTCTCTTTTTCTCTCGTCTTTTTTAAAATGAGTCTACAACTCTTGTCAGTCTGATCTCCCGCTGGCTGTGATTGGCCACCGCAGCCTTCAGCCACAGTGACGTCAGGTTGCGTTTCTCCAAAAGTTGACTCTGGCTCAACTCTCCGGCCGCAGTCTAGGATGACTGGCGTTTTCTTCACACCGCCTGATTTGGTGTGAATGCAGCCTAAAAAGACTTTGGAGTCAAATTACATTCAACATTAACTAGCTTACAACTCTGTTGCTGTTTCTATGGTGAAAACTTTCAGGAGCTCTGATGCTAACGTAGCACTACGATGATGCAGGTTAATAAGTTATTAACATAACTTTAATTCTTAAGAAATGATCCCTAAACCAGAAGTCTGTTTTTAACTTAAAACACATCTTTTCACCTAACTATGTAATGTGACATTTTATATATAAGTTGGAATAATTAGCTTGTTACACAATAAGAAGCTCATGCAACGAGAAACTGGACTGTGCAGTGTAATAGTGTAACTAACCTGACATGTTTTGACAGCTTCTGTTCTACCATATAGTCATAAACACACTGTGAGCAGTCACATGACTGTTGTAACAGTAACACAAGCAGCTGATCTCCATGTTGTTTTTGTGGGAGAAATTATTTAATAATCAGCTGACGTTTGTCCTTCACGCTGTACGTCGTCTCATAAATCAGATATTTGCTCAAATGTCGACACAAGCTGATCACAAACAGCAGATGTTAACAAACATGATGTGACGTAACCCCACTTCCTGTATAGATGGGAAGTTAGCTTTCTTGTCTCTGAAACACAGATCAATCATTTTATTTCTGTGACTGAAAAAGAGGGATGGGGAAACTGGTGGGAGTATCCAGTCTACCACTAGATACAAGAAGAATATAAAATGACCTTTAAACCCAACATTCTCATTTTGACACTGTTCCCAGAGCTCTGTCTGTTTCATCTTTGCTGTTTCCAGCAGTGTGATCTTTGTCTTTTTTTTGTTTCACAGCGGTAAAACAGGAGCAGCCACAGACTATCAAGCAGGAAAACACTGATGCTGAGGTGAAAGAAGAGAAGACGGACCACAGACCGCCGCCTGTCTTCGATAACCGCGTGAGCACCATCACCACCGTCATCAAATCAGAATCCAGGGACGCCGACGCCCCCAAAAACGCCGTGTCTGTCGTCATGGCGCCGGGCGCTGCTGTGCCAAAACAGGAGACTAACAAGGAAGAGGAGGCAGAGCGGGCGGTCGTCAGGAGCAACCAGCAGGCCAAGATACCGCTGAAGAAGAGGGAGCTGAAGCTGGCTGAGAGCTACCACAGCAACCACCTTAACAACAGTAACAGCAGCAGTATTATTGTGTGTAACCCTTCAGTGATCCAGACTAAAGACAGTCAGGGGAGAGAGGGGATGCTGCCTCACTCGTTAGCGCCGCCCGGTGGCCCGACATCCTCACAACAGCAGCAGCAACTAGCAGTCACTACATTGAGGCAGGAGCTGACCAACGGGAGGTCGTCTCTCCTCCTGCCGCACAAAGAGGGACAGAACGGAGTCATAGGGGTCATAGGTCAAGTCGGCGTCGTAGGTCACGTAGGGGTCATCCGCAGCCCGTCCGAGCGTCACAGAATGCCCAACGCTGAGCAACAGGAGCAAAACGGGCCAAGTTTAGAGCACCACGGCTCCAGAGCTGTGGAGGAAGAGCGGGAGGTGAGCCGGCAGTCGGTGCTGGTGAGGAAGGGACCCGTTGAAGGAGAGACAGCAGCGGCGTCTGTTACCGTGTCCTCACTGACTCAGTCCGCAGAGGAACCCAAGAGACAGACGACAGAGGACCAGGTTAAAAAAATGACCACGGAGCAGTCAGACAAGGGGACAAAAACTGGGCTCAGCAGTCCTCAACGAATGGATGAAGACCAGGACAGGAAGGAGGAGGGGAGAGGAGGCGTGTCTGGGTGCCCTGCGGCAGAAGAAGGAAGTAAGGACGAGCATGAAAAGAATAAAAGCACTTTAGGAAAGGTGGAGGCAGAGCCAGCGAGCACTGTCCCACCTCTAAAAGAAGTCCAGCAGGATCAAGAGGACCACCATAGAGAGGGGATCAACGGTGGGCTGGTAGCCCAGGTTAGGCTGAAGGACTCTGGGCTTGAGTCAGAGGAGAGGCAGGGTCCCCTGGAGGAAGCCTCCTCTGAGCTCCAGAAAGAAGGAATCAGGTTAAAGATCAAGATCCCTCCCCATCGAAGGAACAAGCTGAGGGGAAAAGGAGGGAAAGAGGAGGAGAAAGCGAGGGAGCAGGTGCAGGAGGAAGGGAGGTCGCTGAGGAGATCTGCGAGGATTTGCAGGTATGTGGGTAATAAAATTCATGAAACCGGGGGGATTAGAGATCAGACTATGCGCGTTTGTCTTTGTGATATCTCAGGTACAGCCGCTTCCAGTGGACAGATAATAAATTCAGTGCCATCTATACCTTTTTTCTTGAAGATCATCTGCTTTGCCAACCTGCAGGCCGAGCTCGAAGGTGGCCGAGAGCCAGAGAAAGAAACCGCAAAGAAAGCAGGCGCTGCCCACCAGGACGAGGGGAGGAGAAGAAGAAGGAGAGGGGGAGGAGGACGAAGAGGAAGAGGACGAAGAGGAGCAGAGCTTAGCTACAAAAAAAGACAGAAAAGCAGAACCTGTCGGGCAACTCAGGAAACGAAGGGTAACATGTTTCCACATATGTACTGTGAGAATGAACACATTATATTTTTGTTATTTTCTCTGTTTGCTTATTTCTCTGTCGTGTTTTCAGGGTAAACGGAGGCATCGACGCCCCCGATGGTCCAACATTCGTTCGAAGAGACGCAAACTGAACGAGGGAGGGGAGGTGGAGCACAGAGGGAGGGAACGAGGAGAGGAGGAGAGCGAAGGAGGGAGCGACTCCGAAGAATCATGTAAATCAGAGGAGATTCCCAATGAGGATGCCTGCAGTCACTGCGGCTTGCCCAACCACCCCGAACTGGTGAGACACTGTTTGACTGCTTTATTATAAACATACAAATTTGGATACTTGTGTCCACATAATTTTGTATATTTTTTTGGGAGGGCTGTTGGTTATGATTTGGGTGCTTGGTGCTACTTGGACACATCATCAGTGATGAACCCGAGGTCACAGGGTGTTTCGGGTCTTAGATCATCAGACACCCTCGCCCGGGTGACCCAGTCAGGGGTGATCAGCCCCCGACTTGTGTCCAAGTGGCCCACTTCTCCAAGGATCCCTCCTCCGGATCCACAGCCATCTTGAGGCCTCTATGATGTTCTTGATGGCTCTTTTGCACAGCTGGCCCTTTTACTCCAAGGAGTTTAAGGGTTCGGTGTAATGACTGGCCAGCGAAACCCCGGCACCCCACCTCAACTGGTTCGCCGCGGGCTTTCCAGCCTTTGCTCCTGCACTCCGACACCAGCTCAGAGTATTTGGCCCTCTTGCGCTCATTAGCGTCCTCAATCCGGTCTTCCCAGGGGACAGTAAGCTCTACCAGAACCACTTGCTTCATTGACTCTGATGTTAACACCATGTCCGGGTGGAGTGGAGAGGCTGAGATGTGTTCTGGGAACTTGAGCTGCCTTCCCAGGTCGACTTGGAGCTTTCAGTCCCGTGCAGTGGTGAGAAGCCTGCCTGCAAGTCAAAAGTCAGGGCTTCATCCTGCTCTGGACGCTACATTTGCAAAGTTACCTCTACTTCCTCCTTGTGATCACATCAGACTGTTCATGCATGACTGTGGTTCGGATTTGGGCTCCAACATGTTCGGATGTATTTAAGAAGTTTCCATTTCAAGTAAAGAATTAGAAAAAAAAGTGAAATCCTGCCACTGCTGTTTGCTGACGTCTCCTGAGGGGAAGCTTCCTGAAGCTGACCAATCAGAACCGAGTGGGCTCATCAGGAGGCGGGGCCTTAAAGAGAGAGACAAAGTTTCAGACAGAGGCTGAACTGAGGGGCTGCAGAAAAAGTCAGAAGATAAAAAAGGTTTTTAACTGTAAATCATGCAAAGAATATAACTGTTGAGCACATTAATGTCAATAGTTTGGGGAGGATCCTTCACTGGTTTCAACACAGCAACACCAGCATGCACGGCTCCAGAAAGAAATGGTTTTCTCAGTTTGGTGTGGAAGAACTTGTCTGGCCCTGACCTCAACCCCCGAGTCCAACACCAGCTGTGAGTCAGGTCTTATCACCAAACATCAGTGTTTGGACCTCACTAAAGGGAGCAAATCCCCCCGCAGCCAGCGGCCAACATCTGCTGGAAAAACCTGAAACCAGAAGAGAAGTTACAGCAGCAGATGAATCAGCCGTTTAGGAATTAAATGTTCAACAATCACATATGGGTGTAATTTTCAGGTGTCCACATGCTTTTGTTTATGGACTTGATAAGATCATTTTCAAAAGGTTTTGCATGACTTTTCTTCGCATGTATCACTTTGGCAAACAGATTCTGCACTAAAATGAGTTGATAAGATAATAATAAGCTGCTTTATGTGTCCTGATGTCACACAAATTAGGACAATAAGTAATAATTGTTTCATCATTACATCTTAGTTTTTCCTATCACATACTGGCAATCACAAACCTTTAGGGAAGCACGATAATATCAGCACGTCATCGGTATCGGCCCATAATAGCTTTAAAATGAACGTTTCTGCTGATTCGTTGCCTCTTCCTCCACCGCCTGCAGACTGATTCTCCCTGATGGTCCCACTGCGTCTTCCCACTTTAACCTGAATAACAAACCAGTGCTCTGATTGGATCCACACGGAGAGCCGGGGGCTAGCTGGGAGGCTAGCTGACTGTGCTTCCCTCTCCGGTTAACGCTCCACTAGCTCTCATCTCTGTCAATTAGTTAATTGATTAACCACGTGTGTGCACAGGTCCACATTTATACCAAAGATAACAGTGAAATGAAAGATTGAAGCCATTTGAGTGCTTGGTTGTCGGTGAAATGATGGTTGTTTACTGTGTTTGTGTGTCTTCAGATCCTGCTGTGTGACTCTTGCGACAGTGGATATCACACCGCCTGTCTGCGGCCGCCGCTCATGTTGATCCCAGATGGAGAGTGGTTCTGTCCTCCCTGCCAACATGTAAGCTGTATGTGTGTGTGTGACGGAGAGGAAAAGACTGACACATAAAGCACAGTTGATTCTTTTTTTTTTTTTTTTATCAAACTATAAACCTTTTTATGTTTTGGTGGTAAAACTTTTTTGAAAGTTTGAAATGTTTGACTTGTGGTGCTTTTGTTTTTTTTCCTCCCTTCAGAAGCTGCTGTGTGAGAAACTGGAGGAGCAGCTGCAGAATCTGGACAGCGCTCTGAAGAAGAAAGAGCGAGCAGAGAGGAGGTACACACACACACACACACACACACACACACACACACACACACACACACACACACACACTCTTTAACTCAGAATGATGTGAATTTTGACCCTCGTCTCTCCCCGTCTGCTCAGGAGGGAGCGGCTGGTGTACGTGGGAATCAGTGTGGAGAACATCATTCCTGTGAGTAAATAACAAAGTGCTTAAAGGATCATTCCGGCTAAACTTCTCTTATTGTCAACAAATCTCATGTTTGGATCCGAACCAACAATGAACTGGAGTCCGTTTCACAAAGCAGGTTCAACAAACTCTGAGCTGATCTACTCTGAGATAGGAAACCGGTTCCAGAACAGCTGATTTGAGTCAGTTTAATCAACTCGGAGTAGTTAAGCACGTGCACCACAACTATAAAAAGCCAGCATCAAATGGAGCCCCCCGATTCAAAGAGTCACCATGGCAACGGGGAAGAGGATGGCTGCGTTTTTCACCCCGCTAGAACTAGAAATCTTAACGCGCTCATACGGCGAGTTTGAACATGTTTTCAGAAAGAAGTGCAACACCGCTGCAGCTGTAAAAGAGAGGGAGACGACGTGGGAGAACATTGCTGCTCGGGTCAATGCGTAAGCTTAAATGTAGTCCTTTGCAATCACAATAATATTACAGGGGTCGCTTATTAATTTATTTCATTTAGGTGCAATCCCGCAGGGGAGAGAAGTGCACTTGACAGCAGTTTAGGATGAAACATAAAAACAGATCATGTTTTACATTGTAAAGTAAATGTGAAGTGGCTGTTTGACCCAACATAACGCTGGTTTCACACACATAAATGTCTTCTCATCTACATCATGTTCTGTTTAAATAATTAAGCCTATTTAAACTAACACAGACTTCTACTCAGCCAGCAGCACCATCACCTCTAACGGAGCAGAGCAGCTGGTCCTAAGCTCAGAAAGATAATTGTCTGGAAATGCTAGAACATCTACGCGCGGTCTGATAACCGTCTCCCGACGAATATTTAATTCTCTGCGCAGTAATGCTGCATCTTCATCCACGGGATCGTTATCAAAAGGACATGCCATTTTTTTAAAATGATTTTTCTGAATGACAGACGGCAGAACGAGGCTGCTGACTGAGTGAATGAGGAGTGTTTGGCTCTGAAAGAAGGCGGAGACAGAGAGAAACTCGAGGTTCATTGAGAAAAAACCTGGTTAGGTTCATAGAGTCTGTTACTACGGTAACTGACCGAGAGCTAAAGTTACCTCTCTCTCTCTGAATCAGGCTAGAGTTATCCCTCTTTCTCTGGTTTGAGTTACCTTCCTTTTTTGAAACGGAAAACTCAGAGTTTCCCTCATTTCAGGGTCTAAACCTGCTTTGTGAAACGGACCCTGATCTACTAACAAGTATTGTTTTAGTATCTGAAGCCTGATTATATCTTATTCCTCTGTTCTGCACATGCTCAGTGACGCCAGAGACTGAAAACATGTCACTCTTCATGATGAAGGAACATGTCACTGACGTGTTTTTAATAGTTTTTTGGAACAACGGAGGAATAAGATTTATCAGTGTGTGACCTGTTCAGATGATGAATGTGTCTCTTTCCCTCAGTGTTAACTTCACCTTTTATTAAAGAGGTTTGTACTCAGAACTCAGGAGTTGTCGCTCACATTTGTAATTATCAAACTGCAACGGCTGAAATTTATATTTCAGATGGAACGCAACGTAAAGTTCATCATCTAGTGAAAGACTTAAATCAAATTGACTGTTTGATGTAAAGAAAATATCAGTTTGTATTTATGTTGTTAAACATTTAAAGATAATTGTCTGGACTGTTTTTAGGAGGGAGATGAGGAGGAAGAGGAGAAGTCGGCGAAGAAGAAAGATTCCAAAAAGAGTAAAAATCTTGGGAGGAGATCGACCAGAACCAGGAAGCACATCAGCTACAGGTGGGTGAGATCTGTTAGAAACAGCTTTAATGGGATATTAATAATATTTAGATGAATTAAACTACTCATGGAAACAGCAGCTATGTGTTTATTTATAAAATAACAATATTATGTCTGTAGAATCTGAATCATAAAAACACTCTAACTTTGTTTATTTTTTTTCTTCATTAGCCAAAAAGCTTCTTTTCTTCTTCTTCTTCTCTCCTTCTTCTCTGGTTCAAGTTCGTCTCGGCTCATTCAGGAACAACATGAAGCTGCAGAGTTTCCTGTGATATAGACTTTCACAAACTAAATATTGTATTTAAACATTTACAGCAGTTCTTCTTGTTCCTTCAGGTTTTTTCAGGATTTAACAGATTTAAATTGTCTGTTTGTGTTATTTTTCTCAGTCTGTTGTGTGACGGCCAGACGCAGCTATAGATCTATAATCACATCCTCACTGGGAGGGAAGCCAGGAGTCACGTTAGTTTAATGAAACGCAACTGAACATTTGTAAAGATAATTCTTTTTTTTGGAACATATCAGAACTTGTATCATGTAAATTAATGTGTATGTATCAGCCACCAGTCTGCTTTTTCTTCCCTGTATCTTTGCTTTACTTTTCTATATTTTGTGTTGCTGTCACTGACTGGATTAGTTGAATAGCATGAATGGGAGAACTGGTCCATATCTTACAGTGGAGGTCTTCACGGGTCCAAAATGTTGGACCTGATCTGAAACAGCCTTGTGGAAAACCTGCCCGAACCTGATGTGCATGAGTTAATTTTATAGCTGAGTAGAATAGAGCGTAATAGACCCGATCAGGACATGAACAGACCCTCAGACAGCCCTGATGCTCTATCGGTTAGTTCACAGCAAGTTTAGGAACCAGGTATTTGAATTGATGTGGTTCTCCTCCCAAACAGCAGGGGGAACATGGTCGACGCCGGCTGAGCACTGATTTATTTAAAGGTCATAAGAATCATTACAGGTGTGCTGATGGTGAGACGCACCAGGATAGCGGCTATTTTGGTTTCTCATTTGATTTTATATAAAGGAAGTTAATAGAAAGAAAGTTTGACACTGTCTCAAGGCAATAAAGTAAGCATTTATCAATTAAACTGAATAGTCTGCGCGATAGTTGGAACAATCATACCAGTAGCAGCCAGTAGTGACTTTAAGTTTAGGTTTAGTCACTATAATGAGATCATCAAGCTTCAAATATTCATTATTGAAATCATATTTGGATAATTGGACAGTTTAAGTCCTTTTGGAAAGATGTTTACTGACAATAAAACCTCCTGCAGCTGACTGGATGATGATGGTGATGATGGTTCGGCTTCAGTTCCCTCGTCAATCAGCTGATGTGTCGGTTGGTTTTACCGGCTCGTTCTCTTTTTCCTTTAACTCGTCCTTCACGTGTTTCTCTTCAGTTTACGTTCTTCTCTCACCTCAAACACGCCGTTTTCTCCCGCGGCGATTGTGACGTACCACATGATCAGAGCTGATACTGCGTAGCCGTGGTTACCGGACCTACTGACGGAGACCTCCAGACCCCACCTGACCCAATTAGACCGGTTTCTCAGAACAGAGCGGACCCGTTAATACCTCTATATCTCACAGCGCCGACAACATCAGAATTTCAAGTGTGATTTTTCGAGCGTCTGCAGGCAAATTTCTTCCAATGAAAATATGACAAACTCCCAGAAAGAGACTGTTAACTGGTGTTTTACGTGTGTGTGTGTGTGTGTGTTTTGCAGGTTTGATGACTTTGATGATGCCATTGATGAGGCTATAGAGGAAGACATCGGGGACCTCTGTGCTGGTGAGTGGAGGATGTGAAGCTGTTTGTCTGCTGTTGTGATGAACTTTCTAACGATCTGCAGCATCAGAAATTATTATTTTTGATCTGTTTTGTATTTTTAAATAGTATTTATGTCTGTCTTTAGACACCAGATAATCAGAGCAGGTTTGTAGTTCAGTATTTGTGTTGATAAATGTCTCTGAGTTGAGCCTCAAACTCAACATTAAAAGTAACGTGAGCAGAAGAAGAGTTGACTCTCTGACGGTGTGTTATTGTGATGTAGGAGCAGGGCGGGGCAAAGACATCACCTCCATCCTGTCAGAGGACGGGAAGGAGAGCCAGCGGCCGGTCAGAGGTCAGGCTCGTTCCGCCAGAAACAGGAAGAAGCGGAGACTGAACGACCTGGAGAGCGACAGCACGGCGGCGGAGAGCGAAGACGAGTTCATGATCAGCAACAGGTGACAAACACAGAGACTTTCTGAATCCTCTGTCGTCTCTTTCACACCTGCAGTTCACTACATTCAAGGAAAAAAATGTTTTTTTACAAATGAACCAAGAGCTCTAATCTAGCAGAGGCTCCGCTAGCCTCTCAGCTAACGTTAGCCCCGGCTCTCCACGTGGATCCAACCGGAGCACCGAGCCCCAGTTTGTTATTCAGATTAAAGTGGGAAGAAGCAGCGGGTCTGACAGGCGGCTGAGTGGAGTGGAACCTGCGGAGGAAACACCGGGACCGTCAGGGTGACACAGTCTGACGAGGAGCTGCTGAGTTCGGCTGCACAGATAGGAAACCCCTCGGCTGACAGGATGTACCATTCTGTTTGGGGAAAAAAAAATCTTTTTGGTTTATAACAGCAGTTGGCAACCAGCGTATTAGGTGCATTACCGCCAACTTCTGCTCCGGAGTGTGGACCTACACATTAATCCTGTCTGTCTAATGAACTCAATGAAAACTCTACTGCTGCTCCTCCAACTTGGCAGGTTCATTAAAGTTTTAATGCTGAGCTCCTGAACTCCAGTCTTCCTAAATTCTTCCTTCATATATTGTCTTTCTTGATCATACTTAGTACAATCTATGATTGCATGCATAATAGTCTCCTCAGCTAGCTGGAAAAAATATGTGCATATATCGGCATCAGCAATCGGCCACAATCAGTTGGAAATATCAACGTATCTGATATCAGCCAAAAATCCAATATCGTGCATCCCTAATTATGACAATAAATAGTGTGAAGAGACAGCAGCTGATCGTTAATGTTGAGAAACAGGACAGAAAAGAGGCGTTTTGTACTATTATGTCATTCGTAACTGTGATCGCTGGGCTTCACTCGTTCAACTCACCTTTATTAACTCGTGTCTCTGTTTTCACTTTGATATAGCAGATACACTCACATCAGATCTCTTCATGACGGTCATTGATCAGCAGATTTAATTAAGTAGTTAAGTGCTTAATTGAGCAGTTAAAGTCTCACAATCCTCTGATTGGTCCGTTTGTCATCGCACCAGAGTCTGAACCCAGTCAAACCAGTTGAATGTTAAAGCTCTATAAGATATATCTGCTTCCATCCGGCTCATTTATTCTCCTCGTCTTCCTCTTCCAGCTCAGAGGACGAGGATTTCGGTGCGTCAGGGCCAGATGATGAAGAGGAGGAAGAAGAAGACGTGGGCAGCGACGTGGGCAGTTTGGACAGCGGGGCCCGCCCCCGACGGGCGTCGAGAGGGGTACCGAAACGCCCCCCAGGCAGGACCCAACGCCGGGGCAGAAAACGGCTGAGAAGACGGCGGAGACGCTCCTCTGAGGAAGAGGAGGACGACAGTGATGAAGAGATGGGTGAGTGCACGACGATTTCATGGATTGTCAGTAATCCAACACGATGATGTTAATTTGCACGAGTAAATTCCTTTTTTGTTGTTGTTCTGAATCTGATAGAAGATAAAGAACAATACAAGAGAATCAGCTCGAATGTTGAAAACACAAAATGATAAAAAGCTACAAAATTCAGACATAAAGGTGTTAAAATGGATTTAAACCTGCCCAGTATGAAGGAATAAAAACATGGAGAACACGGCCAACACTGGTGTGATGTGTGACCTACGTCCTGTATCAGTTTACAGTCTGGCGGCGGCGTTTCGGACCAACTGGAGCCGAAACACAGAAGAGCGACTACAATAATCAATCATTGATATGAATCATAATCAATCATGGTGTCATTGTAATAATTATACAGCATATTAGGGTAGTACGATGACATTCTATCACAGATTGTTAATGAACAGTAGACGTTCAACAGCACATATAAAGGAGAAAATGATAAAAGGAACTCAGTATCACCAAACCATTAATTCTCAGACATGCAAGAATTAATCAGATTCTTCATCAGGCTGAAGACTAAACACTGGATCTGTAAATGTTAATCATGTATTCTGGAAAAGCCCCAAAATAACCAAATTCTGGGAAACAGTATGTTGAGCAATGAAAAGAATATTAAAATATAATGTTCTTATGGATGTTTCTCTGCTTTACTTTTATCATTTTTCAAATGTTCCTCTGCAGCAGGAGGATGAATATCTGGCTGAAATATTAATATTAGCTTGTAAAACGGCTATAAAATGGAAACGCTGTAGTTTAAAAAAAAGATTAGATATCAAGTGGATGATTATTTTTGGGGGGGTTATTACATTAGTCTATAAAAAGGCCTATTTGAAGTCTCCAGAGCCCAAGATGATGTCTTCAGATTGCTCGTTTTGTCCGACCGACTGTCCAAAACCCAAATATACTCAATTTACAATGATATAAAACTGAGAAAAGAACAAATCCTCACATTAGTGGAGCTGGAATCAGATGTTTTGCAGTTTTTCTTTTCTTTCCACCACAAACAGATCCTGAAACCCTTCAGACGTGCAGTCCGTCTTAATGTTTTTTGTCTTTGGTCACCGTCTCTCTCTCTCTCTCCTCTCTGTCTTCCTCTCTGCAGACTCGGATCAGTTCAGTGACATGACCGACAGCAACACTGACAAAAAGAGGGGGGGCCTGAGGCGGGGCCAACGCCAGCAGGTCAACTACCGCGAGACGTCCGATTCGTCAGACAACTCACGAGCCTCGACCAAAAGAGACAAGGTCAAACCCCGCGGCAGACCACGCAAGGAGCATCTCTCCAGTGACTACAGCGATGGTCAGTTACGCCTCGTTTCCTCTCAAATCACCGTTAACCAAGGTCAAACCACAAGCTGCTGTCGTTTAAAGGATCAGTTTGGCTATTTTCTGTATTTTTCTTATGTTTCTAAATCTCATGTTTGGATCCAAACCAACAATGAACTGATTCACTAACAAGTATTGTGTGTTTATCAAAGCCTGATATATCTTATTCCTCCATTGTTGTTGTTTAAAACTACTAAACTAAACACGTCAGTGAGTCACATCACTGCATCGGGTGACATGTTCCTTCTTCATGAAGAGTTTGGTCTCGTTAGTTTGTTTAGAAACGGATCCAAAGACTAATAACAAGTGTTATTATCTGAAATATTATGATGTGAATCGGCTGAAAAGAGACGTTTCCACAGTACTGTCAGTTGATCAGGGGAAGGGCTCTAACGATTAATTAATTGGACTGATATTGTTGATGTTTTCAGGAAGTGTTTTCACTGGAGCCATTAGTGAGTCGATCGACAGAGAAATCATCAAAAGCAACTGTTTTAATAATCAATTAATCGTTTCAGTCTCTTTTAAAGCAAAAAGGTCAAACATTCCTCAGTTTCAGTCTGTCATTTGTGAGGATTTGCTGTTTTTCTCAGGTCCTGTTTACACCTGGTATTAACATCAGTGGACAGCAGCTCTAAATACATATAATGTAAACACACCCAAGACGCATTGAGGATGGATTGAGATCCGATCACTCAGACCACATTCAGAAGTGGTCTGGACCACATTGAAGAACGCCTACTCAACTGGCGTCCTCTGTTTTCCAGCAGACTAGACACAGGATCCTCCGTCCAAAACTGCTCAACTTGTTTAATAACAGGATAAATAAATTATTTTATTTTTCATGTGAATTTAAAACGTAATCAAACTCTCGTTTTTCTCGTTCTCCTGACCGGTTTCTCTCCTCAAATCAACAGTTAGAATAGAAATTAAAACATTAATTTTTCACTTGTCTGTCTAAAAAAATATTTCAGAGGCTAAACGTTGCTGGATAGTTTCCTCTGTCCTGTCAACTTGATAAATACAGTTTTTAGTTTTACTGCTAAACAAAATGAGTTCAGGATTTATCAGGACGATGCTGCTTTACTCCAAACATTATGAACCTGGACTGTCTGTGTGTAACAGCTGATCTACTGGATGTGTAGAAGAACATTATTAACATTAGATCCTGACGGCGTGTCGGAGATTTAAATAATGAATGAAGTTATGCTGCTGTGTCTTGTGGGTAAATGCAAACAGCTTCTCTGAATGGAGACATGCAGCATCTCTCTCTATTTATATTATTATTATATTAATATTTATATATACATCCTGAATATTTATCCTATTATCAAACAAGTTGAGTCCGCTCCTCCCGCCGGTTAACAATGAATGAATTTGGTCTTTGAAAAGGGAAATGATTGTGTGTTTATTTGCATATAGAGCAGGGAAGTGAGATCTGATCACTAGTGGTCACTCAGGACGCATGTGGAGACGGATGTTAAGACCAGGTGTAAGTTTTATGTGATCGTAAATTGAATACTGTTGGTTTAACAAACTCATTTGAAGACGTCACCTTGGACTTTAGGAAACAACCGAACTGATTAATTGAGAAAATAAACGTTGATAATGAAAATAATGGTTAGCAGCAGCATTAGTTGCACCTTGATCACATTTTGAGTGACGATACTTGCAGTGATGAAGGAAACATCTGAGCAGCTTTACTGACTTCCAGCAGTTTAACTACATGGAGGGAAGAACACGTCTCCTTCACTGCCAACGTTTAACCCAGCAAAGGTTTGATTTGACTCAATAATGCCTTCCTCTTTCTTTCTCCTTTCAGTGTCGCCGTCTTCCAGAGACTCGGAGGAGGAGGACGATTACGAAGACGAAGAGGAAGACGGCCGGAGAAGGAGAGTAAACAGGAGGAGAAGAGAGGAGGAGGAAGACTTCCGCAGGAGCAGGACGAGAGCGAAGCGGAGGCGATACGAAGGCGAGGACGACGAGGAGGACGACAGAGAGAGAGGGAGGCGGCTTAAAAGGAAACTCTTGGAGAAGGAGGACAAAGAAAAGCGGAGGAGATTAAAGAGGACAGACAGAGAAGAGGAAGACCTGGAGAAGATGGGCAGGGGGAAGAGGAGAGAGATACTGTCAGAGCAGCGCCGCAAACGGCTGGCTCAGATGCTGAAGAAACGGAGGCCTTCGACGGACGAGGAGGACGAAGAAGAAGAGTCCGAGGAATCTGAGTCGTCATCAGAAGAGGATCGTCCAGTCCGCAAAAGACTCAACCGCATCGACTCCGATGAGGAAGACGACGACGATGACGAGGAGGAGGAGGAGGAGGAGGAGGAGGAGGAGGGAGGGCAGAAGATGACGACCAAAAAGTCTTCAGCGGTAGAGAGGAGTTGTCGCGTTGCCGGGGCCGACAACAAAGACGGCGGCGACGCTCAGGTCAAGGGGAGGGGCCGTAGCCCTTCTCCGTCAAACGGACATCGGACCTCCAGAGGCCTGGCGAAGCCTGGGGCTGGAAGTCCCGCTGTGCCCAGGGACAATGCAGGATCAGGCAGGCAGGACAGGCACAACGGCCCCTTACATCCAGAGGAGGAGGAGGAAGAAGAGGAGGAGGAGGAGGAGGAGGAGGAGGAAGAGGGCCAGAAAGACTCACTAAACTCTGTCCAGAACAGTCCGCAGTCATGATGGCTGTTTGTGTGAATAATGCTCACTTCTTTGTTTCAGTTTTTTCTTTTAACTGTCAGGCTTTTCACCCACAAACCACCTCTGAAGCTGGATATCTCCCCTCCCTCCACCTTCTTACTCTCTTGTCTTGCTCTCTTCCTCCTCGCTGTTGTATCGTGGTCGAGTGCTCTCTCTCTCCACCATCACATACTGTACGTCACAACAGAAACTCACCCATTTACACTCATCATCATCATCATCATCATCATCATCATCACCACCACCCCCCCCCCTGGCAGAACTATCAGCCAACCAGCCGGACCAAAAGCCTCCTCACGCCAGGACCGGCTGCACTTCACGTTTCAGCGGACGCGCTCACACAGCCAGAGGTTATCGTGACCATTTCCCCCTAAACTCCCCTGAGTTACGGACGTCTTCTTTCCGGTGGGGTCCGCTCGGGCCTGATCTGATTGGACACAGCAGTCTGTTTGTAGTGTACCTCATCCTAAAGCACTTGGTCATTCTCATAACACTTAAATAACCCGCCACCAAGGAGAGCGCCAGTGTCAAACCGAACACTTTGGATCAGGTGAACCCGATTTTAATCCTCACAACAAAAAACTTAACTGTTACTGGTTTATCTGGCCATGCATGCAGGTACTTCTGGTTTTATTGGTCCAGGTTTAGAGATCTTTGCCTCCCAACACAATGGAAGTGAATGGAAGTGTAGTTTAGGGTTGTTTCATTGTTGTTGTTGTTGTTGTGCTGTACTGAAAAAATAAATTCAACAGCAACGTCTTTCCAGAAACTATGTTTTTGTTACTCTGAGTAATCCACATGACACACCGGGCCTCATGCAAGAAGCTCTCAACAGATTCCTTCTTAAAAGACACGTAGGAGCGATTTGAAGAAGATTTGTGGCATTCGTCAATGAACAAGTCGCGAACAGACAGTCTGACTTTCTTCACATGAATTTAAAGTTATAATATGATACTGAAATCAACTAGAATGAAATATGCAACTAAAACAAACATGGCTGCCAGATGTGCTGATGTTTCTGTCAGCGGTAGTAAACAGCTGCAGCTCTCTGACAGTGTAACATCACCTACTGTAGGCTAACGTCTCTCTGATTATCACATGACGCCTCTCGTATCAGTCATAGAGCGCTTTGCTTTAGAAAGACGTTTTTTTTAGCATCTTACTTCTTTATTTCTGTCACTTGGATTCATGTTTTCTAATAGTTTCAGCTCCTCTAATACGACGACTGACGCTGATAAATGTCAGTTTTGTTAATATAATCACAACAGAAGTTATCTCAGGGCACTTTCCACATAGAGCAGGTCAAGACCGAACTCTTTAAATTTACAGAGACACAACATTCCTCCATTAGCAGCGCTCGGCGACGGCGGCAAGAAAAACTCACCTGTAACGGGAAGAAACCTTGAGCAGAACCAGGGCTCTAGGTGGACAACATCTGTTGGGTTGAGAGAGAGACACAGAGAAGCACAGCAACAACAATAACAACAATAGAAATATGACTAATAATAATAGTGGTAGCAGTGGGCGTGAAGCTGGACTAAAGGGACAGCAGGGAGTCTTTTTGTGAATGAATCTCGTCCACAAACGGAGCAGAACAGGTCGGCTTAGACGGACGTTTTAGGGGACGTCGATGATGCTGATGATGACGTCAGCAATGCTCAGCTCCTCACGAACGGGTGACGAAACCGAAGATTTATGACGAGTTTGAGACTTTAAGAGAAGAAGAAGAAGAGAAGAGAGATTTAGGAGAATATGTGCTTGCATGAGGCCCAGCGTTGCCAGTTTTGAGCAGAATGAAGTAAATATTATCCTGTAAACTTAAAGATCTGTTGAGTTTTTAAAGGCCAGTTTCAGTGTTTTTAGCACCACAAGCTAAATAACAGATTTACTGTGTTGTGTTGGTGGCAGAAATCTCAAAACCTGGAAAAATAAAACCAAATACTGTCTGTTTGGTTTTCAATCGACCCTTTAAGCAACATGTTTATCATAAATGATCATCATGACCCAAATAACCAGATGATGTAAAGTTATTTACATGCAAAGTCAATAATTTACCATGTTTATGGTGAATATTAGAGCTGAAAAGATTAGTCAGCAGGTAGAAAACAATTATTCTGATCATCATCCATCGTTTCTGTCGTTCTTTTAAAGGTAAAAATGTCAAATATTCTCTAGTTACAGATTTTCTTTGTCTAATGTGACAATAAATTGAATATTTTTTAGATTTTGATGTGTTGGTTGGACAAAAAGAAATCTGATGACATAAACTTTAGGAAATTATGTCAGGAATTTTTCATCGTTTTCTGACTTTTTTTATTTTTTCAGATTAAATCATTAATAGATTATTGGAGAGAATAAACCAGCAGATTAATCAATCATGAAAATAAACAAGTAAATATATATTCATGTGACTTTCAGCATCCTGTAATGAGCAACAAAGCACAGACACCCTGCAGTTCACTTTATTATTGATCTGATTTTTATGTATTTACATGACGACCCACTAAACACCTGGCAGATGTGCAAAAAAAATAGATTCTTCAGGCTGCAAATGTCACCAAAAATCAGGCAGTTAAATAATGTCAATCTCATGATCCAGCCACACAAATGAATCTAAACATTAAATCTAAATAAGTAAGAGAGGAATGATCCACATCCTTGATGATGCTGAGAGCTGAAAGAGGCACTCTGGACCATTTTGGATCCGGCAGCCAAAGTGTTCGGTTTCAGATGGTTTGTTTGGCCTTGTGTCGGCGGGGGACATGTTTGCTGTACATACTTTGCCTGTACGCTGTTCCTTGTAAGATAATAGATGTTCTGTTCTTAGTCCTCTTGTAAAATATAGTGTTATATTTTCTATATGAAGGAGAGGAGGAGAGATGCTGCTGTGAGTGATGTGTGGATCGATCAGCGGTTCGCTTGTTTTGTTTGGAGATTCTGCGGCCGTTGGATTTGTGTGAAATAAGACCAGCGTGGAGCCCGTTCACGAGTACAACGTCACCTCCTTGTTACTGCTCACTTTCAGCCTTGTGTCCTACAGCTTTAAAAAGGTTTTTAACATTTCGTATATATATATATATCCCTGAAAGGGGACCCCCCCCCCAACTGTTTTTAAGCAGGAACAGAGCTCTGTATTGTGTCACCGATCAAACAAAGTGACCGCTAACTTTGTCATCTCAGCTTCTAAATATCCATCGGGATTTATGCTTGTCTGAAACGGTTTTATCGGGTAAAAAGTGTATTTTAAGGTTTACTGTGCGGCCCAAAGCAGAATAGAAGAATTCCTGTAAAGGATCAATCTGGTGATTTTCTCTATTTTCCTTCTTGACAACAAATCTCATGTTTGGATCCAAACCAACAATGAACTGATCTACCAACAAGTATTGTGTTTGTATCAAAGCCTGATATATCTTATTAAAAACACGTCAGTGAGTCACATCACTGCACTGGGTGACATGTTCCTTCATCATGAAGAGTTTGGTCACGTTAGGTTGTTTAGAAACGGCTCCAAAGACTAATAACAGCATCATGTTTTCAGTCTCTGGAGAGTAGTTATGTGTAATGCAGACGCTACTGAGCATGTGCGGGATCAAAGCTCCTTTTACAACTTCACTAGCTTGTTGTGCTACATATCACAACCTCTTGACTTCATACTGAAGTTATTTACAAGGCACAATGTAGGAGCCGCGTTCCCGCACATGCTCAGTAGCGTCTGCATTACACAGAACTACTCTCCGGAGACTGAAAACATGATGCTGTTATTAGTCTTTGGAGCCGTTTCTAAACAAACTAACGTGAAAAAACTCTTCATGATGAAGGAACATGTCACCCAGTACAGTGGTGTGACTCACTGACGTGTTTTTAATAAGATAAATCAGGCTGTAGATACACACACAATACTTGTTAGTAGATCAGTTCATTGTTGGTTTTGGATCCAAACATGAGATTTGCTGACAAGAAGGAAAATATATAAAATCACCAGATTGATCCTTTAACTTGTTACAGTCAGATCACTGTTTAGGCTTTAAATGAGTTTTATCCTGCTGTTCAGGTAAACAGAGCTGTTGATGGGACAGTTCAGTCCGGTTCTCTTTGGGTTAACATCACTGGTATCACAAAGCTGCTCATCAGCTGGGAGCTAAATTAACAGTGTGTTTCTTTTCTGGTAAACAACAACAGTTGGTTTACTTTTTATTTCCAGAGTTTTGATCAGGAAGCCGCCTCATGTTATCGACGGGATAAGAGCGTTGAAGCTGTCTACGCTGTAGGGAACGGAAGAAACTTAAAATGCAGCTATAACCATCATCCATTATGTATTTAGTATTTGTGAACACGGAAACAGCAAAATCAATTCTGCTGATCTATAAATACGTCTCTTCGTTTGTGATCGCAGCCCCTTTTTTGTCCATTTCGGGATCCCGTAGGATGACGACTGATCTGACGGTCTGAAGTTAGAAGTAGCCGTGTAGCGTAGGTTACCGTGGTGATCTTACCTGGTTAAAAGTGAGCCAGCTTTGTGACACCAGAAACCCCAAAGACATCTGGATCACCCGCTAATCTGGCTTTGTGATACGGGCCCCTGGTGTTAGCATGGATACGTCTATCTGACAACAACAGATGTTTGCTCTGATTCCCCTGCAGCTCTTTTCTTTTATTTCTTTCTGTCAGTAAAAAAAAGTTTCTTTTGAAGCTGAAAGCGATGATATCCAAACTCTTGATCTGTCTGCAGCTCTGATCCTGATCTGATGATTCAGGAGATTTTTCCAGATTCACATTTGATGTGTCGAGTAAGAGACGAAAGTGTTTGAATCTCTGTTTTTAAATCATTTTAGCATAAGAGGACACATACTGTATATTTTAACTAGCAACAAATGCTCTCAGCTGACGTCTCCCAAAAACATAAAAAAGTATATTTTAAATGACCTTCCCCCTCAAGTTACAAACAGAAACCAAACTGAAGCGTTCCAGGTGCAAGAAATACATAAAACACAACGCAACCATCTAATATTCCAAAACCAGTTTTCTTCTTGATCTTGAGATGTGTCAAAAAAACCCACAGACTCCTGAACAAAACCAGTAATTCAAAACCTTTAAGAAGTGGTGGTAACACTTAATTTCACAGGACCTTTAATTTTATACTAATTTCCTGGAAATTTGTGCAGTAATTTGCAGGTAGTTCATTTTTAGAACATTTTACAGAGAGGACGGTGCAGTTTGGTACAAATTATTAGAAAAAACAGGGGGAAAAAAGTCGGTTTATAGTTGAGTTTTCAATGTGTAGTTTTGTATGTCATCTGCATATTAGCTTGTTTCTTAAAAACACACAAAACTACACTGAAAACTGAGTGTTTTCTGTCAGTTAAAGAATCGTCAAGTGTCTAATTTATTAAGAATTTTTGCAAATTAACAACTACGTATGAACCAAAATATAATGACAGTATAACACTTGTGTTTTTCTTATTTGTACCAGATTGCACCTCTATGGAAAATGAAGCGTTACGCACCAGCAAACTACTGCAGGAAATGAGTCTAAAATAAAGGGAGCTGTAATATAAAGTCTCTCAGGGGTCAGACTGATGTTAGTTTCTGTCTCTTCTCACAGAATATAAAAGTTTATTTTTTTTCTGCTTTTATTCCATTTTGAAATCAAACTCTTCGAGTTTACATTGACGAACAAACTCAGAAAATGATTTTTTTTTCTGCTTTTTTGAAAAATCACTACTTTTTCTTTGGTTTCAGGATTTGTGTTGAAAAAGCGCTCAGTTTGCCAAAAAAAAAAAAAAAAAGCACCTAAATAAGAAGAAATGGTTGAATCAATAATTGTGATTACTGGTTTTTGGTACTGTCTGGTACTGGTGCTCTCTGGCAGTCAGATAAATGTGGGTTTGATGGAGTTTCCTGTTTTTTTTCCAGGTACTTTTCCTGCAGATGTTGTGAAAAGCCACCAATCAGATGAGATAAAATGCTGTTTTGGACTGTGTTTCATCACCTGTTTTACCTTCTAATGCATTTCCAGTGGAGATGTGTGTAGATGATGAAGCAGCATGTGTGTGGAAAATCCCCTTCATGCAGAACTGCGAGGGCAGCGTTTTAACAATCTTGGAGGATTTCACTTCAATTTTTTATAATCAGTTTTTTACCCAAGACTTTTTTCCCCCCCCTCTTATTGTGATGGAAAATCATCAGACAGCATTTGGGACAGTGAGTTTAATGTGTGTTTATGCCACCAGCCCAAAATCATTCCACTGAAGCTGATGAGCGTCTGTGTCAGCTGTTTGAAAGCAGCCGCTGCAGCAGATCCTGCTGGTTTTCAAATGTTCAGCCCAACTAATCTGGATTCAGACAGGCTCCTTCCATTTCTCTGTTGTACTGTTACTGTAGTATCGCTGTAACATAAATGTTTTCTAAGTTATTAAAACCAACATCCCAGGCATCTCCTCAAAAAACACACTGTGTCTGTGCTTTCTTTTTTTATTCCTGCTTGATTGAAAATTGATTCCAGTCCTGATGGCGACGGAGAGCAGAGGAGGAGGAGGATGATTATCCTGCAGGTGTGATGAAAACATGTCACAAATGAAATCTAATGTAACCGTAATGAAACAGTGCTGGAAGAAGTACTCAGATCTTTACTTCAGTCAAAGTACAGCAATGTAAAAATACTACATTACAAGTAAAAGTCCTGCATGAAAAATCCTACCACAGTAAAAGTACATAAGTATTAAAAAGTAGTAAAGTGTTCAAAACACAAAAAAACATTTAAGCAAATCAAACATAAATAAATACATGAATAAATAAAGGAATGAAGTAAACAATGACAATTTCTTTTAAAAAAAAAATATTACACATACAGTATAATTATAACAAACACATACAATAACATGTAATATGCCAAATTTAACAAAACAACTGAAATTAAATGTAATTAACTAAATGAAGTGGTGTTTCCTGTTTCACTGCTAAATAAATCAATAAATTGTCAACCAGAGCAACATTTACATAAACTGATAAATTATTTCACACTGATGCAGCAGCTGATTCACCGACAAGCTCCAGCGCCACTGATTATGGAAACCACCAACTACGCTAAGATTGAGGTACATTGTTGTTCCCGTTTTTTCATTTTTAAACACAACTTTAGAATACAGTAGATGCCATAATGTTCTTTCCTCTTTTCTTGTTTTTTTTGTTGTTCTTATTTTACAATTTTGAAGTATACAAAGGAAAATTACGGATTTATATTATTAAGTTTTGAAAAAGTGTAACAATTTGACTTGTGAGGATGTGACAGTGCTGGTGGGCTGGAAAGAGAGAAGCTGTGGCTGATTCACATAGAAAGTATTTTCTCAAGGAAGAGATATGCTTCCATTTTATTAAATGTATCAGTCCACACTGAATCCCAGACACTCTCAAGGAGATGCACCACGTTTTTTTACACTCTGAGTCTGTTTCTGTTGCGTTTAGTGAAGCAAAATCTCAGCAGGCAGCTGTTCTAGTTCTTATTTATTATTTATTTTTATTTATTCATTAAAATTCATACAAAGTTTAGTAAACAGAAGAAACCTAAATGAAACCTAATTCACCTGCACACAGTTTTTCTGGTACTTTGCAGGTCAGTGGTTCCTGCATCTCGGAGAAGTTGTCACAGTTCTTCTGTGGGTTTAGATGTTTCAGCTGCTTCTGTCTCTTTTTGGCTTTTGACGTCTTACAAAAAGCAGTGTGTAGTCGGGGTCACATTTCACATGTCTATGAGTTGTTAACAGCTCCACCAAATAGTGATTTTTCCCTCTAAACTTCTCACATGCTTTCATTTCAATAAATGTTCAAATGATCCAATATTTCAGCAAAAATCAAAGATTAGAGAAAAAGTCTAAAAACTGAAAACAGATTTGTGTATCAGAACTTTGTTTTTTCTTCTTTCCTCTCCCATTAATCATCTCACCACCCCTCAGATTTATCTGCTGACCCTTTGGAGGGGCCCGACCCCTAGGTTGGGAACCACTGGACTAAACTAGCTAACTGTATATAAAGTAGTGTAAACTAGCTCCACCTCCAGCAGCTACAACAGTAACATGCTGCTCTAACACTGATGCTTCACTATTAATAATCTAATGATGTCATATATAATAATATATCAGTCAGAGGGACCAAACCACTACTTTTACTGCAATACTTTAACTACATCAAGCTCATAATACTTATGTACTTTTACTGCAATACTTTAACTACATCAAGCTCATAATACTTATGTACTTTTACTGCAATACTTTAACTACATCAAGCTCATAATACTTATGTACTTTTACTGCAATACTTTAACTACATCAAGCTCATAATACTTATGTACTTTTACTGCAATACTTTAACTACATCAAGCTCATAATACTTATGTACTTTTACTGTAGTAGGATTTTTTCATGCAGGACTTTTACTGGTAATGGAGTATTTTTACATTGCTGTGTTGGTAACTTTTACTTACTGAATACATCTTCCATCACTGGTTAAGTGACAAGGTACATTTACTTTATCTCAACAGACGCCAAAAGACACAAGTGTCAGCATGTTTATCATTGGTGTGACAGAAATGGACACGAGTAGGGACATCCTTGAAGAACTTCTTGAAAGTGGAGAAGTTCTGGAGATTGATGAAGCTGCATGGCAGCCATTTGATGAGGAGCTAAAAAAAAGGAAAGATAGAGGTTGAAATAAAGGTTTAAGGCAAGTCCATCAGCCATATTCAACGTGCAAGCAGGGAAATATAATTTGTTTGCAAATGTAATATAAAAATGTAATATAGTTATTAATTTACTTGTGCAGTGTTAAAATCTATGTACAAATGTATTTATTATATATTATTAACTATATTTACTGTATTTATCGTATTTATTATACTTATTATATCTATTGGATTCTTATTATTTGTTGCGCACTGTTAAAAGTTTATGTACAAATGTATTCATTAACTTTTATTAACTGTATTAATTGTATTTATTAGGGAGCGAGACCACTGTAAAACAATTGTTTTTCGTGTGTTTGTTTGTTTCTTTCTTTCTTTATTATTATGCCACTTAAACCCTAAATTTGACCCACCAAATTTGGCACGCACATCCGGTCTGGTGAAAAATTTGATAAAATGTAAAAATTAATCCCTAAAGTGCCAAAATAAGCTCTCTAGCGCCACCGAGGTAACTAAAATGGCCACCACGGCCCATAGGAATGTCGTAGAGAGATCAAACCAAAACCCCGAACAAATGCCATCTCCTCTGAGGGCGTTAATGGTATCGGCTTCAAACTTATAATAGTTTATAATACATGACTTATGACACTATGCTGAAAAAAAGTTTGAAACTTTTTAAAACTTTATAATAACTTGAACGGTTTAGATTTGATAAGCCCTGAAAGTTGCAGTGCCACATCACCCTTACAATGTAAACCAATGGGGAGGCAATCTATGGGCATGAACTTTGTGTTAAACAGAGGCTTCTGACATCTAAACTATAAGTCAGACCACTTTCAAACCTGTATCAATGGATTCTCAATGAAATTTCCTACTAAAAAATATAATTTTTAATGTAAGACTTGGCCAAAGTCATGGGATTTATGAGGATATTTCACAAGAAGCGTACTCTAAAATCCTCCTCTCCAACTGCTCCTGGTGATGTCACTCCCTCAGTGCTGTGAAACATTCCGCAATACACACTCATTATAAAATCACAGGAGGAGCAAGAAAAGACTTTAAAACTCACACTCTAATATCTCAAAAACAGTAAAAGATAGAAAACACATGTAAATTCAAGATTTGTAGGTCAAAGTCTCGTGACTCATTTAAAGTTCAAATGAAGTTTGTATCTAAAACTATGTGGAAGCAGTAAATGTTCAAAAAGGTGTGGGTTCGCTCACACTCTCCATTCAAATATATGAGTATTTTTCTGTCCAGCTGCAGTTACTTATTGTCTCTACACACCTGACAGTACACATGTCAATCAAACTTTGACCAGGTCATGTGAGTTAAAAGTCTTTACTTTTCTAAAAATAGACTTGATGAAAATTAGGAAATTAATTTGTTTTACACACAAACTCATCAAGACTTTTCAATTTACTAATTGAAATTCAAGTGAATGGACCCAAAACTTGCATAATTTTGATGACACAGGTGTGAGCAAGACAGACATGTCTCACCCTGCAGAAAATTCTCATCCTGTCAATCAAACTTTCAAAATAAAAGCACACCAAACTTGTAAGAAATATCTCTCATTTTTAAAAAGCATAATGATCTGATCCTGACAGGCCAGAGTTCAAGGTCCCGACCAACGCTGCTTTAATATTTTTGTTTGGTTCTGTCTGATCAGAATTTAAAATATAACAAGTTTTGTGTTTGAAATGTAGGTGAGCTGCCCTTTTGTTGACATTTTTATTACAGATTGTACCTTTAATGCCTGCTGAGAACCGAATAAACCCTCCAGTCTCATCACTAGTATAAGTAGGTGTGAGGTTT
This sequence comes from Thunnus thynnus, assembly GCF_963924715.1. Taxonomy (NCBI): domain Eukaryota; kingdom Metazoa; phylum Chordata; class Actinopteri; order Scombriformes; family Scombridae; genus Thunnus; species Thunnus thynnus. The sequence continues at coordinate 32,587,233 of NC_089523.1, read as the reverse complement.
CCCTCTGCTGGTTTACAGAGGCATCACCATTATTTATGGATAGGTCTGTATTCATAAAACTCTGCTGAGACCAGCAAAAATAGATCAGAGGAGAGAGAGAGAGAGAGAGAGAGAGAGAAGATCCTTAATTTTCTTATGAAGCTTTTAAGTTGAACTGAATATTATTCTCTATCATTCAGATACAATATATGTCTTGCACTTCACCTGAATTTAAAATACAGTTTGCTGATTTTTCATGAGCTCAACTTGCTGTTGTAATAATGACCTGTCAGTGGGTTCAAATTTGACTTGTTATAATTGATTTAGAGATGAGAATAATGAGCCACAATATATCATATAAATGCTTATTTTGTCACAATGATGACAGAGAGACAACAGGTTTTACGGTATCACCTGGACATAATAAGATCTATTTTTGTGACTGTTGACATTGGACATTTTAGAAAAGTCAGCTCTCAGTCTCAAACCCTCTTTCAGTGTGAAGGAGGGATGTTTATTTTCCTCCACTGAGTCCATCACACATATGAAGGCTCTCTGTCATGTTGGAGGTTAAAAGAAAAGTGACACCTAGAACCACTTCCTTTTTGTCTCTCCGTCTATAAAAAGAAGAAACGACACTCTGCTTGGTCAAAGTCCCCACACTCCTCTGAAGCCGATCACATACAGGACTGTATTTCAGGCTGTTGAGTGTAGGATGTTCATGTTTTCTATTCATTAAAGTAGAGAAGTTTGTCTGAAAGCTGCTGACTGGGTCAACAGAGGCTGAACAGTGAGGAGACATGGAAGCTGTGATTGTACTGTTGGTGATGCTGCTCGGAGTCTCTCATGGTGAGCTGTTTCACTATTTGACATTTTAATATTGAATTTATTGTTATGTGAGTAACATGTTGTGCAACTGTGACTTTTTATCAAGTAGGATCAAGTATAGTGAGTAGTTCTTCAGTGACGTGTTATGCAGCTCAAAAGATCAAAATGAATAAAAAGTTGTTTCATAGAGTAAAAGAACATTCAGAGATTAAATTCCACATCAGTGTGCATGTACAGAAAATATTAGTTAGTATCCACTACAGATGAATGTATTACATTATACTTTAAGGATGTAAGGACTTCTTCTCTTCAGATATTTCATTTTTCTCCCGTTCTTTACGTTTTTTTTCTGACGTAAAAAAACAAATACACTTATGATTCTTATACTAACATTATTTTATTGGAAACACCATAGAAATTACTGTGAGTTGAACTTCCAACATATGATTTGATATCTTTGGAAAACTTCAGATATAAAGATGTGTAGGGGTGGAGGAAAACACAGCATGACTTTGTAATGACCAGGTGAGGTTAATTAGTAAAGCTAGATTAAACCAAATGCCTAAATGTACTACAGTGACACACTGACATGTAATGCTAACTGTGCTCTGAGAGAGACAGAGTTGTTTCTGTTTTAAAACATGAATATTTGCACCTGCATAAAACATTGTCACAGTTGTTAATTTAGTAGAAATGCAATGACCTCAACTGTGATAACATTTTCTTCACTGTATTTTTCTATATTTCCAGGTATTGAAACCCACTGTGATGGCAGACAGAATAAAACTCAGTGTTATGGAGCTCTGGGAGGAACTGTGGTGCTCCAGCTGATGGACAAAGCCTCAGAAATATTAAGATACCAATGGCATAAAAACAAAAACTTAAAAATACTTGATGGGAGAAAGGATAAGATTTTGTTTAATCTGATAGAGAACAGATCTGTCTTTACTCCCAGTAATGGAACATTTAGGATAAATAACCTGAACAGGGCTGATGGTGCTGAATATATCCTTGAAACCTTTGGTTCAAATGGACGGAAATCAGAACAGTGGATTCTTCAGTTGTCTATTCAAGGTAAATAACTACTTTTGCTATTATTAATCTTATAATTTCATTTCTATTATTCACAATAAACCAACAGCTGCATAATTTGTATTGTAGATTCAAAATACAAATTTTGGAAAATGAAACTAGGTAAATACACACAAATACACATACTACTATACAAATACTATTTCTACATTTGTAAACAAACATTTCACATGAAATACTCAATGTGCCACTGACACATACTGTAACTATAGCATTACATGTACTGAAACATTTTATTCTATACTTCTGTATATGAATTTACATTGTAAACACTGAATATGTTTAAGGCCACATTAAAAAGTCATGTGAGTGTGTTTCTCTCAGCTCCTGTGTCCTCTGTCCTGCTGGACTCTGAGTGTCTGTCCCAGGGAGAGATGAGGGTGTCCTGCTCCTCTGAGGGAGGGGACAGTCCTCAGTACAGCTGGACTCTGGATGGACACACACTGACAGATGCTCAGCTCGTCTCTGGAAATAATGAGACCAACAACATCACTCTGAAACAAGACGTCTCAGGACTACTGGTCTGCTCTGTCAGGAATCAAGTCAGTAATGTCTCGAAAGAAAAGAAGATATCTACGTGTGGTGAGACAGAACATAACTAGAAGTAAACTTGATAATTGATGATTACACTGTACATTAGTCACAGTTGATCTGTTTGTTTGTCCGTAGGCTTCATATTCATCAACTGCACCTTACCCGATGGGACAAACATATCACAGTGGGTGTTTTCAGCCGATAACACTCTTTGTATTGATTCAACAACAACCCCTACCATGATCACAGGTAAGGAGATAAACCCTCCATTAATATCACACTTTACAATCAAACTGTGACCAACAGCAGTGATGACTCATGGTACATTTACATTAGTAAGTGAAAACTAACTCTGCTGCAGTGGATTCATTCATGTCATTTTCTCTTTTCTTCCCATGTATGTCTGCATGAAAACACCTTTCATCAAGGACATGTTTACGGAAAGATCTGTGTTTCTCTTGTGTCTTTTATTACTAAAACATGTTATTTTCCAGTAGTGGCTGGTGTCCCCTCAGCGCTGGTAATTCTGTTAATAGTCGGGGTGGCAGTCGTCTGTAGTCACAAGAAAAAGCAAAACAACAAACCTAAAGGTACAAAGTTTCTTTTGTCATTACTGCATTAAAAGATGATTGTTTTTTGTCCACTCATAGATAAAAGGAATAGTTTGACATTTTGGGACACTAATTATCTTTCTTTCTCAGAGTTAGAGGAGAAGATCGATACCACTCTTATATGTTTGTTAAATGTGAAGCTAGCAGCCGGTTAGCTTAGCTTAGCACAAAGACTGGAAACAGGGGGATACAGCTAGCCTGGCTCCATATGAAGGTATAAAAATCTGCCTACCAGCACCTCTAAAGTTCAGTAATTCATATTATATCTTGTTAATTAATGAACTTTAGACTTTTTGAAAGAGTCAGACTAGCTGTTTCCGGTCTTTGTGCTAAGCTAAGCTAACCATCTCCTGGCTATCGCTTCATATTTAATGTACAAACAGGAGAGTGCTATTAGTCTTTTCAGGTCTACTGCCCAAAATGTCAAAGAATTTCTTTAACAATCTGCTGTTATCACTGAGTATGTGTAGTCATGCAGTGTTTAATGTGTTCCTCCTTCCACTCTACAGAAGAAGAAGAAGATGACCAAGAATTGACCTGTGCTGATGTCAAGATTGTGCAGCGGCAGGGGAGGCAGATGCATCAGACGGCAGAGATGGAGGTGGAGTACGGCCAAGTCAACTTTTCAGGGCGACCTCGGAAAACTGTTAAACCATCAGAAGATGAATCTGTGTACGCTAAGGTCCATAAAAGCAGGTGATACGCAGTGTTCAGCGTATTTACATTATTATATAAAAGACTTCTTAGAAAATATCTTTCATGAATTATACCAAATTTAATTTAATCTAACTTTGTGTTAGTTTTGTTCATTTCAGTGTTGTTCTTCTTCATTGCTGTTATTCTTCATCACATTTTATTTCTTTATTAAAATGCTTTTTAACTTCGGTTGAGTTTTACCAACTAGTGTGTGCTATTTTCTTCTTCTTCTTCTTCTTTGAATTTAAAATGACACTATGTACTTTAATTTGACCTGAGCAGTTTTGCTGTTTACTTGTTGTGGGTTTAATCAAAGATAGAGGTTACATGATTGGTTTGGTGTGAGAGTTTGGGGTTAAAGGTCGACAGCCATGACATGCCATTCAGCTGATTCACAGTGCCATAAAATAAGTGTTTATGGCCCATGATAGTTGTAGTGTTCTAAAAACAACCACCGTAGATTATCTAGTTGAGCCCACTTCTTAAAAGACAGTTGAACTTCTGACAGCATAAAGGCAGGATAATAAAGCTGCTCCAACAATCTGCCATCTTTTTGCCATCTGATCAAAAAGCCATTTTATTTTATGGGGATCAAATTGTTCAGCAGTCATTCTGCTTTTGATCCAAAGACATTCGACTGCTGTACTTGAACTCTGAAAGGTTAGACTGAACCACTCTGAACCACTACTATTTTTTTACCTATTAAAAGAACTGGTCATTTTATGTCGTGACACAGTCATGTGACGCTACCTACTATGCCAACATTATACAACTATAAAACCTAAACTGGTGGCTCCTGCCCATTCTTCAATGCTGAGCATGTAAGTTTCTGATTGAATAAATGCTTTGGTGACCACTAATTTAATATTCATAGAATTTATCAACACACTGTAAAATAAATATTTTAAGATCAAGTTTGATCAGCTGACGTCAACAGGGGGCCCGTTAAGGCCACTGACTCTTTTTTCTGGTTGAAGTCCACACTCTGGTTGTTGTACATGAAAACTGAGAGTGACAGAATCTACTGAGAAACACAAAGAGAGAGAGAGAGACAGGATGACATGACAGAGTTAAGTGGTGAACTTCAAACAAGCTTTCGACCACTGGACCAGCAGGACACGTCAGTGTTTCTGTGATAAATAAGGAACTGGACCTGTGGTTAGTTTGAAACAACAACCGTCAGTCAAACCAAACATCACATAAACCAACACCTTCAAAAAAGTTTTGAAAGGTGAAGTTTTACAGTTTAAAGGAGTCAATGATTTACATTGCAGTGAGGATAATACATTTCAAATTCAGCACATAGTTGTGCTAAACTGACCTTTAATCTTTTCCCCATGAGCACAAATAGACAGTTTACATGTTGAACTACCAGCTGTCATTCTAAAATCCCAGTTTGATGGTAGAATACGGCCTCATTTATTGAATCAATAAGTATTTTTCTGTGTATTAAAAGACTGATCAATCGCTTGTTTTGCAGTTTGTGTCTTAAGTATTTTGAGCATCATAGAAGGCAACTGAAACACAGCAGACAACAGCTGCTAGGTTGGTACTGCATGACTGACATGAAGCATCACTGTCACCTGTGGCTTGGATTGTACTTCATGTATACGTCACTTTGGACAAAAGCGTCTGCCAAATGAAATGTAATGTTAGTGTAAAGTATAGTATCAGAGTTTTGTTTGTCATAGGTTTCATTATATGTCTGTGACTGTTGAGTAGTACAAGAAAGATGGAGGAGACGAGGAAGTCACAACAATACAAAGATCACAGGAGGAAGAGGGTGTGGTTTTCTTTCTTGTAAATAATGACCATGTCAAGTTTCACTTCCTTTCCATCTCTCAACCTATAAAACCTGTGACTGAATTCAACAACTTCTTCAACAACTTCTTCTCTGAGGGTGGTCTCTAACAGAAGACATTTCAGGCTGTTCAGTGTAGGATGTTTATGTTTTCTATTGAATAAAGTAGAGAAGTTTGTCTGAAAGCTGCTGACTGGGTGAACAGAGGCTGAACAATGAGGAGACATGGAAGCTGTGGTTGGACTGTTGGTGATGCTGCTCGGAGTCTCTCATGATGAGCTGTTTCACCATCTGACATGTTAGTATTGGATTTGATATTGTGCAAAGAGATGTTTTGTATTAAATTAGAAATCATTATTGATGATTATATGCAGCCACAAGATCACTTTTAGTCAATAAGTAAAGTTTGACATCATCCTGATGTCATCAACTGATGCAGCTTAAATACTGTTCCAGGCTAGAAAACAGCTTTGACCAAATAAATACTTTTTACAAACAAGAATCAACTGACAACTAGGATTTCAGGGATTAGTGTCACATGCATAGCCTGTTCATTAGTGAGTATGAAGCACAACACATAGTTTAGTGATAGTTTGGAGCTGCGACTGACTGCCAGTAAATGGTTTGATGTTGCGACAATCTGAAAGCTTCCTGTGGGTTGAATTTATAATCACAGGTGGTGGAGCAAGTAAATACTAATGAAATTTTTGAAAGTGAGATCCAAATCACTGAATTTTGCAATTATCGGTTGAGAGCACAAAATTAATTAAATTTAATTTGAACAGTGGAAACTCTCTCACTTACTGTAGATCATTTGGTTAGATGATTGTTCTGTTTGTTCATTATGAGCCACCGTACCTGTAGAAGTGTTTATGGCTAAGCCAATCAACACGCTCTATGCTCCGTCGAGGGCAGTCTTGCATGTAGGCTCTCTGTTCATATGATTTGTTTTTTTTAGTCTTAATAAACCAGTGGCTTGTTCCAAGTTAGTGTGATCACTGGTTCACACAAAAAATGGACTAATTTCTCCACTAACCAAAGATCATAACTGACTAAATGATCATAATCAAATCTTAAGAAACCTGGAGATATACAATATCTTTTGTATTCTCACTGAATCTGTGAGGAAGGATGAAAACATTTCACAGTGCTGCTGAGTAATAATTATCACAATGACTCCAGAAATATAGTTTTACTGTATTTGCTTGTATGGGAAGAGCGACTTTTAGTTTGTGCATATAAGGAAATATTTAGTGGTCACATATCTGTGTACAGACCCATTTCCTGTCTGAGTTCTGTGAGCTGTTTTACATTTAAAACATAACAGGTCAAACCACTGAGTTCATCACACATATGAGTGACACCTAGAACCACTTCCTTTTTCTCTCTCCGCCTATAAAAAGATGAATAGACACGACACTCTGCTTGGTCAAAGTTTCAGCATGTTCTCCTCTGAAGCCGATCACATACAGGACTGTATTTCAGGCTGTTCAGCGTAGGATGTTCATGTTTTCTATTAAACAAAGTAGAGAAGTTTGTCTGAAAGCTGCTGACTGCGTCAACAGAGGCTGTACAGTGAGGAGACATGGAAGCTGTGGTTGGACTGTTGGTGATGCTGCTCGGAGTCTCTCATGGTGAGCTGTTTCACTATTTGACATTTTAATATTGATTCAACGTTATGTGAATAACATGTTGTGCAACTATGACTTTTTATGCAGCTATAGGATCAAGTATGATCACTTTTATAGATAAATCCAGTTCTAAGAATCAATTGAGAAATGCAGCAGTTTGAAACTGATGTTTCTGTTTTTCTTTGTTTCAGGTTTCAGGTTTTTAAAAAATGTCACAGAATGTTGTTTCTTAGAGCAATAGCAAATCTGAAGATTAGTTCCACATCCATGTGTATGTACAGTAAAAATTACAGTTATTATCTACCACAGATGAATCTATTAAATTAAAGTTTTAGGATGAACGCACTTCTTCCCTGAGAGTTCAGGAAAATGAAACTAAAAACAAACAATAAAACACTCAGTTATATCATGCTTATACTAACAGTATGTTATTTTAATTGGAATCATCATAGAAATTACTGAGAGTTTAATTATCATTTTATACAAATTCCCACCAAATATATAATTTAGTAATTTTGGAGAAGTTCAGATCTCCAAAATAAAGTTCTGTAGATGTGGAAAAACACAGCATGAGTTTGTAATGAATGTATGAGATTAATTTACTAAAACTAGAATAATATAAATGACAAAATGTACTACAGTGAAATATTACTATTAACTGACAGGTCCGTGTAATGCTAACTGTGCACTGAGAGAGACAGAGTTCTTTCTGTTTCAAAACATGAATATTTGCACCTGCATAAAACATTGTCACAGTTGTTAATTTAGTAGAAATGCAATGACCTCAACTGTGATAACATTTTCTTCGCTGTATTTTTCTATATTTCCAGGTATTGAAACCCACTGTGATGGCAGACAGAATAAAACTCAGTGTTATGGAGCTCTGGGAGGAACTGTGGTGCTCCAGCTGATGGACAACGCCTCAGAAATATTTAGATACCTATGGTATAAAAACAAAAACTTCAAAATACTTGATGGGAGAAAGGATAAGATTGTGTCTAATGAGATGAAGGACAGATCCGTCTTTACTCCCAGTAATGGAACATTTAGGATAAATAACCTGAACAGGACTGATGGTGCTGAATATACCCTTCAAATCTTTAAACCAAATGGACATGTATCAGAACAGCGGACTCTTCAGTTGTCTATTCAAGGTAAATAACTACTTTTGCTATTATTAATCTTATAATTTCATTTCTATTATTCACAATGAACCAACAGCTACATAATTTGAATTATAGATTCAAAATTCAAAATACAAATGATTTTGGAAAATGAAACTCGGTAAATAAACACAAATACACATACTACTATACAAATACTATTTCTACATTTGTAAACAAACATTTCACATGAAATATTCAAGGTCTGCCACATAACTAGCAAGCATTGTATACATACACTGTAAACACTGAATATGTTTATGGCCACATTGTTTCTCTCAGCTCCTGTGTCCTCTGTCCTGCTGGACTCTGAGTGTCTGTCCCAGGGAGAGATGAGGGTGTCCTGCTCCTCTGAGGGAGGGGACAGTCCTCAGTACAGCTGGACTCTGGATGGACACTCACTGACAGACGCTCAGCTCGTCTCTGGAAATAACGAGACCAACAACATCACTCTGAAACAAGACGTCTCAGGACTACTGGTCTGCTCTGTCAGGAATCACGTCAGTAATGTCTCAAAAGGAGAGAAGATATCTATGTGTGGTGAGACATAACATAACTAGAAATAAACTTGATAATTGATGATTACACTGTACATTAGTCACAGTTGATCTGTTTGTTTGTCCGTAGGCTTCATATTCATCAACTGCACCTTACCTGATGGGACAAACATATCACAGTGGGTGTTTTCAGCCAATAACACTCTGTGTGTTGATCCAACAACAACCCCTAACATGATCACAGGTAAGGAGATAAACCCTCCATTAATATCACACTTTACAATCAAACTGTGACCAACAGCAGTGATGACTCATGGTACATTTACATTAGTAAGTGAAAACTAGCTCTGCTGCAGTGGATTCATTCATGTCATTTTCTCTTTTCTTCCCATGTATGTCTGCATGAAAACACCTTTCATCAAGAACATGTTTACTGAAAGATCTGTGTTTCTCTTGTGTCTTTTATTACTAAAACAGATCATTTTCCAGTACTGGCTGGTGTCCCCTCAGCGCTGGTCATTCTGTTAATAGTCGGGGTGGCAGTTGTCTGTTGTCACAAGAAAAAGCAAAACAACAAACCTAAAGGTACAAAGTTTCTTTTTTCATTACTGCATTAAAAGATGATTGTTTTTTGTCCACTCATAGATAAAAGGAATAGTTTGACATTTTAGGACACTAATTAGCTTTCTTTCTCAGAGTTAGAGGAGAAGATCGATACCACTCTTATATGTTTGTTAAATGTGAAGCTAGCAGCCGGTTAGCTTAGCTTAGCACAAAGACTGGAAACAGGGGGATACAGCTAGCCTGGCTCCATATGAAGGTATAAAAATCTGCCTACCAGCACCTCTAAAGTTCAGTAATTCATGTTATATCTTGTTAATTAATGAACCTTAGAATTTTTGAAAGAGTCAGACTAGCTGTTTCCGGTCTTTGTGCTAAGCTAACCATCTCCTGGCTATCGCTTCATATTTAATGTACAAACAGGAGAGTGCTGTTAGTCTTTTCAGGTCTACTGCCCAAAATGTCAAAGAATTTCTTTAACAATCCGCTGTTATCACTGAGTATGTGTAGTCATGCAGTGTTTAATGTGTTCCTCCTTCCACTCTACAGAAGAAGAAGAAGATGACCAAGAATTGACCTGTGCTGATGTCAAGATTGTGCAGCGGCAGGGGAGGCAGATGCATCAGACGGCAGAGATGGAGGTGGAGTACGGCCAAGTCAACTTTTCAGGGCGACCTCGGAAAACTGTTAAACCATCAGAAAATGAATCTGTGTACGCTAAGGTCCATAAAAGCAGGTGATACGCAGTGTTCAGCGTATTTACATTTTTATATAAAAGACTTCTTAGAAGATGTCTTTCATGAATTAGACCAAATTTAATTTAATCTAACTTAGCGTTAGTTTTGTTCATTTCAGTGTTGTTCTTCTTCATTGCTGTTATTCTTCATCACATTTTATTTCTTTATTAAAATGCTTTTTAACTTCGGTTGAGTTTTACCAACTAGTGTGTGCTATTTTCTTCTTCTTCTTCTTCTTCTTCTTCTTCTTTGAATTTAAAATGACACTATGTACTTAAATTTGACCTGAGCAGTTTTGCTGTTTACTTGTTGTGGGTTTAATCAAAGATAGAGGTTACATGATTGGTTTGGTGTGAGAGTTTGGGGTTAAAGGTCGACAGCCATGACATGCCATTCAGCTGATTCACAGTGCCATAAAATAAGTGTTTATGGCCCATGATAGTTGTAGTGTTCTAAAAACAACCACCTGAGATAATCTTTTAGTTGAGCCCACTTCTTAAAAGACAGTTGAACTTCTGACAGCATAAAGGCAGGATAATAAAGCTGCTCCAACAATCTGCCATCTTTTTGCCATCTGATCAAAAAGCCATTTTATTTTATGGGGATCAAATTGTTCAGCAGTCATTCTGCTTTTGATCCAAAGACGTTCGACTGCTGTACTTGGACTCTGAAAGGTTAGACTGAACCACTATCAAACATTTATTTTTTTACCTATTAAAAAAACTGGTCATTTTATGTCGTGACACAGTCATGTGACGCTACCTACTATGCCAACATTATACAACTATAAAACCTAAACTGGTGGCTCCTGCCCATTCTTCAATGCTGAGCATGTGAGTTTCTGATTGAATAAATGCTTTGGTGACCAATAATTTTAATATTCATAGAATTTATCAACACATTGTAAAATAAATATTTTAAGATCAAGTTTGATCAGCTGACGTCAACAAGGGGCCTGTTAAGGCCACTGACTCTGTTTTCTGGTTGAAGTCCACACTCTGGTTGTTGTACATGAAAACTGAGAGTGACAGAATCTACTGAGAAACACAAAGAGAGAGAGAGAGAGAGGATGTCATGACAGAGTTAAGTGGTGAACTTCAAACAAGCTTTCAATCACTGGACCAGCAGGACACGTCAGTGTTTCCGTAATAAATGAGGAACTGGACCTGTGGTTAGTTTGAAACAACAACCATCAGTCAAACCAAACATCACATAAACCAACACCTTCAAAAAAGTTTTGAAAGGTGAAGTTTTACAGTTTAAAGGCATCAATGATTTACATAGCAGTGAGGATAATACATTTCAAATTCAGCTGTGATGCAAACATGATGATCAGAGACATAGTTGTGCTAAACTGACCTTTAATCTTTTCCCCATGAGCACAAATAGACAGTTTACATGTTGAACTACCAGCTGTCATTCTAAAATCCCAGTTTGATGGTAGAATACAGCCTCATTTATTGAATCAATAAGTATTTTTCTGTGTATTAAAAGACTGATCAATCGCTTGTTTTGCAGTTTGTGTCTTAAGTATTTTGAGCATCATAGAAGGCAACTGAAACACAGCAGACAACAGCTGCTAGGTTGGTACTGCATGACTGACATGAAGCATCACTGTCACCTGTGGCTTGGATTGTACTTCATGTATACGTCACTTTGGACAAAAGCGTCTGCCAAATGAAATGTAATGTTAGTGTAAAGTATAGTATCAGAGTTTTGTTTGTCATAGGTTTCATTATATGTCTGTGACTGTTGAGTAGTACAAGAAAGATGGAGGAGACGAGGAAGTCACAACAATACAAAGATCACAGGAGGAAGAGGGTGTGGTTTTCTTTCTTGTAAATAATGACCATGTCAAGTTTCACTTCCTTTCTATCTCTCAACCTATAAAACCTGTGACTGAATTCAACAACTTCTTCAACAACTTCTTCTCTGAGGGTGGTCTCTAACAGAAGACATTTCAGGCTGTTCAGTGTAGGATGTTTATGTTTTCTATTGAATAAAGTAGAGAAGTTTGTCTGAAAGCTGCTGACTGGGTGAACAGAGGCTGAACAATGAGGAGACATGGAAGCTGTGGTTGGACTGTTGGTGATGCTGCTCGGAGTCTCTCATGATGAGCTGTTTCACCATCTGACATGTTAGTATTGGATTTGATATTGTGCAAAAATATGTTTTGTATTAAATTAGAAATCATTATTGATGATTTTATGCAGCCACAAGATCACTTTTAGTCAATAAGTAAAGTTTGACATCATCCTAACTGATGCAGCTTAAATACTGTTCCAGGCTAGAAAACAGCTTTGACCGAATAAATACTTTTAACAAACAAGAATCAACTGACAACTAGGATTTCAGGGATTAGTGTCACATGCATAGCCTGTTCATTAGTGAGTATGAAGCACAACACACAGTTTAGTGATAGTTTGGAGCTGTGACTGACTGCCAGTAAATGGTTTGATGTTGCGACAATCTGAAAGCTTCCTGTGGGTTGAATTTATAATCACAGGTGGTGGAGCAAGTAAATACTAATGAAATTTTTGAAAGTGAGATCCAAATCACTGAATTTTGCAATTATCAGTTGAGAGCACAAAATTAATTAAATTTAATTTGAACAGTGGAAACTCTCTCACTTACTGTAGATCATTTGGTTAGATGATTGTTCTGTTTGTTCATTATAAGCCACCGTACCTGTAGAAGTGTTTATGGCTAAGCCAATCAACACACTCTATGCTCCGTCGAGGGCAGTCTTGCATGTAGGCTCTCTGTTCATATGATTTGTTTTTTTTAGTCTTAATAAACCAGTGGCTTGTTCCATTTTAGTGTGATCACTGGCTCACACAAAAAATGGACTAATTTCTCCACTAACCAAAGATCATAACTGACTAAATGATCATAATCAAATCTTAAGAAACCTGGAGATATACAATATCTTTTGTATTCTCACTGAATCTGTGAGGAAGGATGAAAACATCTCACAGTGCTGCTGAGTAATAATTATCACAATGACTCCAGAAATATAGTTTTACTGTATTTGCCTGTATGGGAAGTGCGACTTTTAGTTTGTGCATATAAGGAAATATTTAGAGGTCACATATCTGTGTACAGACCCATTTCCTGTCTGAGTTCTGTGAGCTGTTTTACATTTAAAACATAACAGGTCAAACCACTGAGTCCGTCACACATATGAGTGACACCGAGAACCACTTCCTTTTTCTCTCTCTGTTTGTAAAAAGATGAACAGAAACGACACTCTGCTTGGTCAAAGTTTCAGCATGTTCTCCTCTGAAGCCGATCGCATACAGGACTGTATTTCAGGCTGTTGAGCGTAGGATGTTCATGTTTTCTATTGAATAAAGTAGAGAAGTTTGTCTGAAAGCTGCTGACTGGGTCAATAGAGGCTGAACAGTGAGGAGACATGGAAGCTGTGGTTGGACTGTTGGTGATGCTGCTCGGAGTCTCTCATGGTGAGCTGTTTCGCTATTTGACATTTTAATATTGAATTTATTGTTATGTGAGTAACATGTTGTGCAACTGTGACATTTTATTAAGTAGGATCAAGTATAGTGAGTAGTTCTTCAGTGACGTGTTGTGCAGCTCAAAAGCATATGATTTGTAGGTCTTGATGAGACGAATAATTGAATTTTGGTTTGATCTCTCTACGACATTCCTACGGGCCGTGGCAGCCATATTAGATACATAGGTGGTGCTATGGAGTACATTTTGGTACTTTGGGGGATAATTTTTTCATTGTATCAAATATTTCACTAGACCTGATATGTGTGCCAAATTTGGTGAGTTTTTGAGCATGTTTGGGGGTTCAAATTAAGGGTTGAAGTAGCGTAATAATAAAGAAAGAAGAAGAGGAAGAAGAAGAAAGAAACAAATACACGAAATACAATAGGGTCTTCGCCCCTTTCAGGCTCAGGCCCTAATAAAAAGTTGTTTCATAGAGCAAAAGAACATTCAGAGATTAAATTCCACATCAGTGTGCATGTACAGAAAATATTAGTTAGTATCCACTACAGATGAATATATTACATTATACTTTAAGGATGTAAGGACTTCCTCTCTTCAGATATTTAATTTTTCTCCCGTTCTTTATGTTTTTTTTCTGACGTAAAAAAACAGATACACTTATGATTCTTATACTAACATTATTTTATTGGAAGCACCATAGAAATTACTGTGAGTTGAACTTCCAACATATGATTTGGTATCTTTGGAAAACTTCAGATATAAAGATGTGTAGGGGTGGAGGAAAACACAGCATGACTTTGTAATGACCAGGTGAGGTTAATCAGTAAAGCTAGATTAAACCAAATGCCTAAATGTACTACAGTGACACATTGACATGCAATGCTAACTGTGCTCTGAGAGAGACAGAGTTGTTTCTGTTTTAAAACATGAATATTTTCACCTGCATAAAACATTGTCACAGTTGTTAATTTAGTAGAAATGCAATGACCTCAACTGTGTTAACATTTTCTTCACTGTATTTTTCTATATTTCCAGGTATTGAAACCCACTGTGATGGCAGACAGGATGGAGCTCAGTGTTATGGAGATCTGGGAGGAACTGTGGTGCTCCAGCTGATGGACAGTGCCTCAGAAATATTTAGATACCAATGGAAAAAAAACAAAACCTTAACAATACTTGATGGAAGAAAGGATAAGATTGTATCTAATCTGATAAAGGACAGATCTGTCTTTACTCCCAATAATGGAACATTTAGGATAAATAACCTGATCAGGACTGATGGTGCTGAATATACCCTTGAAACCTTTGATTCAAATGGACGGAAATCAGATCCGCGGACTCTTCAGTTGTCTATTCAAGGTAAATAACTACTTTTGCTATTATTAATCTTATAATTGAATTTGTATTATTCACAATAAACCAACAGCTATATAATTTGAATTATAGATTCAAAATTCAAAATACAAATGATTTTAGAAAATGAAACTAGGTAAATACACATAAATACACATACTACTATACAAATACTATTTCTACATTTTACCTTTGCAAACAAACATTTCACATGTAATATTCAAAGTCTGCCACATAACTAGCATTACTGCCACCCTCCACTTCGGACTGTGAACCAATGATGAAATCCTACACATTATTCCTGTCTATCTGATAAACTACAAAAGAAAACTGCTGCTCCACCCTCTTGGCAGGTCCATTAAAGTTTTAATGCTGTACTCTGGAACTCCAGTCTTCTTGAGTTCTTCCCTCATATAGGCTATAGTCTTTCTTGATCATTAGTACAATATATGATTACATGTGTAATAGTCTCCTCAGCCAAGAGGGAAAAAATATGTGCATATATGAACATCGGTAATCGGCAAAAATGACAGTCAAAAAGTAATCGTGTTAAATAACGTGATCTCAATATTGAACAAAATAATCATGATTATGATTTTTGCCATAATCGAGCACCCCTAAAAACAACATAAATTGTGATTTACATACACACACACACACACACACACACACACACACACACACACACACACAAAGAGTTTAAAATATGTATGTGATAAATTGTAAATATGTATGTAATGAATTGTTTTCTTTAAGAAACTGTCACTTGAACATTTTCCGATGTGCTCCTAAAGTTATATGTGGGCTCCTAATTTTTTTCATTTAGGAGCACATGTACTCCTTGAAAAAAAGTAAGGACTGAACACTGCTGTCAGATGTGTAGAAACACTAAGTAACTGGAGTGTGGCACAGTCCAAGGGCTTCTGTCACAGGCATGTAGATGTTTTCAGACCTGGGCTGACAGGTCTTACTTAACTCATCCCCCCCCATTCTCTCTCTCTCCCTCTCAGGAGAATGTCACTCTTTTTGTGAAATATCCTCATAAATCCCATGACTTTGGCCAAATCCTTCATTAATAATCACATTTTTTTGTAGGAAATTTTGTCGCTAATCCATTGATACAGGTTTCAAAGTGGTTAGACTTATAGTTTAGACATGAGAACCATTTGTTTGACACAAAGTCCATGCCTAGAGATTGCCTCCCCATTTGTTTACATTGTAAGGTGTGATGTGGCACTACAACTTTCAGGGCTTATTATATCTAAACCATTCAAGTTATTACAAAGTTTTTAATAACTTTTGTTCAGCACAGTGTGATAAGTCATGTATCAAGTGTGATTAAGGGGTCAAATTAAGGTTTGAAGTGGCGTAATAATAAAGAAAGTATAAGAAGAAGAAGAAGAAAGAAACAAACACACAATAGGGTCTTTGCCCCGTTGGGGCTCAGGCCCTAATTAGGGCTGCAAGCAGCGTTGAACGGGCCCTCGCGCCTCTGTGCACGTCGCGCCCCGGTGCAGTTGAAGGGCTTCTGTGACGGGCATGTAGATGTCTTCAGACCCGGGCCGTTTTCATTTTGCCCGCTGTTGGGGCTGCTTTACTGAAATTTTGTAGGGGGCGCTATTCCTCCAGTTTGCATCACTGATGGAATATTGTCATGTACACGTGTTCAGGCCGGGAGTCTTATCAAACATGTAAAGTTTGGTACAGACTGGAGCATTTACAATAAAGTTCTAGCAACTTCCTCTGTCATGGCGAAACAGTAAATCTCAACAGTGTGAGAATGAGAATTTTCTGCAAGAATTTTCTTGTGTGTGTGGCGGATTAATAAAGAAAGAATAATAAGAAAGAAACAAACACACGAAATATAACATACTTTAAGGATGTAAGGACTTCTTCACCTCAGATATAGGTAAAAAAACAAATACACTTATGATTCTTATACTAACATTATTTTATTGGAAACACCATAGAAATTACTGTGAGTTGAACTTCCAACATATGATTTGGTATCTTTGGAAAACTTCAGATATAAAGATGTGTAGGGGTGGAGGAAAACACAGCATGACTTTGTAATGACCAAGTGAGGTTAATTAGTAAAGCTAGATTAAACCAAATGCCTAAATGTACTACAGTGACACATTGACATGTAATGCTAACTGTGCTCTGAGAGAGACAGAGTTGTTTCTGTTTTAAAACATGAATATTTTCAACTGCATAAAACATTGTCACAGTTGTTAATTTAGTAGAAATGGAATGACCTCAACTGTGTTAACATTTTCTTCACTGTATTTTTCTATATTTCCAGGAATTAAAACCCACTGTGATGGCAGACAGAATGAAACTCAGTGTTATGGAGCTCTGGGAGGAACTGTGGTGCTTCAGCTGATGGACAGCGCCTTAGAAATATTTAAATACCAATGGAAAAAAAACAAAACCTTAACAATACTTGATGGGAGAAAGGATAAGATTGTGTCTAATCTGATGAAGGACAGATCCGTCTTTACTCCCAGTAATGGAACATTTAGGATAAATGACCTGATCAGGACTGATGGTGCTGAATATACCCTTGAAATCTTTGATTCAAATGGACGGAAATCAGAACAGTGGACTCTTCAGTTGTCTATTCAAGGTAAATAACTACTTTTGCTATTATTAATCTTATAATTTCATTTGTATTATTCACAATAAACCAACAGCTATGTAATTTGAATTATAGATTCAAAATTCAAAATACAAATGATTTTGGAAAATGAAACTAGGTAAATACACACAAATACACATACTACTACACAAATACTATTTCCACATTTGTAAACAAACATTTCACATGAAATACTCAATGTGCCACTGACACATACTGTAACTATAGCATTACATGTACTGAAGCATTTAATTCTGTACTTCTGTATATGAATTTACATTGTAAACACTGAATATGTTTAAGGCCACATTAAGAAGTCATCTGAGTGTGTTTCTCTCAGCTCCTGTGTCCTCTGTCCTGCTGGACTCTGAGTGTTTGTCCCAGGGAGAGATGAGGGTGTCCTGCTCCTCTGAGGGAGGGGACAGTCCTCAGTACAGCTGGACTCTGGATGGACACACACTGACAGACGCTCAGCTCCTCTCTGGAAATAATGAGACCAACAACATCACTCTGAAACAAGACGTCTTAGGACTACTGGTCTGCTCTGTCAGGAATCACGTCAGTAATGTCTCGAAAGAAGAGAAGATATCTACGTGTGGTGAGACAGAACATAACTAGAAATAAACTTGATAATTGATGATTACACTGTACATTAGTCACAGTTGATCTATTTGTTTGTCCGTAGGCTTCATATTCATCAACTGCACCTTACCCGATGGGACAAACATATCACAGTGGGTGTTTTCAGCCAATAACACTCTGTGTGTTGATCCAACAACAACCCTTACCATGATTGTGATCACAGACACTATGGCCTCCAATGTGGGTAAGGAGACTGGCATCACAGTGTCAATTAAACCCCCAAATCAAGCTGTGACAAACTTTAGCAGAGATGACCCATGGTACATTAGTAAGTGAAAATTAACTAACATTATTTTGTCCATTAAACCCTCCACTCTCATCACACTCACCAATACCATCTGTAGTACTTTCATAACTTTGCTGCCACAGTGCAAACTTGACATGTGATTTTTGTGTCTCTGTATCTGAACAGATAACTCGCTGCTTGTAAGTGTTTTGCGAGCAGTTGTGGCACTTTCTCTATTGGGTGGGATTGCCATCTATTTTGCTTGGAAGAAGAAGAAATACAACAAAGCTGAAACCTCCACCACACAACGAATAAAGGTCCATCCAGAGAACTCCTTCGAAATGGTTGAATTGTGAAGTTCTGCATCTGAACGTTAACTTTGTGAAACCATCAGGATGGTTTTCACCTTCTGCAGTGATTGGTCATGTGTCTTCATAGGTATCAAAATGACAGGATTTACTGTGAAATCTCTCTCCTGTTTTTATTCTTTACAAAACTTCTTCTGCCACTGTGTTCACAGCCCAGAAGCTCGCTGTGAGTACCTTTACAAAAAAGTCTTAGTCAGTGTTTCCTGCATTTATCACAGTGCAAAAGATGGACTCAGTGCATCCTTTATACAGATTTAAAAAGTAAACAGACCTGTTGTGAAATCAGTGTACTGCTGCCTTTAGAGAGTGGTAAAGCCTACAGATCCCCACGGCTCTGCCTGTGATCATAGAACAGAGAAGACATTACAGTTGATACTGTCTGTTGATAATGTACAAAACTGTTTTCTTTCATTACTGCTGAAGTGAATTACAGTTACAATCAAACACACTTATATGTCTAAATGTGCTGAAAGTGTCAATTTATGTTAAAGGAAAATGTCACATTGTGAATAGAGCTTACATTTTTATTTTATTACTGAAACTAATTTTGATGCTATTTGGAAATTATTGTACTGTAGATTTCCATATCCTGACTGTCCAGCTAAAACCTTGTATCTCCAAATTTGGTGATTTTCTTACTTCTTAAATTAAACCAATTTAAACACACTGGATTATTGACATATGCACTGTCAGAAGTTGATGTTTTGTTGATACATGGTTTTAACGTTTGTATAGGTATGTTGAATTTAGTTGCTACATACATTGAAAAAAATGTGATTTTGTATTCAAAGCTTTTTATTGACAAATGCGTTTGTATTAAAGCCCAAAAAGTGAATCTACAAAATATAAAATGCTGGCAAGTGAACATATATGACTGAAGTGTTTGCCTTAGAAAAAAGTGACATCATTTATGTTTTTGTTTGTTTCTATCCAATCAGTATTTAAAATATAAGAATGATTTGCTCTCATATTTACAACCATTACTGATGTAAACAAACCTTCAGAAGCATTAAACTGTAAGAGCTTTAACATAGTTGCTTTCTAGTGCTGTTATATAATTAGATATTAAAAATGTAATCAGTTTAATCAGTTTTGTGTTTGAAATGTGGATGAGCTGCCCTTTTGTTGACATTTTTATTACAGATTGTACCTTTAATGCCTGCTGAGAACTGAATAAACCCTCCAGTCTCATCACTAGTATAAGTAGGTGTGAGGTTTCCCTCTGCTGGTTTACAGAGGCATCACCATTATTTATGGATAGGTCTGTATTCATAAAACTCTGCTGAGACCAGCAAAAATAGATCAAATATTTACATGCTTCACTTTAAGGTAAAATAATGATCAATAGAGCATACTGAGCAATACATTACTCTACATCATAGAGTTACGATACTTTACTGAAACTCTCTGACCTTCTAATATTGGTTGTACAATACCTCATCTACTACTGAGCATATTATATTTAAATAACACCAGTTTTGTATGCATCTAAATCATCCATTATTTTATGAAATTTAAAATCCACCCACACTCTCGCCCTGACCAAAACAATAAACATTGGAATTAATTCTTGACCTGCCCTGTTTTCAAATTTCATTTTTCTGCCTTTACATATTGCAAGTTTTTTCCTGTCCTACTATCTAATTATGAAGTCTTCACTTTGATGCATTTAAATTTTTTTGTAATCTGCTCAAAAAATGAAAGCAGTTTTTGACCATTTTACACTAAAACTTTTAAAAAATACTTTCAAGTACCTCAAACAAATTCACAAGTCTGTTGCACTCAGTAAAACAAAGACAGATGGTTTCAGTTAATCTTCAAAAGGAGTGAGACCGCAGGATTAATAACAGATATGAAAGCATTGACAGAAACAGCACCATGTAAAATTGTCCATTGTAAATCACCTGATCTTTGTTCAAAGGTGCTTTATAGAAAACCCTCCACACTGGTTTAACGCAGTCAACTACAACCAATGTCTCCCTCCACACAGTGTCTACTCTTCCATTTCATTTTTTTTGTTTAAAACTTTCACATAACATTTACATAGTATTTTACACTTCACTGTATACAAGTTTAAATTTTCTGTATATTTTGTATTGAATAATGTCCCTCCTAATCCACTGAGTCCCAAGGAAAAACTAAGCTCAGGAAAAGGGTCATCTTCATCCAGATATTCAAACCCATCGTGGCAGTCCCGCAACAAAATCCGTTCTTCTACGGTCTTCTGCACCGCATATTTAAAATATTCTCAATTTGACAGACAGATCTCTGTCCTAAAACAGACGCCATTGTCCGTGCATTGCCCAGATTAAGTCCTGCTGCATTTACAATATGCCAAAGAGTGATGTTTCCATTGGAACGCAATATATGAGTGAGTCCAGGCGTGGTGTTGTCCTGCACATCCAGCCTGGCTCTGTTTATGAGAGGTTCCTCTAGAAGCCAGTGCAGAAGAATCTGCATGCTCTGCTCTCCCTTATACCTTCTCTATTCCACCTTTCCAGTTTTTTATCCATTGCTGTTTCATCACCTAGATGCACACCAAGGTATAAAGAACCACCTATTTTCCCATGTTAAACCCCCTGGCAGTTTAGGAAGACCTTTTACCCATCTACCAAGTGCTAAGGCCTCATTTCCATCCAATTTACTTTTGCAGCAGATATTTTTCCAAAATTATTGACAATTTCTTCCAATATTTCATTTCCCCCCCTACAACATCATCTGCAAAGGCCCATAATACATCATTTTTACTACAATCAGATTAAATCAAATTTTCAATACAAGACCGTATTTTGTACAACATGAGTTCAATGGAGAGTGCATATAACATGCCAGAGAGAGCACAGCCCTGCCGTATCCCTCCTTTTACTTTAAAATGTGCTCTCAATCCTTCATTGACTTTCCATACACTGTCAATATCTTGGTACAACACTCTGATCATGGCAATAAGACCTGGGCTGAGACCAAAACACTCCAGACTTTTATGAGTGCTCGACCCGATCGAAAGCCTTTTTCTTGGTCTAGAGAAATTATACCAAACTCTAAGTCCAATGAACCAGAGATGTCTCAAATCCTCTTTCAGTGTGAAGGAGGGGTGTTTTCTTTTCTTCCACTGACTGCATCACACATATGAAGGCTCTCTGTCATGTTGGAGGTTAAAAGAAAAGTGACACCTAGAACCACTTCCTTTTTCTCTCTCCGCCTATAAAAAGATGAATAGAAACGACACTCTGCTTGGTCAAAGTTCCCACACGTTCTCCTCTAAAGCCGATCACACACAGGACTGTATTTCAGGCTGTTCAGTGTAGGATGTTCATGTTTTCTATTCAATAAAGTAGAGAAGTTTGTCTGAAAGCTGCTGACTGGTTCAACAGAGGCTGAACAGTGAGGAGACATGGAAGCTGTGGTTGGACTGTTGGTGATGCTGCTCAGCGTCTCTCATGGTGAGCTGTTTCACTATTTGACATATTAATATTGAATTTATTGTTATGTGAGTAACATGTTGTGCAACTGTGACATTTTATTAAGTAGGATCAAGTATAGTGAGTAGTTCTTCAGTGACGTGTTATGCAGCTCAAAAGATCAAAATGAATAAAAAGTTGTTTCATAGAGTAAAAGAACATTCAGAGATTAAATTCCACATCAGTGTGCATGTACAGAAAATATTAGTTAGTATCCACTACAGATGAATGTATTACATTATACTTTAAGGATGTAAGGATTTCTTCTCTTCAGATATTTCATTTTTCTCCCGTTCTTTACGTTTTTTTTCTGACGTAAAAAAACAAATACATTTATGATTCTTATACCAACGTTATTTTATTGGAAACACCATAGTAATTACTGTGAGTTGAATTTCCAACATATGATTTGGTATCTTTGGAAAACTTCAGATATAAAGATGTGTAGGGGTGGAGGAAAACACAGCATGACTTTGTAATGACCAAGTGAGGTTAATTAGTAAAGCTAGATTAAACCAAATGCCTAAATGTACTACAGTGACATATTGACATGTAATGCTAACTGTGCTCTGAGAGAGACAGAGTTGTTTCTGTTTTAAAACATGAATATCTGCACCTGCATAACACATTGTCACAGTTGTTAATTTAGTAGAAATGCAATGACCTCAACTGTGATAACATTTCCTTCACTGTATTTTTCTATATTTCCAGGTATTGAAACCCACTGTGATGGCAGACAGAATAAAACTCAGTGTTATGGAGCTCTGGGAGGAACTGTGGTGCTCCAGCTGATGGACAGCGCCTCAGACATATTTAGATACAAATGGTATAAAAACAAAACTTTAACAATACTTGATGGGAGAAAGGATAAGATTGTGACTAATCTGATGAAGGACAGATCCGTCTTTACTCCCAGTAATGGAACATTTAGGATAAATAACCTGAACAGGACTGATGGTGCTGAATATACCCTTCAAATCTTTGATTCAAATGGACGGGAATCAGAACAGCGGACTCTTCAGTTGTCTATTCAAGGTAAATAACTACTTTTGCTATTATTAATCTTATAATTTCATTTCTATTATTCACAATAAACCAACAGCTACATAATTTGAATTGTAGATTCAAAATTCAAAATACAAATGATTTTGGAAAATGAAACCAGGTAAATACACACAAATACACATACTACTACACAAATACTATTTCTACATTTGTAAACAAACATTTCACATGAAATATTCAATGTGCCACTGACACATACTGTAACTATAGCATTACATGTACTGAAGCATTTAATTCTGTACTTCTGTATATGAATTTACATTGTAAACACTGAATATGTTTAAGGCCACATTAAAAAGTCATGTGAGTGTGTTTCTCTCAGCTCCTGTGTCCTCTGTCCTGCTGGACTCTGAGTGTCTGTCCCAGGGAGAGATGAGGGTGTCCTGCTCCTCTGAGGGAGGGGACAGTCCTCAGTACAGCTGGACTCTGGATGGACACACACTGACAGACGCTCAGCTCCTCTCTGGAAAGAGACCAACAACATCACTCTGAAACAAGACGTCTCAGGACTACTGGTCTGCTCTGTCAGGAATCACGTCAGTAATGTCTCAAAAGGAGAGAAGATATCTATGTGTGGTGAGACATTTTGCAAATGTAACATAAAAATGTAATATAGTTATTAATTTCCTGCACATCCTTCACTATACCATTTATTGTATTTATTATACTGATTATACTTATGGGATTCTTATTTATTGTTATTTATTGTGCAGTGTTAAAATTTATGTACAAATGTATTTATTAACTATTATTATATATTATTAACTATATTTACTGTATTTATTGTATTTATTATACTAATTATATTTATTGGATTCTTATTTATTGTTATTTATTGCACACTGTTAAAAGTTTATGTACAAATGTATTCATTAACTTTTATTAACTGTATTAATTGTATTTATTAGGGACCGAGACTACTGTAAAACAATTGTTTTTCGTGTGTTTCTTTCTTTCTTTCTTTCTTTTTTATTATGCCACTTAAACCGAACAAACGCCATCTCCTCTGAGGGCGTTAATGGTATCGGCTTCAAACTTTAATAGATGACTTATGACACTATGCTGAAAAAAAGTTTGAAACTTTTTAAAACTTTGTAATAACTTGAACGGTTTGGATTTGATAAGCCCTGAAAGTTGTAGTGCCACATCACCCTTACAATGTAAACCAATGGGGAGGCAATCTATGGGCATGAACTTTGTGTCAAACAGAGGCTTCTGACATCTAAACTATAAGTCTGACCACTTTCAAACCTGTATCAATGGATTCTCAATGAAATTTCCTACTAAAAAATATAATTTTTAATGTAAGATTTGGCCATAGTCATGGGATTTATGAGGAGATTTCACAAGGAGCGTACTCTAAAATCCTCCTCTCCAACTGCTCCTGGTGATGTCACTCCCTCAGTGCTGTGAAACATTCCGCAATACACACTCGTTATAAAATCACAGGAGGAGCAAGAAAAGACTTTAAAACTCACACTCTAATATCTCAAAAACAGTAAAAGATAGAAAACACATGTAAATTCAAGATTTGTAGGTCAAAGTCTCGTGACTCAGTTAAAGTTCAAATGAAGTTTGTATCTAAAACTATGTGGAAGCAGTAAATGTTCAAAAAGGTGTGGGTTCGCTCACACTCTCCATTCAAATATATGAGTATTTTTCTGTGTCCAGCTGCAGTTACTTATTGTCTCTACACACCTGACAGTACACATGTCAATCAAACTTTGACCAGGTCATGTGGGTTAAAAGTCTTTCCTTTTCTAGAAATAGACTTGATGAAAATGAGGAAATTAATTTATTTTACACACAAACTCATCAAGACTTTTCAATTTACTAATTGAAATTCAAGTGAATGGACCCAAAACTTGCATAATTTTGATGCCACAGGTGTGAGCAAGACAGACATGTCTCACCCTGCAGAAAATTCTCATCCTGTCAATCAAACTTTCAAAATATAAGCACACCAAACTTGTAAGAAATATCCCTCATTTTTAAAAAGCATAATGATCTGATCCCGACGGGCCAGAGTTCGAGGTCCCGACCAACGCTGCTTTAATATTTTTGTTTGTTTCTGTCTGATCAGAATTTAAAATATACAAGTTTTGTGTTTGAAATGTAGGTGAGCTGCCCTTTTATTGACATTTTTATTACAGATTGTACCTTTAATGCCTGCTGAGAACTGAATAAACCCTCCAGTCTCATCACTAGCATAAGTAGGTGTGAGGTTTCCCTCTGCTGGTTTACAGAGGCATCACCGTTATTTATGGATAGGTCTGTATTCATAAAACTCTGCTGAGACCAGCAAAAATAGATCAGAGGAGAGAGAGAGAGAGAGGATCCTTAATTTTCTTATGAAGCTTTTAAGTTGAACTGAATATTATTCTCTATCATTCAGATACAATATATGTCTTGCACTTTACATATATTGCACTATGCCTTTTTCATGACTGGAGACTTCATTGTCTTCACCTGAATTTAAAATACAGTTTGCTGATTTTTCATGAGCTCAACTTGCTGTTGTAATAATGACCTGTCAGTGGGTTCAAATTTGACTTGTTATAATTGATTTAGAGATGAGAATAATGAGCCACAATATATCGTATAAATGCTTATTTTGTCACAATGATGAGACAGAGAGACGACAAGTTTTACGGTATCACTTGGACATAATATTATGTAGCATTAATAGCATTTTAGAAAAGTCAGCTGTCAGTCTCAAATCCTCTTTCTGTGTGAAGGAGGGATGTTTTATCTTCATCCACTGAGTCCATCACACATATGAAGGCTGTCTGTCATGTTGGAGGTTAAAAGAAAAGTGACACCTAGAACCACTTCCTTTTTGTCTCTCTGTCTATAAAAAGATGAATAGAAACGACACTCTGCTTGGTCAAAGTTCCCACACTTTCTCCTCTGAAGCCAATTACACACAGGACTGTATTTCAGGCTGTTCAGTGTAGGATGTTCATGTTTTCTATTCAATAAAGTAGAGAAGTTTGTCTGAAAGCTGCTGACTGGGTCAACAGAGGCTGAACAGTGAGGAGACATGGAAGCTGTGGTTGGACTGTTGGTGATGCTGCTCGGAGTCTCTCATGATGAGCTGTTTCACCATCTGACATGTTAGTATTGGATTTGATATTGTGCAAAAAGATGTTTTGTTTTAAATTAGAAATCATTATTGATGATTATATGCAGCCACAAGATCACTTTTAGTCAATAAGTAAAGTTTGACATCATCCTAACTGATGCAGCTTAAATACTGTTCCAGGCTAGAAAACAGCTTTGACCAAATAAATACTTTTTACAAACAAGAATCAACTGACAACTAGGATTTCAGGGATTAGTGTCACATGCATAGCCTGTTCATTAGTGAGTATGTGATATTGATACTATTAGTGATAGTTTAGAGCTGCGACTGACTGCCAGTAAATGGTTTGATGTTGCGACAATCTGAAAGCTTCCTGTGGGTTGAATTTATAATCAAAGGTGGTGGAGCAAGTAAATGCTAATGAAATTTTTGAAAGTGAGATCCAAATCACTGAATTTTGCAAATATCAGTTGAGAGCACAAAATTAATTAAATTTAATTTGAACAGTGGAAACTCTCTCACTTACTGTAGATCATTTGGTTAGATGATTGTTCTGTTTGTTCATTATGAGCCACCGTACCTGTAGAAGTGTTTATGGCTAAGCCAATCAACACACTCTATGCTCCGTTGAGGGCAGTCTTGCATGTAGGCTCTCTGTTCATATGATTTGTTTTTTTTAGTCTTAATAAACCAGTGGCTTGTTCCAAGTTAGTGTGATCACTGGTTCACACAAAAAATGGACTAATTTCTCCACTAATCAAAGATCATAACTGACTAAATGATCATAATCAAATCTTAAGAAACCTGGAGATATACAATATCTTTTGTATTCTCACTGAATCTGTGAGGAAGAATGAAAACATCTCACAGTGCTGCTGAGTAATAATTATCACAATGACTCCAGAAATATAGTTTTACTGTATTTGCTTGTATGGGAAGTGCGACTTTTAGTTTGTGCATATAAGGAAATATTTAGTGGTCACATATCTGTGTACAGACCCATTTCCTGTCTGAGTTCTGTGAGCTGTTTTACATTTAAAACATAATAGGTCAAACCACTGAGTCCGTCACACATATGAGTGACACCGAGAACCACCTCCTTTTTGTCTCTTCGTCTATAAAAAGATGAATAGAAGCAACACTCTGCTTGGTCAAAGTTTCCGCATGTTCTCCTCTGAAGCCAATCACATACAGGACTGTAGTTCAGGCTGTTCAGCGTAGGATGTTCATGTTTTCTATTCAATAAAATAGAGAAGTTTGTCTGAAAGCTGCTGACTGCGTCAACAGAGGCTGAACAGTGAGGAGACATGGAAGCTGTGGTTGGACTGTTGGTGATGCTGCTCGGAGTCTCTCACGGTGAGCTGTTTCACTGTTTGACACATTAATATTGATTCAACATTATGTGAATAACATGTTGTGCAACTATGACTTTTTATGCAGCTATAGGATCAAGTATGATCACTTTTATAGATTAATCCAGTTCTAAAAATCAATTGAGAAATGCAGCAGTTTGAAACGGATGTTTCTGTTTTTCTTCGGTCTATCAGGTTTTTAAAAAATGTCACAAAAAGTTGTTTCTTAGAGCAATAGCAAATCTGAAGATCAGTTCCACATCCATGTGCATGTACAGTAAAAATTACAGTTATTATCTACCACAGATGAATCTATTAAATTAAAGTTTTAGGATGAACGCACTTCTTCCCTGAGAGTTCAGGAAAATGAAACTAAAAACAAACAATAAAACACTCAATTATATCATGCTTATACTAACAGTATGTTATTTTAATTGGAATCATCATAGAAATTACTGAGAGTTTAATTATCATTTTATACAAATTCCCACCAAATATATAATTTAGTAATTTTGGAGAAGTTCAGATCTCCAAAATAAAGTTCTGTAGATGTGGAAAAACACAGCATGAGTTTGTAATGAATGTATGAGATTAATTTACTAAAACTAGAAAAATATAAATGACAAAATGTACTACAGTGAAATATTACTATATTACAGGTCCGTGTAATGTTAACTGTGCTCTGAGAGAGACAGAGTTGTTTCTGTTTTAAAACATGAATATTTGCACCTGCATAAAACATTGTCACAGTTGTTAATTTAGTAGAAATGCAATGACCTCAACTGTGATAACATTTTCTTCACTGTATTTTTCTATATTTCCAGGTATTGAAACCCACTGTGATGGCAGACAGAATAAAACTCAGTGTTATGGAGCTCTGGGAGGAACTGTGGTGCTCCAGCTGATGGACAACGCCTCAGAAATATTTAGATACGAATGGTATAAAAAAAAAACCTTAAAAATACTTGATGGGAGAAAGGATAAGATTGTGTATAATCTGATGAAGTACAGATCCTTCTTTACTCCCAGTAATGGAACATTTAGGATAAATAACCTGAACAGGACTGATGGTGCTGAATATATCCTTGAAATCTTTGATTCAAATGGACGGGAATCAGAACAGCGGACTCTTCAGTTGTCTATTCAAGGTAAATAACTACTTTTGCTATTATTAATCTTATAATTTCATTTCTATTATTCACAATAAACCAACAGCTACATAAATTGAATTGTAGATTCAAAATTCAAAATACAAATGATTTCGGAAGATGAAAGTAGGTAAATACACACAAATACACATACTACTACACAAATACTATTTCCACATTTGTAAACAAACATTTCACATGAAATACTCAATGTGCCACTGACACATACTGTAACTATAGCATTACATGTACTGAAGCATTTAATTCTGTACTTCTGTATATGAATTTACATTGTAAACACTGAATGTGTTTATGGCCACATTAAAAAGTCATGTGACTGTGTTTCTCTCAGCTCCTGTGTCCTCTGTCCTGCTGGACTCTGAGTGTCTGTCCCAGGGAGAGATGAGGGTGTCCTGCTCCTCTGAGGGAGGGGACAGTCCTCAGTACAGCTGGACTCTGGATGGACACACACTGACAGACGCTCAGCTCCTCTCTGGAAATAATGAGACCAACAACATCACTCTGAAACAAGACGTCCCAGGACTACTGGTCTGCTCTGTCAGGAATCACGTCAGTAATGTCTCGAAAGAAGAGAAGATATCTACGTGTGGTGAGACAGAACATAACTAGAAATCATCTTGATAATTGATGATTACACTGTACATTAGTCACAGTTGATCTATTTGTTTGTCCGTAGGCTTCATATTCATCAACTGCACCTTACCCGATGGGACAAACATATCACAGTGGGTGTTTTCAGCCAATAACACTCTGTGTGTTGATCCAACAACAACCCCTAACATCATCACAGGTAAGGAGATAAACCCTCCATTAATATCACACTTTACAATCAAACTGTGACCAACAGCAGTGATGACTCATGGTACATTTACATTAGTAAGTGAAAACTAACTCTGCTGCAGTGGATTCATTCATGTCATTTTCTCTTTTCTTCCCATGTATGTCTGCATGAAAACACCTTTCATCAAGAACATGTTTACTGAAAGATCTGTGTTTCTCTTGTGTCTTTTATTACTAAAACAGGTCATTTTCCAGTACTGGCTGGTGTCCTCTCAGTGCTGGTAATTCTGTTAATAGTCGGGGTGGCAGTCGTCTGTTGTCACAAGAAAAAGCAAAACAACAAACCTAAAGGTACAAAGTTTCTTTTTTCATTACTGCATTAAAAGATGATTGTTTTTTGTCCACTCATAGATTAAAGGAATAGTTTGACATTTTGGGACACTAATTAGCTTTCTTTCTCAGAGTTAGAGGAGAAGATCGATACCACTCTTATATGTTTGTTAAATGTGAAGCTAGCAGCCGGTTAGCTTAGCTTAGCACAAAGACTGGAAACAGGGGGATACAGCTAGCCTGGCTCCATATGAAGGTATAAAAATCTGCCTACCAGCACCTCTAAAGTTCAGTAATTCATGTTATATCTTGTTAATTAATGAACTTTAGACTTTTTGCAGACTAGCTGTTTCCGGTGTTTGTGCTAAGCTAACCATCTCCTGGCTATCGCTTCATATTTAATGTACAAACAGGAGAGTGCTATTAGTTTTTTCAGGTCTACTGCCCAAAATGTCAAAGAATTTCTTTAACAATCCGCTGTTATCACTGAGTATGTGTAGTCATGCAGTGTTCAATGTGTTCCTCCTTCCACTCTACAGAAGAAGAAGAAGATGACCAAGAATTGACCTGTGCTGATGTCAAGATCGTGCAGCGGCAGGGGAGGCAGATGCATCAGACGGCAGAGATGGAGATGGAGTGCGGCCAAGTCAACTTTTCAGGGCGACCTTGGAAAACTGTTTAACCATCAGAAGATGAATCTGTGTACGCTAAGGTCCATAAAAGCAGGTGATACGCAGTGTTCAGCATTTTTACATTATTATATAAAAACTTCTTAGAAAATGTCTTTCATGAATTAGACCAAATTTAATTTAATCTAATTTAGCGTTAGTTTTGTTCATTTCAGTGTTGTTCTTCTTCATTGCTGTTATTCTTCATCACATTTTATTTCTTTATTAAAATGCTTTTTAACTTCGGTTGAGTTTTACTAACTAGTGTGTGCTATTTTCTTCTTCTTCTTCTTCTTCTTTGAATTTAAAATGACATTATGTACTTTAATTT
Organism: Thunnus thynnus; assembly: GCF_963924715.1. NCBI lineage: Eukaryota > Metazoa > Chordata > Actinopteri > Scombriformes > Scombridae > Thunnus > Thunnus thynnus. Next base: position 32,556,158 of record NC_089523.1, on the reverse strand, counting down.
GACCTGAGCAGTTTTGCTGTTTACTTGTTGTGGGTTTAATCAAAGATAGAGGTTACATGATTGGTTTGGTGTGAGAGTTTGGGGTTAAAGGTCGACAGCCATGACATGCCATTCAGCTGATTCACAGTGCCATAAAATAAGTGTTTATGCCCCATGATAGTTGTAGTGTTCTAAAAACAACCACCTTAGATTATCTAGTTGAGCCCACTTCTTAAAAGACAGTTGAACTTCTGACAGCATAAAGGCAGGATAATAAAGCTGCTCCAACAATCTGCCATCTTTTTGCCATCTGATCAAAAAGCCATTTTATTTTATGGGGATCAAATTGTTCAGCAGTCATTCTGCTTTTGATCCAAAGACATTCGACTACTGTACTTGAACTCTAAAAGGTCAGACTGAACCACTATCAAACATTTATTTTTTTACCTATTAAAAGAACTGGTCATTTTATGTCGTGACACAGTCATGTGACGCTACCTACTATGCCAACATTATACAACTAAACCTAAACTGGTAGCTCCTGCCCATTCTTCAATGCTGAGCATGTAAGTTTCTGATTGAATAAATGCTTTGGTGACCAATAATTTAATATTCATAGAATTTATCAACACATTGTAAAATAAATATTTTAAGATCAAGTTTGATCAGCTGACGTCGACAGGGGGCCCGTTAAGGCCACTGACTCTGTTTTCTGGTTAAAGTCCACACTCTGGTTGTTGTACATGAAAATCGAGAGTGACAGAATCTACTGAGAAACACAAAGAGAGAGAGAGAGAGAGAGAGAGAGGGACAGGATGACATGACAGAGTTAAGTGGTGAACCTCAAACAAGCTTTCGACCACTGGACCAGCAGGACACGTCAGTGTTTCTGTGATAAATGAGGAACTGGACCTGTGGTCAGTCTGAAACAACAACCATCAGTCAAACCAAACATCACATAAACCAACACCTTCAAAAAAGGTTTGAAAGGTGAAATTTTACAGTTTAAAGGCATCAATGATTTACATTGCAGTGAGGATAATACATTTCAAATTCAGCTGTGATGCAAACATGATGATCCAGAGACATAGTTGTGCTAAACTGACCTTTAATCTTTTCCCCATGAGCACAAATAGACAGTTTACATGTTGAACTACCAGCTGTCATTCTAAAACCCCAGTTTGATGGTAGAATACGGCCTCATTTACTGAATCAATAAATGTTTTTCTGTGTATTAAAAGACTGATCAATCGCTTGTTTTGCAGTTTGTGTCTTAAGTATTTTGAGCATCATGGAAGGCAACTGAAACACAGCAGACAACAGCTGCTAGGTTGGTACTGCATGACTGACATGAAGCATCACTGTCAACTGTGGCTTGGATTGTACTTCATGTGTACGTCACTTTGGACAAAAGCGTCTGCCAAATGAAATGTAATGTTAGTGTAAAGTATAGTATCAGAGTTTTGTTTGTCATAGGCTTCATTATATGTCTGTGACTGTTGAGTAGAACAAGAAAGATGGAGGAGACGAGGAAGTCACAACAATATAAAGATCACAGGAGGAAGAGGGTGTCTGGTTTTCTTTCTTGTAAATAGTGACCATGTCAAGTTTCACTTCCTTTCCATCTTCTCTAACAGAAGATATTTCAGGCTGTTCAGTGTAGGATGTTCATGTTTTCTATTGAATAAAGTAGAGAAGTTTGTCTGAAAGCTGCTGACTGGGTGAACAGAGGCTGAACAGTGAGGAGACATGGAAGCTGTGGTTGGACTGTTGGTGATGCTGCTCGGAGTCTCTCATGATGAGCTGTTTCACCATCTGACATGTTAGTATTGGATTTGATATTGTGCAAAAAGACGTTTTGTATTAAATTAGAAATCATTATTGATTATTTTATGCAGCCACAAGATCACTTTTAGTCAATAAGTAAAGTTTGACATCATCCTAACTGATACAGCTTAAATACTGTTCCAGGCTAGAAAACAGCTTTGACCAAATAAATACTTTTAACAAACAAGAATCAACTGACAACTAGGATTTCAGGGATTAGTGTCACATGCATAGCCTGTTCATTAGTGAGTATGAAGCACAACACATAGTTTAGTGATAGTTTAGAGCTGCGACTGACTGCCAGTAAATGGTTTGGTGTTGCGACAATCTGAAAGCTTCCTGTGGGTTGAATTTATAATCACAGGTGGTGGAGCAAGTAAATGCTAATGAAATTTTTGAAAGTGAGATCCAAATCACTGAATTTTGCAAATATCAGTTGAGAGCACAAAATTAATTAAATTTAATTTGAACAGTGGAAACTCTCTCACGTACTGTAGATCATTTGGTTAGATGATTGTTCTGTTTGTTCATTATGAGCCACCGTACCTGTAGAAGTGTTTATGGCTAAGCCAATCAACACGCTCTATGCTCCGTCGAGGGCAGTCTTGCATGTAGGCTCTCTGTTCATGTGATTTGTTTTTTTTAGTCTTAATAAACCAGTGGCTTGTTCCAAATTAGTGTGATCACTGGCTCACACAAAAAATGGACTAATTTCTCCACTAACCAAAGATCATAACTGACTAAATGATCATAATCAAATCTTAAGAAACCTGGAGATATACAATATCTTTTGTATTCTCACTGAATCTGTGAAGAAGGATGAAAACATCTCACAGTGCTGCTGAGTAATAATTATCATAATGACTCCAGAAATATAGTTTTACTGTATTTGCTTGTATGGGAAGAGCGACTTTTAGTTTGTGCATATAAGGAAATATTTAGTGGTCACATATCTGTGTACAGACCCATTTCCTGTCTGAGTTCTGTGAGCTGTTTTACATTTAAAACATAATAAACCACCAAACCACTGAGTCCATCACACATATGAAGGCTGTTTGTCATGTTGGAGGTTAAAAGAAAAGGGACACCGAGAACCACTTCCTTTTTCTCTCTCTGTCTATAAAAAGATTTATAGCTTTATAGCTTATTTTGTCACAATGATGAGACAGAGAGAGGACAAGTTTTACGGTATCACCTGGACATAATAAGATCTATTTTTGTGACTGTTGATATTGGACATTTTAGAAAAGTCAACTGTCAGTCTCAAATCCTCTTTCAGTGTGAAGGAGGGATGTTTTATTTTCTTCCACTGAGTCCATCACACATATGAAGGCTCTCTGTCACGTTGGAGGTTAAAAGAAAAGTGACACCGAGAACCACTTCCTTTTTGTCTCTCCGTCTATAAAAAGATGAATAGAAACGACACTCTGCTTGGTCAAAGTTTCCGCATGTTCTCCTCTGAAGCCAATCACATACAGGACTGTATTTCAGGCTGTTCAGCGTAGGATGTTCATGTTTTCTATTCAATAAAGTAGAGAAGTTTTTCTGAAAGCTACTGACTGGGTCAACAGAGGCTGAACAGTGAGGAGACATGGAAGCTGTGGTTGGATTGTTGGTGATGCTGCTCGGCGTCTCTCATGGTGAGCTGTTTCACTATTTGACATATTAATATTGAAGTTATTGTTATGTGAGTAACATGTTGTGCAACTGTGACATTTCATCAAGTAGGATCAAGTATAGTGAGTAGTTCTTCACTGACGTGTTATGCAGCTCAAAAGATCAAAATGAATTAAAGCTGCAAGCAGCGTTCAACGGGCCTTCGCACCCTTGTGCACGTTGGGGTGCGGTGCAGTCCAAGGGCTTCTGTCACGGGCATCTAGATGTCTCCAGACCTGGGCTGACAGGTCTGACTTTACAAACATGTGAAGTTTGGTGCAGACTGGAGCATGTACAATAAAGTTATAGCAACTTCCTGTGTCATGGCAAAACATCAAATCTCAACGGTGCAAGGATGAGAATTTTCTGCAGGGTGAGACATGTCTGTCTTGCTCACACCTGTGGCATCAAAATTATGCAAGTTTTGGGCCCTTTCACTGTAATTTCAATTAATAATTTGAAAACTCTTGATGAGTTTGTGTGTAAAACAAATCAATTTCCTAATTTTCATCAAGTTTATTTTTAGAAAAGTAAAGACTTTTGGCCCACATGATGCCCACAATGTGTACTGTCAGGTGTGTAGAGACAATAAGTAACTGCAGCTGGACACAGAAAAATACTCATATATTTGAATGGAGAGTGTGAGTGAACCGCTAGGTGCTTGGGCCATAATAAAGGAAAAACTGCAGTACAGAGCTACAAATTTTAGTTTTGATTTTATTTTTCTGCAGCACTTTATTACTGAACTGTCAGTTTCACTCAATGAGCTCCATTTTACCCCCACACCCATCCCCTCCTCCTCTTATTCTCTCTCTCTCTCCCTCTCAGTTGGAGAGGAGAATGTCACTCTTCTTGTGAAATATCCTCATAAATCCCATGATTTTGGCCAAATCCTACATTAAAAATCACATTTTTTGTAGGACATTTCGTCACGAATCCATTGATACAGGTTTCAAAGTGGTCAGACTTATAGTTTAGACATGAGAACCATTTGTTTGACACAAAGTCCATGCCTAGAGATTGCCTCCCCATTGGTTTACATTGTAAGGTGTGATGTGGTACTACAACTTTCAGGGCTTATTATATCTAAATCGTTCGAGTTATCACAAAGTTTTTAATAACTTTTGTTCAGCATAGTGTGATAAGCCATGTATCACGTTTGAAGCCGATACCATTAACACCCTAGGAGGAGATAGCATTTCTTGGGGGTCCAAAATTGGCGCAAAGTCGTACTTTGATGAGCATATTGCAGACTTCCTGTTGGATTTAGGTCAGGGGTGTCAGCATATGATTTGTAGGTCTTGATGAGACGAATAATTGAATTTTGGTTTGATCTCTACGACATTCCTACGGGCCGTGGCAGCCATATTAGATACATAGGTGGTGCTATGGAGTACATTTTGGCACTTTGGGGGATAATTTTTACATTTTATCAAATATTTCTCCAGACCTGATATGTGTGCCAAATTTGGTGAGTTTTTGAGCATGTTTAGGGGGTCAAATTAAGGGTTGAAGTAGCGTAATAATAAAGAAAGAAGAAGAGGAAGAAGAAGAAAGAAACAAATACACGAAATACAATAGGGTCTTCGCCCCTTTCGGGCCCAGGCCCTAATAAAAAGTTGTTTCATAGAGCAAAAGAACATTCAGAGATTAAATTCCACATCAGTGTGCATGTACAGAAAATATTAGTTAGTATCCACTACAGATGAATATATTACATTATACTTTAAGGATGTAAGGACTTCCTCTCTTCAGATATTTAATTTTTCTCCCGTTCTTTATGTTTTTTTTCTGACGTAAAAAAACAAATACACTTATGATTCTTATACTCACATTATTTTATTGGAAGCACCATAGAAATTACTGAGTTGAGCTTCCAACATATGATTTGGTATCTTTGGAAAACTTCAGATATAAAGATGTGTAGGGGTGGAGGAAAACACAGCATGACTTTGTAATGACCAGGTGAGGTTAATCAGTAAAGCTAGATTAAACCAAATGCCTAAATGTACTACAGTGACACATTGACATGTAATGCTAACTGTGCTCTGAGAGAGACAGAGTTGTTTCTGTTCTAAAACATGAATATTTGCACCTGCATAAAACATTGTCACAGTTGTTAATTTAGTAGAAATGGAATGACCTCAACTATATTTCCAGGTATTGAAACCCACTGTGATGGCAGACAGGATGGAGCTCAGTGTTATGGAGATCTGGGAGGAACTGTGGTGCTCCAGCTGATGGACAGTGCCTCAGAAATATTTAAATACCAATGGAAAAAAAACAAAACCTTAACAATACTTGATGGGAGAAAGGATAAGATTGTGTCTAATCTGATAAAGGACAGATCTGTCTTTACTCCCAGTAATGGAACATTTCGGATAAATAACCTGATCAGGACTGATGGTGCTGAATATACCCTTGAAACCTTTGATTCAAATGGGCGGAAATCAGATCCGCGGACTCTTCAGTTGTCTCTTCAAGGTAAATAACTACTTTTGCTATTATTAATCTTATCATTTAATTTGTATTATTCACAATAAACCAACAGCTATATAATTTGAATAATAGATTCAAAATTCGAAATACAAATGATTTTAGAAAATGAAACTAGGTAAATACACACAAATACACATACTACTACACAAATACTATTTCTACATTTTAGCTTTGCAAACAAACATTTCATATGAAATATTCAAAGTCTGCCACATAACTAGCATTACTGCCACCCTCCACTTCGGACTGTGAACCAATGATGAAATCCTACACATTATTCCTGTTTATCTAATAAACTACAAAACAAAACTGCTGCTCCACCCTCTTGGCAGGTCCATTAAAGTTTTAACGCTGTACTCTGGAACTCCAGTCTTCTTGAGTTCTTCCCTCATATAGGCTATAGTCTTTCTTGATCATTAGTACAATATATGATTACATGTGTAATAGTCTCCTCAGCCAAGAGGGAAAAAATATGTGCATATATGAACATCGACAATCGGCAAAAATGACAGTCAAAAAGTAATCGTGTTAAATAATCGTGATCTCAATATTGAACAAAATAATCACGATTATGATTTTTGCCATAATCGAGCACCCCTAAAAACAACATAAATTGTGATTTACATACACACACACACACACACACACACACACACACACACAAAGAGTTTAAAATATGTATGTGATAAATTGCAAATATGTATGTAATGAATTGTTTTCTTTAAGAAACTGTTACTTGAACATTTTCCGATGTGCTCCTAAAGTTATATGTGGGCTCCTAATTTTTTTCATTTAGGAGCACATGTACTCCTTGAAAAAAAAGTAAAGACTGAACACTGCTGTCAGATGAGTTGAAACACTAAGTAACTGGAGTGTGGCACAGTCCAAGGGCTTCTGTCACAGGCATGTAGATGTTTTCAGACCTGGGCTGACAGGTCTTACTTACTTGTAGGAAACTTTGTCGCTAATCCATTGATACAGGTTTCAAAGTGGTCAGACTTATAGTTTAGACATTAGAACCATTTGTTTGACACAAAGTCCATGCCTAGAGATTGCCTCCCCATTTGTTTACATTGTAAGGTGTGATGTGGCATTACAACTTTCAGGGCTTATTATATCTAAACCATTAAAGTTATTACAAAGTTTTTAATAACTTTTGTTCAGCACAGTGTGATAAGTCATGTATCAAGTGTGATTAAGGGGTCAAATTAAGGTTTGAAGTGGCGTAATAATAAAGAAAGTATAAGAAGAAGAAGAAGAAAGAAACAAACACACAATAGGGTCTTTGCCCCGTTGGGGCTCAGGCCCTAATTAGGGCTGCAAGCAGCGTTGAACGGGCCCTCGCGCCTCTGTGCACGTTGCGCCCCGGTGCAATTGAAGGGCTTCTGTGACGGGCATGTAGATGTCTTCAGACCCGGGCCGTTTTCATTTTGCCCGCTGTTGGGGCTGCTTTACTGAAATTTCGTAGGGGGCGCTATTCCTCCAGTTTGCATCACTGATGGAATATTGTCATGTACACGTGTTCAGGCCGGGAGTCTTATCAAACATGTTAAGTTTGGTACAGACTGGAGCATTTACAATAAAGTTATAGCAACTTCCTCTGTCATGGCGAAACAGTAAATCTCAACAGTGTGAGAATGAGAATTTTCTTGTGTGTGTGGCGGATTAATAAAGAAAGAATAATAAGAAACAAACAAACACACGAAATATAACATACTTTAAGGATGTAAGGACTTCTTTACCTCAGATATAGGTAAAAAAAACAAATACACTTATGATTCTTATACTAACATTATTTTATTGGAAACACCATAGAAATTACTGTGAGTTGAACTTCCAACATATGATTTAGTATCTTTGGAAAACTTCAGATATAAAGATGTGTAGGGGTGGAGGAAAACACAGCATGACTTTGTAATGACCAGGTGAGGTTAATTAGTAAAGCTTGATTAAACCAAATGCCTAAATGTACTACAGTGACACACTGACATGTAATGCTAACTGTGCTCTGAGAGAGACAGAGTTGTTTCTGTTCTAAAACATGAATATTTGCAGCTGCATAAAACATTGTCACAGTTGTTAATTTAGTAGAAATGCAATGACCTCAACTGTGATAACATTTTCTTCACTGTATTTTTCTATATTTTCAGGTATTGAAACCCACTGTGATGGCAGACAGAATGAAACTCAGTGTTATGGAGCTCTGGGAGGAACTGTGGTACTTCAGCTGATGGACAGCGCCTTAGAAATATTTAAATACCAATGGAAAAAAAACAAAACCTTAACAATACTTGATGGGAGAAAGGATAAGATTGTGTCTAATCTGATGAAGGACAGATCCGTCTTTACTCCCAGTAATGGAACATTTAGGATAAATAACCTGAAGAGGACTGATGGTGCTGAATATATCCTTGAAATCTTTGATTCAAATGGACAGGAATCAGAACAGCGGACTCTTCAGTTGTCTATTCAAGGTAAATAACTACTTTTGCTATTATTAATCTTATCATTTAATTTATATTATTCACAATAAACCAACAGCTACGTAATTTGAATTATAGATTCAAAATTCAAAATACAAATGATTTTGGAAATGAAACTAGGTAAATACACACAAATACACATACTACTATACAAATACTATTTCTACATTTAGGTTTGCAAACAAACATTTCACATGAAATATTCAAAGTCTGCCACATAACTAGCAAGCATTGTATACATACACTGTAAACACTGAATATGTTTATGGCCACATTAAAAAGTCATGTGAGTGTGTTTCTCTCAGCTCCTGTGTCCTCTGTCCTGCTGGACTCTGAGTGTTTGTCCCAGGGAGAGATGAGGGTGTCCTGCTCCTCTGAGGGAGGGGACAGTCCTCAGTACAGCTGGACTCTGGATGGACACACACTGACAGACGCTCAGCTCCTCTCTGGAAATAATGAGACCAACATCATCACTCTGAAACAAGACGTCTCAGGACTACTGGTCTGCTCTGTCAGGAATCATGTCAGTAATGTCTCGAAAGAAAAGAAGATATCTGCGTGTGGTGAGACAGAACATAACTAGAAATCAACTTGATAATTGATGATTACACTGTACATTAGTCACAGTTGATCTGTTTGTTTGTCCGTAGGCTTCATATTCATCAACTGCACCTTACCCGATGGGACAAACATATCACAGTGGGTGTTTTCAGCCAATAACACTCTGTGTATTGATCCAACAACCATGATCGTGATCACAGGTAAGGAGATAAACCCTCCATTAATATCACACTCTACAATCAAACTGTGACCAACAGCAGAGATGACTCATGGTACATTAATAAGTGAAAATTAACTAACATTATTTTGTCCATTAAACCCTCCACTCTCATCACACTCACCAATACCATCTGTAGTACTTTCATAACTTTGCTGTCACAGTGCAAACTTGACATGTGATTTTTGTGTCTCTGTATCTGAACAGATAACTCGCTGCTTGTAAGTGTTTTGCGAGCAGTTGTGGCACTTTCTCTGTTGGGTGGGATTGCCATCTATTTTGCTTGGAACAAGAAGAAATACAAGAAACCTCCACCAGACCACGAATAAAGGACCATCCAGAGAACTCCTTGGAAATGGTTGAATTGTGAAGTTCTGCATTTGAACGTCAACTTTGTGAAACCATCAGGATGGTTTTCACCTTCTGCAGTGATTGGTCATGTGTCTTCATAGGTATCAAAATGACAGGATGGGCTCAGTGCATCCTTTATACAGATTTAAAAAGTAAACAGACTTGTGAAATCATCAGTGTACTGCTGCCTTTAGAGACTGGTAAAGTCTACAGATCCCCACAGCTCTGCCTGTGATCATAGAACAGAGAAGACATTACAGTTGATACTGTCTGTTGATAATGTACAAAACTGTTTTCTTTCATTACTGCTGAAGTGAATTACAGTTACAATCAAACACACTTTTATGTCTAAATGTGCTGAAAGTGTCCATTTATGTTAAAGGAAAATGTCACATTGTGAATAGAGCTTATATTGTTATTTTAGTGCTGAAACTAATTTTGATGCTATTTGGAAATTATTGTACTGTAGATTTCCATATCCTGACTGTCCAGCTAAAACCTTGTATCTCCAAATTTGGTGATTTTCTTACTTCTTAAATTAAACCAATTTAAACACACTGGATTATTGACATATGCACTGTCAGAGGTTGATGTTTTGTTGATACATGGTTTTTGTATAGGCATGTTGAATTTAGTTGCTACATACATTGAAAAAAATGTGATTTTGTATTCAAAGCTTTTTATTGACAAATTTGTTTGTATTAAAGCCCAAAAAGTGAATCTACAAAATAAAAAATGCTGGCAAGTGAACATATATGACTTAAGTGTTTGACTTAGAAAAGAGTGACATCATTTATGTTTTTGTTTGTTTCTATCCAATCAGCATTTAAAATATAAGAATGATTTGCTCTCATATTTACAACCATTACTGATGTAAACAAACCTTCTTAAGCATTAAACAGTAAGAGCTTTAACATAGTTGCTTTCTAGTGCTGTTATATAATTACATATTAAACATATAATTAGTTTAATCAGTTTTGTGTTTGAAATGTAGGTGAGCTGCTCTTTTGTTGACATTTTTATTACAGATTGTACCTTTAATGCCTGCTGAGAACTGAATAAACCCTCCAGTCTCATCACTAGTATAAGTAGGTGTGAGGTTTCCCTCTGCTGGTTTACAGAGGCATCACCATTATTTATGAATAGGTCTGTATTCATAAAACTCTGCTGAGACCAGCAAAAATAGATCAAATATTTACATGCTTCACTTTAAGGTAAAATAATGATCAATAGAGCATACTGAGCAATATGTTACTCTACATCATAGAGTTACGATACTTTACTGAAACTCTCTGACCTTCTAATATTGGTCGTACAATACCTCATCTACTACTGAGCATATTATATTTAAATAACACCAGTTTTGTATGCATCTAAATCATCCATTATTTTATGAAATTTAAAATCCACCCACACTCTCGCCCTGACCAAAACAATAAACATTGGAATTAATTCTTGACCTGCCCTGTTTTCAAATTTCATTTTTCTGCCTTTACATGTTGCAAATTTTTCCTGTCCTACTATCTAATTATGAAGTCTTCACTTTGATGCATTTAAATTTTTTTGTAATCTGCTCAAAAAATGAAAGCAGTTTTTGACCATTTTACACTAAAACTTTTAAAAAATACTTTCAAGTACCTCAAACAAATTCACAAGTCTGTTGCACTCAGTAAAACAATGACAGATGGTTTCAGTTAATCCTCAAAAGGAGGGAGACCGCAGGATTAATAACAGATATGAAAGCATTGACAGAAACAGCACCATGTAAAATTGTCCATTGTAAATCACCTGATCTTTGTTCAAAGGTGCTTTATAGAAAACCCTCCACACTGGTTTAACGCAGTCATCTACACCCAATGTCTCTCTCCACACGTCTATGCTTCTATTTTTTTTTTGTTTAAAACTTTCACATAACATTTACATAGTATTTTACACTTCACTGTATACAAGTTTAAATTTTCTTTATATTTTGTATTGAATAATGTCCCTTCTAATCCACTGAGTCCCAAGGAAAAACTAAGCTCAGGAAAAGGGTCATCTTCGTCCGGATATTCAAACCCATCGTGGCAGTCCCGCAACAAAATCCGTTCTTCTACGGTCTTCTGCACCACATATTTAAAATATTCTCAATTTGACAGACAGATCTCTGTCCTAAAACAGACGCCATTGTCTGTGCATTGTCCAGATTAAGTCCTGCTGCATTTACAATATGCCAAAGAGTGATGTTTCCATTGGAACGCAATATATGAGTAAGTCCAGGCGTGGTGTTGTCCTGCACATCCAGCCTGGCTGTTTATGAGAGGTTCCTCTAGAAGCCAGTGCAGAAGAATCTGCATGCTCTGCCCTCTACCAAATAAATAAGTCCCAAGCTTTAAAAATACTTTGATAAAAAGTTACACAAGTTTACATTTTGTATATTCATAAAAACGAAGAAGTCTCTAGACCCAAGCCATCAGTCCTTTTTAAAGGGCACTTGCCACTTGTCTCCACACCACATCTGTTGTATCTTTGAGGTATTGCTGAACAAACTGTAGCTTAAAAAGATAACTACCCTGCTTGCTAAAGGCATTAATCCCTGTGCCACCCAATGTAATCCATCCAAGAAAAAAATCCACAATAGTAGACTGCACATGACTCCATAGACCAGCAGGGGGCTTTACACAAGTGAAAAGGTGCCACAGTAAAGATGCAACAAAATTACTGATGATCAAAATTCTTCCTCTGTAGGACATTTGTGGCAACAACCATCATCTGTTTTTTGTTGTTGTTTGTTTTTTAAAATTGGTATTTTCCAATAAAAAACCCATGTCCCTCTAATGCAAGTTGTAACCAGACTGTCCAAGTGTGTGTTTATAAAAGTTTGTAATGAGCGAATGACTGACTGAGAAAGTGACTGAGTCACTATGAGACACAAGACTAAGTGAGTAACTGAAGAGTGTGGCTAAGAGACTGATTGTGTAGGTGAGAGGGTTTGCTGTCCCATTCAAAAGTCCATTAGTTTCTTTAGGAGACTGAACACACAAGGGTTGACTGATGTCTTCTCTCTCCATCTTCAGTGAAAGGACGGGGTGCCTCTCAGTGTTTATCCCTGTGAACCACCTGAAAAACAAAAAACAGTGTGTATTATAAACTATAGTAGTATAAATAGCACACTTCAGCATTGCATCCATTCAGGAATGCAACACTGAAGGACTGGGCTACTGCTGCAAATTGCTGATGTGTTTCATATAGGCCACCAGAGTAATAAATCTACAAGTACACAACACTACACAGACAGCGATGGGATATTATCGACATAAATTAAGTTATTTGGGCATGTTGTCATATAAAACAAAGTAAAATTAAACTCACTGTGTAATTTGGAGCATCAGAATCACAAGTCCAGCTCCGCTCTCAGAAATGTTGACTTGCTGCTGAAACAAGGCATTATTTTAGCAACAGTACAGATGTAGTAGTAAACAAGACTGATTTCAAAACTTAACTCCTGCATCTTCAGTCCTATGCCTTTTACATTTCAACGGAATTAAATTCACTTCAGGAAAACAATTTGAGCAAAAACTCCAAAAAGTCAAGATTGGTCAGTAAGTCAGACAGAATCTCAAAGAATAGATCACAGGCTTAAGGAAAAAAATATATACCAGTAAAATAGCTTTTTGTTTGATGTTGTGATCAGATGACACAGTACCAAAATCGTTATTATGACAAAAGCAAGGGCATATAGCACAATTCAAAGTGATTGGAAATGTAATGTATTTTGACAAAGCTACCAAGCAAAGCAAAAAGGAACTCACCTGGTGATTTGCTGGATGAAGATGGATGAGAAAAAAAAACCAAAAAAACCCAAAGTCATATGTCGCTGTCCAGGTGCACATGTGCCAACTCTACTGTTGAGTGCTGCTGCCGGCTGCTGATCGCTTGCAGTAATCACACTAATTATCAGCCTTGACCTACAGTATTAAATACACACATGCTGACAGTCACACAGTTTGGACATGGGGATGAAAGGACTGTTTAGTACAACCCCAAAAGTTAAGAGATATTACAGCACCGTAATGTAAAGCTGCCTGTTCCCTTTTACTCAGCATCTACTGATCACTGTCTGTCTCTCACCCCTCCTCTCCCTTTCCCTCCCTCATTTTTCGACCCACTAGTGCCCTGTTTATTTTCTTATATGAATAGATAAAAAAGCAAATCTCTTCATTTGCATGCAATACAATTTAAAAGTTAAATTAAATCCTAAAGGATTTTGGATCAAAAAGACAATTGACAAGATAGGAAACAAGAAAAATGAAACATTTCTGCAACCCTTTCTGGCTTTGTACAATCATTTGCTGTTTTACTGTGAAATAAAGTTTTACCTGTGAGGAAGTTTTGCCAGTCAAGTGTCAAGGAAGGTGATAAGTGACAGACTCAGAGGCTACTAAATGAAAACAAGCAAAATCAAACTTCACACAGCTACGCTGACATCCTCATTGGTTTCTGCTCTCTCCCAAACAAACATCTCTCCCTTTAAATAGGCCCTGAAATCTGTCTAGGCAGAACCATATTTCTATCAGGGGTGTCCTTTCCCTTAAACCAACAACTGGTGAATGACAGTGTCACTTGTATCAGTTAACATTGTTTACACACACATCAACAACAGCATTGTTCCTTATTGTAAACCAAAATAAGTACAAATAACATAAATACAAAACCAAATATTTAACTAAATAAAATAAATTCCCTCACACTTGGACTAACCCATGACATCACTGGTGATGTCAGCAAGATCTTAAAATCAGGAAGTGGTTCAGTGCCTCCATTTTGTCTCCTGGCCGCATGGTGGGTGAGTATGGTAGGTTAGAAGCTAAGCTAATCTATAACTCAAGAAACAATAAATAATGAACTTCAATACTTTTCTGTCTTGATTGAACCATAAATGACAGCAATGTGACTGGCTAAACAAACAAATGACAAGTATGGCAGGAAATACAAAGTTTAATGGAGACAAAATGGAGGTCTCACCCACTTTTTCACAGCCTCTAAAAACTATTCAGACAAAACAATCCTAGAACTACTTTCCTCCTCTGATCTTAAGATTTGATATATTTGATACTGACATAGTCAAAACTCTTTTTTTAACCAGGAAAAATTAAGCTAAATAATTTGGTTTTGGATATAAATAGCTTGACTCAACCAGTGAATACTGAACTGTGTTGCTATTGAACATACTGTATGTTTGTATGCTAAGTCCTTCATATATTTTAAGTTGTCATTTATATATTTATTATCATTTATCTTTCCTCTTAGACTCAAGTGAAACATGCGTGCTGAGGTTCCTTGAGCTTCAAAGAAATCTCGGTATGATGTATGCTGAAATACTGTTGGTATTGCTTAAATTATTCCAACGATTATTTCTTGACTCATCAATTAATTGTGTGGTCTATAAACTGTCAAAGTAATAAAATACACCAATTTTAGTGTCATTTTCAGAAGCCCAAGGGAAGTTCTTCAAATGATTTGTTTCGTCCGACCAACAGTCCCAAACCCTGAGATGTTCAATTCACAGTGTTGTAACATAAAGAAAAGCAGCAAATCCGCGTATTTGATAAGCAGGAACCAACACATTTTTGGCATTTTTTCTTGTGAAACAATTATATAAAATTAAGATATTATTGCTAATAAATTTTCTATTGATCAACTTTATCAATTTAACATTGTAGATCCACTTCAAACCCTGCCCATATTACATTTGAAGTTTTTACTTGACTGTTATTTTGTAAACTAATCAAAAGTTCATATTCATGTGTTTTGTGCACATCTAGGACTAAATCACTCACTCACCAGGAAGCGGCTATTGTATTGGTAAGTCAGATAAATATTTACATTTTGTATTTAAAAAGTCACTTAAGCATTTCATTGTGAAGTCCTTGTTAACTGGAATAATTAGCAATTATGACTGTAGCACAAATTATTTCATATTTTTTGATAAATCTGTTCCCGCAGGATCAAATTGACTGAGTGACATTTCCCCTTGTACAGCAATCAGACGTATGTTTTAAATTTGATTTTCTCTGCATCAGGAGTAGTACGTCTGTATTGAATTATTCAAGAATATGTAGACTCCGTGCTTTTTATGTACTGTGCTATTACCAGACTGAATATCTGTCTGAACCCTGTTCAGACCAAAAATGGTCTGTATTAGTGTTGGCATGTTGCTTCAGGTAGCAATGAGATGATGAAATATGATACAAGAAGTCCAGTTTGAGGGATAGATCCATGCATTTTGAGACTATTCAGATGCCAAAACACTGCATAGCACTTTTTAATACTGCAAGTCAGTATTTTATAACCCTGGCAAGTTTGTAAACAACAAACATTTTTATATATATAATTCTCAAACACTGGCTTGGGCAACGATGGTTGTTTAAAAAAAAAAAAAGTTTAAAAAAAATAGAACCATCATAATTATAATATTTTTTGGAAATTACATTAGTTGAACTGTTACACTGTTTTGTGCTTGATGTTTGTGTGATGTATAATTATTTGTGTAATAATTATTACTTTTTCATTTTCAGTCTAGAACAAAATGTTCATGAAAATGAGATGCATTCTGGCCCTTCGTAGTCTTCCGGTGTATCAGCGCGAGGGGTCTCTGAGTTCTTCAAGACCAGCAGTGTAACTTCTCAGTACACTCACAGAAATGTCAATATCTATCAGTGCAGTGTTGACATAACATATTGTATGGGAAACAAACTTGAACGCCTCCTGTAGCATTCTCAAAATTTAAGTAGATTCAAGGATAGGTTTGGACTTCAAGTCTATCTCAATATAATATTCAAATGTCAAATGTATATCGACAAAGTTAATAGTGGGCGGAAATTATTTGTCCTATCTCCATAATAGCCGTAAGGCGGTCCCTCCCTATCAGGTAGGATGAGTCTCTAACCGGTCTGCAGAATTACATTGAGTGTGTTTTGCCAGTTATCAAGTGGCTCCACATGATGGAGGCCACTGTCCAGTGAGAGCTTGATTCTAACTGGTGCTACCTGGATGAGATGTCCCAAACTGATTTACTGCACAATAGTTGATGCTTCATATGAGTATTTTAAATAAAAATAATTTACTGTTTTTATGGCATTTACACTTAATGTAGAAAAAACAAAAATAAACTGTAAAATAATACAGTAAGTTTATGTGAAATAACTTTTTTTTTTTTTTTTTTTTTTACAGTGTATGGTGATAAGTTCTCTTGCATGAATGTTGTTGGTGAGAGCAAACAGCAAGAAGGAGAGCTCTGCGACTGGTCTCTTACTTTTATACTAATATTTTGGCAATTTACAGGTTTTAACAATTAATTTTTAGAAACATTTTCCAGAGAGAGTGGTGCAATTAGGTACAAATTATCTTAAAAATGGAAAAAAGTGTTAATTTGGTTTAGTTGGTGAGTACCCACTCAATATATTTAGGTTTATATGTAGTTCTTCATTTGCAAAAAATCTTATATAAATCTTTATATAAATTAGATTCTTAACTATTCTTAAACAAACTTACTAGTTTTGTATGTCAATATGATATATTAGCATATTTGTTAAGTAAACCAATTTCACACTTTTCTCTGATATTTTCTTTTCTAATACTTTGAACCAAATTGTCCCACCCTCTTTGTAAAATGTCCTAAAAATCCACCGTTATATACCTGCAAATTACTCCAGGTCATTTATGTAAAATTAAAGAACCTGTTTGATAAAACATTACCAAACATCCTGAAAAAATTTTTACTCAAGTAAAAGTACAGAAGTAATATCAGCAAAATGTACTTTAAGTATCAAAAGTAAAAGTACTCATCATGCAGGAGGGCTCATTTAAAGAGAGATATTATCAAAGTATATTATTCTGTTTTTATGACTAAAGAGTTCATGTAAGAGCTTTGTAATGTAATTTGTCAATGTCGAGCCAGTTTTAGGTACTTTATATATTACTGTGTAGTTTAATAGTAATACTACTGCATATTATATAATAATATATGCTTTTTTATAGAAAATCCTAATCTGAAAAGTAACCAAGTGGAGTTAAAAGTACAAAATTTCAATGACGTAAAGTAGCATAAAGTAGAAACAGTCAAGTAAAAGAAAGTACAAATACCTCAAATATGTACAATATGGAGAATTCTCTAATCTGATTGGCTGACAAGTGTTTTATAATGAATGTGATGTATACATGGGCCTCAACTCCAAAGAGTTTATCTAAGGTTTTACTGTATGTTGCACATAGAGTTTGTGTTAACTAGTAGAAAATAAACTGAATTAAAACCGAGTAAATATATGGTCAAACTTCTTTGATGTGTGTGAGAAACTGGACCAAATCAACTAAAAGCCTGAAAACAGAGGACTTTAGAGACAGACACAGTGAAGCTGGTGCCTGCATGTTTGATGGACAGCTGTGGGGGCAATGTGAGAGGATGTGACCAAACCACTGAGACAAACACAGATAATGAAGAGTTTTAGCGTGAGAGAGACATAGATATAATCAGTGTGGGGAGAGGGAGAGATATGTCTGTGTGTGAGAGCAAAACAAGCTCAGAAAGTTCAGTTTATCCCCCATCACTTACATTGTAAATGCATTATGAAGGGATCTTCTGATAGTGACTGTTGTTTTAAAACAGACTTGAAAATCTGTGAACCCGTCCTTTAATGCAATTAGTAAACTACATCTATGTGCAAGATGTATACAAAGCAGCATGGAGTAGCAGTAATATGTACCTGAAATGTGCTTAAATACAATCCTTTACTTATTTTAAAATGCAATTTATCATATATTACACAAATGATACTGGAATTTTTAAAAAAGTCACAATTAAAGCAGTAAAATTTGTGAACCAAGTTCATGTTTATTTGCAAAAAGCAAAGCAGTAAAGGCATGGATAAACACAGTTTAAGACACATTATACAAGAGACATGTTGTTTATGATAATAAAAACCAGAAATCACAATCAGAACCATAAAAACTGGATATAAAAATAAACATCAGTCTGCTTCAGCTTAACATATTTTTTTTTTTAAACATGAAATAATTAGGTTAAAAATAAAACATCAATACAGTAAAAACATGATAAAAGATAGTAAAAGGATTATTAAAAAACTTGAGTGAAAGCAATGTTAAAAGGTTGATTATTGAAATGTTAAAAAAAATAAAAACATAATGTACAGGTCTCCTCCACAGTATCTCTTTCTCTACCTGTCTTTGTATGTCACATCTTGTACATTTCACATTGATATCTATAGAAACCGTTATTGTCATTATACAGAATACAATGAAATCAGGATGTTGATATTTGATATTTCACCTTGAAAATGCAAATAAAAAAATGAATCATAAATTATCACATACACTGAGTCGTTCTTTTTGTTTATTGCAATATCAAGAATTTAACACACTGTATTAAAGACAATGAGAAATGAGTACATATATTTTTTTTCTTTTTTTTTTTTAAACCTGATGATGAGTAAATATGAACATATACTCACACATATGACCTCTCAAACAGCTGTAAACTGCTCTCCTCTCCTGGTCGTCCTGGTTACAGCGACGACAACGACACAGAGCGTCAGTAGCAGACCGCTGAGCAGTGAAGACCTCACTGCATAGACGATGAAGCAAATCCCACACGGCTCTCTGTGCACTAAAAGGATCTTGGATATTGATTCACACTGATCATTTTGGTCCACAGCTACACACCAGTACTCCCCAGTGTCTTCCAGTGAGACATTAGAGAGAACCAGACCCACATTAGCGTGAGATATTTTTATTCTGCTTCCCTCATCTAGTTCTTGTAGATTTAGATTAACGGTTCTGCCTTCTGTTTGGTTCCACTTCAAAAACCAAATGACCTCGAAATCCCCTGTCTGACTGCATCTGAGAGTGACGTCTTCTCCCTCTGAGAAGAACGCTACAGCAGGTGGACCAATTTTGAGGCACACCTCAAGTAAATACATTTCCTCTTTGAAAGAGTTTTCACAGCTGTAAATACCTGAGTCATTCAATGTAAGTGATGAAAACACCAGTGAGTAGTTTCTTCCCAATACTGTGAAGTTGTTCCAGGAGGAGATGAAATCCTTTGTAATGTACTTCTTCCAAAGTGGTGGCTGGTCATCACTGAGATCAGCACAGTCCAACACGGCCCTTTCTCCCACTGAGTAGAAGTGTATCTTTGGTACTATATAAGTGTATACAGGATGACTACTAACACACTGCTTTTTGTTCATCACCAGACAGATGTACAACAGAGAGGTTGTGAATTTGTAGTCAGATACAACAAGAGCTGATGTGTTTTTCATCACTTCGAATGTTCTTTTTTCATTGTCCATCAGCAACGTCGTGCTGCTCCCAAAAACTCTTGTCCATATGTCTTCCTCATATCCAGACTCACGCTGGAGCCACTGGACCGTCTGATTATTGGCTGCTCCCTTACATGGTAGTTCAAATCTTTCACCCAACTTTACTGGAATAGGTGTTATCTCATCTATTGTACCGCAAACAACAATGCTGATGTTTTTCTCATATGTCACCTCACCCTCCGTCCAACACTGCTCTTGGTACAGGCCTGAGTGTGAGTGA
This sequence comes from Thunnus thynnus, assembly GCF_963924715.1. Taxonomy (NCBI): domain Eukaryota; kingdom Metazoa; phylum Chordata; class Actinopteri; order Scombriformes; family Scombridae; genus Thunnus; species Thunnus thynnus. The sequence continues at coordinate 32,535,989 of NC_089523.1, read as the reverse complement.
GTCAGGTTGTGGATCTTGTAAGAAGAATTATTCTCCTTGCTGACAACTGGAAGTCTTTCCTTCAAGTGTTCAGGTGCTGTGGAGTTTTGGGACCAGAGGTCAGAGGTGTTCAGCAGAACTCGCTTCCCCTCACCGACAAATGTGGAGATGAGGCAGAAGTTGGCTACCTTGGGCGGTTCAAAGGTGAAAGAGTCCTTCTGCTCTTCTATGACGATAAGTTCTTCTGCATGAATGTTGTTGATGAGAGCAAACAGCAAGAAGGAGAGCTCTGCGACTGCAGCCATCCTGCTCTGAGATCTGCATGTGAGTGTGATGCAAACACTTGATACTTGTCACCTCATGAGTTTGATGTCACCTCCCATCAGCTCTCCTTTATCTCACCATCATGGGAAACTTTGAACCATTAGGCTCCGTATCGAGTAATCTGTCTGTTGAAATTCAGTTCAACAGTTTCACTAATTAGTCCACAAACAGACAGTAGTGGAGAAAGTATTAAGATCCTTTACTGGAGTCAAAATAAAGATACCAACGTCTAAAACTATTTCAAGTAAAAGTCGGGTGATGCTTGATTTGACAGGTCTCTTAATTTTATACTAATATCCTGGCAATTTGCAGGTTTTAACAGCTGGCAAGTGTTTTATAATGAATGTGATGTATACATGGGCCTCAACTCCAAAGAGTTTATCTAAGGTTTTACTGTATGTTGCACACAGAGTTTGTGTTAACTAGTAGAAAATAAACTGAAGTAAAACCGAGTAAATATATGGTCAAACTTCTTTCATGTGTGTGAGAATCTGCACCAAATCAACTAAAAGCATGAAAACAGAGGACTTTAGAGACAGACACAGTGAAGCTGGTGCCTGCAGGTTTGATGTACAGATGTGGGGGCATTGTGAGAGGATGTGACCAAACCACTGAGACAAACACATCTTCAAAAACACAGATAATGAAGAGTTAGACCGTGAGAGAGACATAGATATAATGGCTGTGGGGAGAGGGAGAGATATGTCTGTGTGCGAGAGCAAAACAAGCTCAGAGAGTGCAATGAATTTTCATTTTTAACTGGGATATTGATCCTCTTCAAGATCCCCAAAATCCTCAATGTTTCCACATTCTAACATTCACAAGATATGTTAAATGGAGCCGTATTTTACTTTGAAGTTCCTGTTTCATCAAACAAATACCTGAAAGTGTAGAAGTGTACTGAACTACTGAATATGATAAAGAAATATGACTCAGTCATAATCCAGGGTTTCTGTTTATTTTTCAGTACAAATAACTATACTACTGTATTTAATAAGATATTGTTTGATTCATCGTTACATACGAGGTAAATGTGACAATTAATTATGATATTGATTTGAGGTGATATCACCCAGCTCTACTTTAAATTGCCTTCATGTTGAATATATGAGCCTTGCCTCAAGTTGCTTGACCTGCCATCTATTGGTGAGACACAGAAAAGCACCTTTAACACAGAAATAACTGAGGAGGAACAGAGAGCAGTTAGTAGACTGAAGGGTCGACGTCTCACTGATGACAACATTTATGATAAAAGACGGTTTCTTCAATGCTTTACTTTGAACCAAATGTCTCCAATAGATCAGTGTTAAACATCTTAACAAAACATCTAAGCTATGAGTTAAAGGATAGGTTCACAAACACTCCTGTTCATACTGGATATCAAAAGATCCTTCAAATGTGCTTTCAGTGTAAGTGATGGAGGCCAAAATCCACAGTGTGTCCACACAGTCATTTAAAAGTTGATGTGAAGCTTATATGAGGCTTCAGCAGTCTGAGTTAGTCATATCAAGTGGATATCTGACACATTTACAGTCTTTCTAGCATCAAATTCCCTCTTTGTGTTTCCTCGGACAGTGTTTCCCTGTTGAGCTGCAGGTGGAAGTATAGTAACAAAAAGAGGGACTTTGGCACTAAAAAGACTGTAACGTTGAAAGATATCTACTTGATTTGACTCATTTGGACGCTGAAGCTTCATATTAGCTTCAGATAAACTTTTAAATACATTTTTGCACAGAAGGAGGACTGTGGATTTTGTCTCCCATCACTTATATTGTAAGTGCTTTATGAAGGGATCTTCTGATGGTGACTGTTGTTTTAAAACAGACTTGAAAAACTGTGAACCCGTCCTTTAATGCAATTAGTAAACTACATCTATGTGCAAGATGCATACAGAACAGCATGGAGTAGCAATAATATGTACCTGAAATGTGCTTAAATACAATCCTTTACTTTATTTTAAAATGCAATTTATCATATATTACACAAATGATACTGGAATTAAAAAAGTCACAATTAAAGCAGTAAAATTTGTGAACCAAGTTCATGTTTATTTGCAAAAAGCAAAGCAGTAAAGGCATGGATAAATACAGTTTAAGACACATTATACAAGAGACATGTTGTTTATGATAATAAAAACCAGAAATTACAATCAGAACCATAAAAACTGGATATAAAAATAAACATCAGTCTGCTTCAGCTTAACATATGTTTTTTTAAACATGAAATAATTAGGTTAAAAATAAAACATCAATACAGTAAAAACATGATAAAAGATAGTAAAAGGATTATTAAAAAACTTGAGTGAAAGCAATGTTAAAAAGTTGATTGTTGAAATGTTAAAAATAAAAACTTAATGTACAGGTCTCCTCCACAGTATCTCTTTCTCTACCTGTCTTTGTATGTCACATCTTGTACATTTCACATTGATATCTATGGAAACCGTTATTGTCATTATACACAATACAATGAAATCAGGATATTGATATTTGATATTTCACCTCACAAAATAACATTTAAGTTTTTTTTTTTTGTTTGTTTGTTTTAAACCTAATGATGAGTAAATATGAACATATACTCACACATATGACCTCTCAAACAGCTGTAATCTGCTCTCCTCTCCTGGTCGTCCTGGTTACAGCGACGACAACGACACAGAGCGTCAGCAGCAGACCGCTGAGCAGTGAAGACCTCACTGTATAGACGATGAAGCAAATCCCACACGGCTCTCTGTGCACTAGAAGGATCTTGGATATTGACACACACTGAGCATTTTGGTCCACAGCCGCACACCAGTACTCCCCAGTGTCTTCCAGTGAGACATTAGAGAGAACCAGACTCATGTTAGGGTGAGATATTTTTATTCTGCTTCCCTCATCTAGTCCTTGTGGATTTACATTAACGGTTCTGCCTTCTGTTTGGTTCCACTTCTTAAACCAAATGACCTCGAAATCCCCTGTCTGACTGCATCTGAGAGTGACGTCTTCTCCCTCTGAGAAGAACGCTACAGCAGGTGGACCAATTTTGAGGCACACCGCAAGTAAATACATTTCCTCTTTGAAAGAGTTTTCACAGCTGTAATAACCTGAGTCATTCAATGTAAGTGATGAAAACACCAGTGAGTAGTTTCTTCCCAATACTGTGAAGTTGTTCCAGGAGGAGATGAAATCCTTTGTAATGTCCTTCTTCCAAAGTGGTGGCTGGTCATCACTGAGATCAGCACAGTCCAACACGGCCCTTTCTCCCACTGAGTAGAAGTGTATCTTTGGTACTATATAAGTGTATACAGGATGACTACTAACACACTGCTTTTTGTTCATCACCAGACAGATGTACAACAGAGAGGTTGTGAATTTGTAGTCAGATACAACAAGAGCTGATGTGTTTTTCATCACTTCGAATGTTCTTTTTTCATTGTCCATCAGCAACGTCGTGCTGCTCCCAAAAACTCTTGTCCATATGTCTTCCTCATATCTAGACTCACGCTGGAGCCACTGGACCGTCAGATCGTTGGCTGCTCCCTTACATGGTAGTTCAAATCTTTCACCCAAATTTACTGGAATAACTGTTGTCTCATCTATTGTACCGCAAACAACAATGCTGATGTTTTTCTCATATGTCACCTCACCCTCCGTCCAACACTGCTCTTGGTACAGGCCTGAGTGTGAGTGAGTCAGGTTGTGGATCTTGTAAGAAGAATTATTCACCTTGCTGACAACTGGAAGTCTTTCCTTCAAGTGTTCAGGTGCTGTGGAGTTTTGGGACCAGAGGTCAGAGGTGTTCAGCAGAACTCGCTTCCCCTCACCGACAAATGTGGAGATGAGGCAGAAGTTGGCTTCCTTGGGCGGTTCAAAGGTGAAAGAGTCCTTCTGCTCTTCTATGACGATAAGTTCTTCTGCATGAATGTTGTTGATGAGAGCAAACAGCAAGAAGGAGAGCTCTGCGACTGCAGCCATCCTGCTCTGAGATCTGCATGTGAGTGTGATGCAAACACTTGATACTTGTCACCTCATGAGTTTGATGTCACCTCTCATCAGCTCTCCTTTATCTCACCATCATGGGAAACTTTGAACCATGAGGCTCCGTATCGAGTAATTTGTGTCTGTTTAAATTCAGTTCAACAGTTTCACTAATTATTCCACAAACAGACAGTAGTGGAGAAAGTATTAAGATCCTTTACTGAAGTCAAAATAAAGATACCAACGTCTAAAACCATTTCAAGTAAAAGTCGGGTGATACTTGATTTAACAGGTCTCTTAATTTTATACTAATATCCTGGCAATTTGCAGGTTTTAACAGCTGGCAAGTGTTTTATAATGAATGTGATGTATACATGGGCCTCAACTCCAAAGAGTTTATCTAAGGTTTTAGTGTATGTTGTACACAGAGTTTGTGTTAACTAGTAGAAAATAAACTGAATTAAAACCGAGTAAATATATGGTCAAACTTCTTTGATGTGTGTGAGAATCTGGACCAAATCAACTAAAAGCATGAAAACAGAGGACTTTAGAGACAGACGCAGTGAAACTGGTGCCTGCAGGTTTGATGTACAGCTGTGGGGGCAATGTGAGAGGATGTGACCAAACCACTGAGACAAACACACAGATAATGAAGAGTTAGACCGTGAGAGAGACATAGATATAATGTCTGTGGGCAGAGGGAGAGATAAGACAGTGTGTGAGAGCAAAACATGTTCAGAAAGTTCAATTTATTTAAATTTTTAACTAGGATATTGATCCTCTTCAAGATCCCCAAAATCCTCAGTGTTTCCACATTCTGACATTCACAAAATATGTTAAATGGAGCCATATTTTACTTTGAAGTTCCTGTTTCATCAAACAAATACCTGAAAGTGTAGAAGTGTACTGAACTACTGAATATGATAAAGAAATATGACTCAGTCATAATCCAGGGTTTCTGTTTATTTTTCAGTACAAATAACTATACTACTGTATTTAATATGATATTGTTTGATTCATCATTACATACGAGGTAAATATGACAATTAATCATGATATTGATTTGAGGTGATATCACCCAGCCCTACTTTAAATTGCTTTCATGTTGAATATATGAGCCTTGCCTCAAGTTGCTTGACCTGCCATCTATTGGTGAGACACAGAAAAGCACCTTTAACACAGAAATAACTGAGGAGGAACAGAGAGCAGTTAGTAGACTGAAGGGTCGACGTCTCGCTGATGACAACATTTATAATAAAAGACGGTTTCTTCAACGCTTTACTTTGAACCAAATGTCTCCAATAGATCAGTGTTAAACATCTTAACAAAACATCTAAGCTATGATTTAAAGGATAGGTTCACAAACACTCCTGTTCATACTGGATATCAAAAGATCCTTCAAATGTGCTTTCAATGTAAGTGATGGAGGCCAAAATCCACAGTGTGTCTACACAGACACAAAAAAAAAGCAAATTAAAAAAAAAATCATTATTATTAAAATCAAATTATCACATACACTGAGTCGTTCTTTTTGTTTATTGCAATATCAAGAATTTAACACACTGTATTAAAGACACTGAGAAATGAGTACATATATATATTTTTTTAAACCTGATGATGAGTAGATATGAACATATACTCACACATATGACCTCTCAAACAGCTGTAAACTGCTCTCCTCTCCTGGTCGTCCTGGTTACAGCGACGACAACGACACAGAGCGTCAGCAGCAGACCGCTGAGCAGTGAAGACCTCACTGTATAGACGATGAAGCAAATCCCATACGGCTCTCTGTGCACTAAAAGGATCTTGTATGTTGACACATACCGATAATTTTGGTCCCCAGCCGCACACCAGTACTCCCCAGTGTCTTCCAGTGAGACATTAGAGAGAACCAGACTCATGTTAGGGTGAGATATTTTTATTCTGCTTCCCTCATCTAGTTCTTGTAGATTTAGATCAACGGTTATGCCTTCTGTTTGGTTCGACTTCATAAACGAAAAGACCGCGAAAGCCCCTGTCTGACTGCATCTGAGAGTGACTTCTTCTCCCTCTGAGAAGAACACTACAGCAGGTGGACCAATTTTGGGGCACACCGCAAGTAAATGCAATTCCTCTTTGAAAGAGTGTTCACAGCTGTAAAAATCTGTGTCATTCAATGTAAGTGATGAAAACACCAGTGAGTAGTTTCTTTCCAATACTGTAGAGTTGGTCCTGGAGGGGTTGAAATCCTTTGTATTGTACTTCTTCCAAAGTGGTGGCTGGTCATCACTGAGATCAGCACAGTCCAACACGACCCTTTCTCCCACTGAGTGGAGGTGTATCTTTGGTACTATATAAGTGTATACAGGATGACTACTAACACACTGCTTTTTGTTCATCACCAGACAGATGTACTCTGAAGAGGTTGTGAATTTGTAGTCAGATACAACAAGACCTGATGTGTTTTTCATCACTTTGAATGTTCTTTTTTCATTTCACTGATCATGCACAATTCATCCGTCTACACTGTAAAAAAAAAAATCATAAAAAAATGGTAAAAAGTCTGGCAGCAAAAGTTGCCAAACACTTACCGTCAAACCACACAACAGCACTGTATCCATTGTGTTATTGAATTTTAAATGTCATTTCAAATGTGTATGGCAATGTAATCTCTAGATGGGGAACTGTAATACCAGTGCCATAGAAAGCTTGATGAGCAGCAACATCATCTTGCTAAAGTCGTCCACACTCCACATGAGGCAAACAACATCTTTCTTGAGTTTCATGCAAGTGCTATCAGGGCCCACTGTGGAGTGGACAAGACCATGCACAGGGCAGACATCACAAAATGGGTGAGTACATTATTGCTCCATATTTCTGTGGATCTTATGGAAATATTTACATATTTCATATCTGAGTGTCTCAATTGTTTTACTTTATTAGATAGCCCAATGTGATGACTGTCAAAAAAAGAGGGCATCTATAAAGGAGAAAATCCAGTATAAACCCATCGAGGTGAATGATCTCATTAAATTAAACATGTCATTTAACATAAAAGTCTTATACTTGATGATATGGTTTGGTTTGCTATTAGATAGCCCAATGTGATGACTGTCAAAAAAAGAGGGCATCTAGAAAGGAGAAAATCCAGTATAAACCCATCGAGGTGAATGTTCTCATTAAATTAAACATAAAAGTCTTATACTTGATGATATGGTTTGGTTTGCATTTAAGGTGTCAGAGCCCTTTGAACTTGTGGGGATGGACCTTGTCGGCAAGTTGAGGTGTTCAACAAATGGACACACATACATTTGCGTTACGGTGGATTATTTCACCAAATGGCTAGAGGTGTATCCATGAAAAAGTAAGAGGGCTGAGGAGGTGACAGAGTGCATAATGGATTTTTCTACAAGTATGGTGCACCAAAACGAATTCTTACTGACCGAGGAAAAGAATTTGTCAACAAAGTAAGTTGAATTCTGACACATATGATATTATTGTATCTTTTTTTATTTTTGTACACAGCAACACTGGGGAAAACAACATGGTGTTACATAAAAATGTATGATCTTCATTTTCATATTCAATGCTTGTGCTAGATCAACCTGGATTTGTGTGCCAAGCTTGGCATTGCCAGGAGCCTCTGTGCACCATACCACCCACAGACAAATGGGTTGGTGGAAAAGCTTAATGGCACCATTCAAGGGTGAAAATACAACTTTCTACATTTTCTGTGTACATCTCTATCTATATTTAGTGTCTTTCTATCTCTCTAGAGAATGACCATATTTGTTCAATTTCAGGGCTTTGAAAAAGATGGCACAAGACCACCCAATGGACTGGGACAGATATATAAAACCGACTGTCTTTGGGCTTCGTACAAAAAAAACAGATAACCACTAAATATTCCCCTTATTTCCTTATGTATGGAAGGGAGGCCTGTTACCCGTCTGAACTTCCAGACAAGTGGCAGGTATGATGGCATTTACCTACAATAGGAACTGTTTTGGTAACCATATGTATTTCTCTGCTGTGTCTTCTGCTTATTTATCTACACCAATGTTGCAGATAAGTGACGAAAACCTCCATGCACTAGTTGAAAATGAGGAGCCATGCACCTGAACTACAGAGCTCAAGGACGTGTATGCTAAAGTGGAGGCTAATATTGCAGAAGGACAAAAAAGGGTGCAGAAGCGGAAATTATCAAAGGGGGAGGATGACTGCTTTGTGGTGGGGGACTGAGTGTTAAGGAAAAATATTCGCCAGGAACAGAGAAAGGGGGGGGAACTGGAGGCTGATTTATTAGGCCCTTTCACAATATCAAATATTGACAGTAAAAGTGCTGATCTAAAAACACCAACAGGAAACACCATAGGAAAAAATCAACATTAACCATCTAAAGAAATATGTGGAACCACAGCCACGAATCCCTGATAAATGGATTACCGCCACCACTTCCACCCCTCCTCCAGCACTGCAGCCCAGCCCCTTGAGGTGTCCCACTTTCACGCTGAGTCCACAAGTCTCCTTGTCCTCAAACCTCCATTCATGCAATGCAACTGCCTCAGCACCCTCAATGTCAGTCACCTCAGAAGAATTTAAGTATAGATGTAAATACAATTTAATTTTCACAACAACATATTGTAGATATCTACATACACGCAGGAGTCTGTCATATGCCTCAATAGGACTTGGGTGAGCTTTTAGAAATTGATGCTGCATTCAGTTACAAATGACGCATTGGTAAACAATTCTGGTCTTCTAATTCTCAGTAATAGCTGACATCTGGTCAGGTAAACGGCAAGGTGTGCTGTGGAGCAAAATTGGACCATACAAGCTATTTGCCACAGACCTGCAAAATCTGGCCCCCGGAAGGGAAATAGAGAGTGAGGTATCTGCATGCATAAAGTCTCTTCATTTACATGCTTAAATATTATTGTTGGCAAAAATGTAACTCCACATTTGTCACTTAAGGTTGTGAATGCATTCATTCATCGTGTCATTGCGGAATTACAAGAGAAAACTGAGAAAAAGTTTTATCTTGTTGACTCTTTTCAAATGACTGCAATGTGGCAAGGATCATTCAGGGGATTAAACAAAGTGACTATTATCAAAATCTGTTCATACATGATTGCAATGCACACATATCCATTCATTCATCCATTCATTCATTCATTCATTCATTCGTTATGTGGGTATGTTTTCAGCTTGACCCAATGACCTACGATGCCCTCATAGGACCAGTCTATGACAAACAGCACTGGACACTTGTGGTGAGAATTTACATACACTACCATAGAGCAGAGTGAACCATGTGTAGGAGTGTATAGACATTTGTGTGGTACTCTAGCATGATTTTAATTTGATTATTCATCCCCTTTCTATGACTTAATATGTATTGTGAAGGTCATTTATCCAAAGGAGAAGCGGGCGCTTTATGTTGACCCCTTAGGTGAAACCCATGACCACATAAGCAAATGCAGGGATATGACAAGGCAAGTTATACATCAGTGATAATGTCATAAGTTTTTTGATTACAAATGGCTGAAATATTTTGCTATCCTACAGAGCTTTTATGAGACACAGACACATAAACATCTCACGGTGGACTTGCAATACACTAAATCATCCGTGTCAGCAAGACTCAACATCCTGTGAGGCATTTGTCTGCAAGCTATGAGTGCAACTGAGCCTTTGTTGAATACAGCTATTGAATGTTACTGATTATACTGTATCTTCTGTAGTTTGCAGAGCTTCTCCTATCTGGTGGGGTGCTGGATTTCAGTACTAATGAAGCCGATGTCACTCAGTTGAGGAGGGAAATTGCTTATCGACTGATCACTGATTCAGGTTCTTTTTATTTAAATTTTTTCGATCAGTGTTTCGTCATGCATGCAGTAAGGTGTCATTGAGAAATTAATTACGTGTGTAATGTGCTAGAAAACTTGTCAGATCTATGCAGAGCATGTGGGAATGCATGCCAAAGTCCAGGGAGAAATAAAGGAGAGCATGATGACTGGGTAAGAGTATCTGACAGTTCTGTATGCTCACAAATGTAATGTATTACTAATCTACTACCATGCTTTTCCTCAGATCCAGTGTACAGCATGCTGCCTATGGTTCCACTGGATTTGTGCTGGGAGACCACCATTGGAGCAGGACTTTTATTGTCCAGCATGTACACTGTAACAGCAGCAGGAGGAGGTAACACTCTAAAGCCTTATCCTCACGAAATGCTAACTGTAAAGGAAAACTCAGTTTGTAGAGCATTCTTATTGGGCTTCACTACTCTGAAACACTCTACCTGCTGAAATTTGAGATGCTTCTACTGCAGAAACCTTACTCTTTTGTACAGCTGGCGGCTCACCATTGTGGGCGCTGCAGATGTTGATGGGAAGTGTTCATGTTTCATTCATCCATGTTACTAACTTGGCTTCTTCCCTGGAGTTATTGTGCTTTCTCGTCTCACAGGTTCCTATGGATCATGGTCGTGGACCCCCTAGTTATGGATTGCGAGCTCATGTGGGTTGTGGTTGTGGACCCCCTGCTTGATGCCCACGCTTATTATTTATTATTATTTTTGTTGTGTGTGTCTCTCTCCCCTTCTTTCTCTCTCAACCCAACCGGCCAAAGCAGATGGCCGCCCACCTAGAGCCTGGTTCTGCTTGAGGTGTCTTCCCGTTAAATGGGAGTTTTTCCTTGCCACTGTCGCCAAGTGTTTGCTCATGGGGGAAATGATGGGCTTTTGTAAAATAAACAGTATACAAATACTAATAGACTTATTTTTTTCTCTCAATGCCTTGCTTGCAATCAAGATGGAAGTTTGACAACTGATTTATGATCACATTTTTGAAAGTCGTTTTGGATAGGATCATTTGATAACACATCATGCTTGGTTCATTTGGAGTAAAGCTCTTGAATAACACAATACTGACGAACACTTAATGACATGGAGGCCTGAGTGGTTGTCCATCTGTGTTTTATTTTACTACACAATATACACAAAAGAACAGAGAATGACTGTAAATAAGGTCCATATTTTCATTACTGTGTTTAGGATAGACTATTACCACTTGCACCCTGTGGCTCAGTGTTTATTTTTAACTGATACATAGTATGCAGCGTATTTTGATGATTTTCTGAGCTAGATCGTCATTGTTTAAAAGTATGTCTTTATCATAATGTTTAACGTTAGTGTCGTAGGGGGCTATAAAGTAGTGAAGTAGTAAATTTGATAGATATGTTTGGGTATTTTCTCAGGCAAGCCCAAGGTAACCAGTTGTTTTGGGTAATCCCAAAACAAAATGTTATCTGGATGCTGACGTACTTCACTAATACGTGACGGAAGGCAGGGCGCACAAGAGCTTGAACAGCTCAGAGCGATAGACAAGTGAGTGGTGAGGGAAGCTCATTTTGCTCTAGTAAGATCGAATCCAGCTTGACGCGATCTTACAAAGATTATATTTTGTTTAATTTATTTTTGTAGGTGGCTGTGATGTAATGCTCACTTATATATGCTCATATTCGCCGCAGTAGATCTGAGATGCGACTTGGAAAGCGCCAGTTATATGTTTATGAATATGTGACAAATCTGCTGATAGAGGCAGACAACATCTGCTGCTGTTAGGTACGGAAACCAGTTAGCTTGAAAACCAGTTGGGACACAGAGAGAGAGAGAGAGAGAGAGAGAGAGAGAGAGAGAGAAAGAGATAGAGAGAGAGAGAGGATCCTTAATTTTCAGTTAACATAGTATTTAACTGTTTAACCTTCAATGTTTACCTGAAATTTATGAAGCTTTTAAGTTGAACTGAATATTATTCTCTATCACTCAGATACAATATATGTCAACAACACCTCAACTACGCTACTTTCGGCAATCCTATAAATACTACCTAACCCTCTCTTCTTCCGCTCTTATATTCAGCTCCTCTCTGAAAATAATAGAGACCAACAACATCACTCTGAAACAAGACTCAGATCAACAATCATGGATGAAGGCCTGAGGGCCAAAACGTCATCATAATGAAAGAGAAATACATATGGAGGCCAGAGTGTGCAACACTTCTTTCCTGCTTTTGAATCTGCTTCCAGTGATCAGCACCTCACTACAACCCTTGGTGTGCGTTACTTTTCCATTATACAACCTTCAATGTTTACCTGAAATTTATGAAGCTTTTAAGTTGAACTGAATATTATTCTCTATCACTCAGATACAATATATGTCTTGCACTTTGCATATATTGCACTATGCCTTTTTCATGACTGGAGACTTCATTGTCTTCACCTGAATTTAAAATGCAGTTTGCTAATTTTTCATGAGCTCAACTTGCTATTGTAATAGTGACCTGTCAGTGGGTTCAAATTTGACTTGTTATAATTTATTTAGAGATGAGAATAATGAGCCACAATATATCGTATAAATGCTTATTTTGTCACAATGATGAGACAGAGAGACGACAAGTTTTACGGTATCACTTGGACATAATATTATGTAGCATTAATAGCATTTTAGAAAAGTCAGCTGTCAGTCTCAAATCCTCTTTCAGTGTGAAGGAGGGATGTTTCATTTTCGTCCACTGAGTCCATCACACATAAGAAGGCTCACTGTCATGTTGAAGGTTAAAATAAAAGTGACACCAAGAACCACTTCCTTTTTCTCTCTCTGTCTATAAAAAGATGAATAGAAACAACACTAGGTCAAAGTTCCCACACGTCCTCCTCTGAAGCCGATCACATACAGGACTGTATTTCAGGCTGTTCAGCGTAGGATGTTCATGTTTTCTATTCAATAAAGTAGAGAAGTTTGTCTGAAAGCTGCTGACTGGGTCAACAGAGGCTGAACAGTGAGGAGACATGGAAGCTGTGGTTGGACTGTTGGTGATGCTGCTCGGCGTCTCTCATGGTGAGCTGTTTCACTATTTAACATTTTAATATTGAATTTATTGTTATGTGAGTAACATGTTGTGCAACTGTGACATTTTATCAAGTAGGATCAAGTATAGTGAGTAGTTCTTCAGTGACGTGTTATGCAGCTCAAAAGATCAAAATGAATTAAAGCTGCAAGCAGCGTTCAACGGGTCTTTGCACCCTTGCGCACGTCAGGGCGCGGTGCAGTCCAAGGGCTTCTGTCACGGGCATGTAGATGTCTCCAGACCTGGGCTGACAGGTCTGACTTTACAAACATGTGAAGTTTGGTGCAGACTGGAGCATTTACAATAAAGTTATAGCAACTTCCTGTGTCATGGCAAAGCATCAAATCTCAATGGTGCGGGGATGAGAATTTTCTGCAGGGTGAGACATGTCTGTGTTGCTCACACCTGTGGCGTCAAAATTATGCAAGTTTTGGGCCCTTTCACTGTAATTTCAATTAATAATTTGAAAACTTTTGATGAGCTTGTGTGTAAAACAAATTAATTTCCTAATTTTCATCAAGTTTATTTTTAGAAAAGTAAAGACTTTTAACCCACATGACCTGGTCAAAGTTTGATTGACATGTGTACTGTCAGTTGTGTAGAGACAATAAGTAACTGCCGCTGGACACAGAAAAATACTCATATAGTTGAATGGAGAGTGTGGGTGAACCGCTAGGTGCTTGGGCCCTAATAAAGGAAAAACTGCAGTACAGAGCTACAAATTTTAGTTTTGATTTTATTTTTCTGCAGCACTTTATCACTAAACTGTCATTCTGACTCAATGAGCTCCATTAAACCCCCACACCCACCCCCCTCCTATTCTCTCTCTCTCCCTCTCAGTTGGAGAGGAGAATGTCACTCTCCTTGTGCAATATCCTCATAAATCCCATGACTTTGGCCAAATCCTACATTAAAAATCACATTTTTTTGTAGGAAATTTCGTCACAAATCCATTGATACAGGTTTCAAAGTGGTCAGACTTATAGTTTAGACATCAGAACCATTTGTTTGACACAAAGTCCGTGCCTAGAGATTGCCTCCCCATTGGTTTACATTGTAAGGTGTGATGTGGCACTACAACTTTCAGGGCTTATTATATCTAAATCGTTCGAGTTATTACAAAGTTTTTAATAACTTTTGTTCAGCATAGTGTGATAAGTCATGTATCACGTTTGAAGCTGATACCATTAACACCCTAGGAGGAGATAGCATTTCTTGGGGGTCCAAAATTGGTGCAAAGTCATACTTTGATGAGCATATTGCGGACTTCCTGTTGGATTTAGGTCAGGGGTGCCAGTGTATGATTTGTAGGTCTTGATGAGAGATAATTGAGTTTTGGTTCGATCTCTCTACGACATTCCTATGGGCCGTGGTGGCCATATTAGGTACATAGGTGGCGCTATAGAGCACATTTTGGCACTTTGGGGGTTAATTTTTACATTTCATCAAATATTTCACCAGACCTGATGTGTGTGCCAAATTTGGTGAGTTTTTGAGCATGTTTAGGGGGTCAAATTCAGGGTTGAAGTGGCGGATTAATAAAGAAAGAATAATAAGAAAGAAACAAACACACGAAATACAATAGGATCTTCACCCTTTGGGCTCAGGCCCTAATAAAAAGTTGTTTCATAGAGCAAAAGAACAGTCAGAGATTAAATTTCACATCAGTGTGCATGTACAGAAAATATTAGTTAGTATCCACTGCAGATGAATGTATTACATTATACTTTAAGGATGTAAGGATTTCTTCTCTTCAGATATTTAATTTTTCTCCCGTTCTTTACGTTTTTTTTCTGACGTAAAAAAACAAATACACTTATGATTCTTATACTAACATTATTTTATTGGAAGCACCATAGAAATTACTGTGAGTTGAACTTCCAACATATGATTTGGTATCTTTGGATAACACAGCATGACTTTGTAATGACCAGGTGAGGTTAATTAGTAAAGCTAGATTAAACCAAATGCCTAAATGTACTACAGTGACACATTGACATGTAATGCTAACTGTGCTCTGAGAGAGAGAGAGTTGTTTCTGTTTTAAAACATGAATATTTGCACCTGCATAAAACATTGTCACAGTTGTTAATTTAGTAGAAATGCAATGACCTCAACTGTGATAACATTTCCTTCACTGTATTTTTCTATATTTCCAGGTATTGAAACCCACTGTGATGGCAGACAGGATGGAGCTCAGTGTTATGGAGCTCTGGGAGGAACTGTGGTGCTCCAGCTGATGGACAGCGCCTCAGAAATATTTAGATACCAATGGAAAAAAAACAAAATCTTAAAAATACTTGATGGGAGAAAGGATAATATTGTGTCTAATCTGATGAAGGACAGATCCTTCTTTACTCCCAGTAATGGAACATTTAGGATAAATGACCTGATCAGGACTGATGGTGCTGTATATACCCTTGAAATCTTTGATTCAAATGGACAGGAATCAGAACAGCGGACTCTTCAGTTGTCTATTCAAGGTAAATAACTACTTCTGCTATTATTAATCTTATAATTTCATTTCTATTATTCACAATAAACCAACAGCTACGTAATTTGAATTATAGATTCAAAATTCAAAATACAAATGATTTTGGAAAATGAAACTAGGTAAATACACACAAATACACATACTACTACACAAATACTATTTCTACATTTGTAAACAAACATTTCACATGAAAAACTCAATGTGGCACTGACACATACTGTAACTATAGCATTACATGTACTGAAGCATTTAATTCTGTACTTCTGTATATGAATTTACATTGTAAACACTGAATATGTTTATGGTCACATTAAAAAGTCATGTGAGTGTGTTTCTCTCAGCTCCTGTGTCCTCTGTCCTGCTGGACTGTGGGTGTCTGTCCCAGGGAGAGATGAGGGTGTCCTGCTCCTCTGAGGGAGGGGACAGTCCTCAGTACAGCTGGACTCTGGATGGACACACACTGACAGACGCTCAGCTCCTCTCTGGAAATAACCAGACCAACAACATCACTCTGAAACAAGACGTCTCAGGACTACTGGTCTGCTCTGTCAGGAATCACGTCAGTAATGTCTCGAAAGGAGAGAAGATACCTACATGTGGTGAGACAGAACATAACTAGAAATAAACTTGATAATTGATGATTACACTGTACATTAGTCACAGTTGATCTATTTGTTTGTCCGTAGGCTTCATATTCATCAACTGCACCTTACCCGATGGGACAAACATATCACAGTGGGTGTTTTCAGCCAATAACACTCTGTGTGTTGATCCAACAACAACCCTTACCATGATCACAGATAAGGAGATAAACCCTCCATTAATATCACACTCTACAATCAAACTGTGACCAACAGCAGTGATGACTCATGGTACATTTACATTAGTAAGTGAAAACTAACTCTGCTGCAGTGGATTCATTCATGTCATTTTCTCTTTTCTTCCCATGTATGTCTGCATGAAAACACCTTTCATCAAGAACATGTTTACTGAAAGATCTGTGTTTCTCTTGTGTCGTTTATTACTAAAACAGGTCATTTGCCAGTAGTGGCTGGTGTCCCCTCAGCGCTGGTAATTCTGTTAATAGTCGGGGTGGCAGTCGTCTGTAGTCACAAGAAAAAGCAAAACAACAAATCTAAAGGTACAAAGTTTCTTTCTTCATTACTGCATTAAAAGATGATTGTTTTTTGTCCACTCATAGATTAAAGGAATAGTTTGACATTTTGGGACACTAATTAGCTTTCTTTCTCAGAGTTAGAGGAGAAGATCGATACCACTCTTATATGTTTGTTAAATGTGAAGCTAGCAGCCGGTTAGCTTAGCTTAGCACAAAGACTGGAAACAGGGGGATACAGCTAGCCTGGCTCCATATGAAGGTATAAAAATCTGCCTACCAGCACCTTGAAAGTTCAGTATTTCCTGTCATATCTTGTTAATTAATGAACTTTAGACTTTTTGAAAGAGTCAGACTAGCTGTTTCTGGTCTTTGTGCTAAGCTAAGCTAACCATCTCCTGGCTATCGCTTCATATTTAATGTACAAACAGGAGAGTGCTATTAGTCTTTTCAGGTCTACTGCCCAAAATGTCAAAGATTGTCAATGTCAAATGTCAAAAATTTCTTTAACAATCCGCTGTTATCACTGAGTATGTGTAGTCATGCAGTGTTTAACGTGTTCCTCCTTCCACTCTACAGAAGAAGAAGAAGATGACCAAGAATTGACCTGTGCTGATGTCAAGATCGTGCAGCGGCAGGGGAGGCAGATGCATCAGACAGCAGAGATGGAGGTGGAGTACGGCCAAGTCAACTTTTCAGGGCGACCTCAGAAAACTGTTAAACCATCAGAAGATGAATCTGTGTACGCTAAGGTTCATAAAAGCAGGTGATACGCAGTGTTCAGCGTATTTACATTTTTATATAAAAGACTTCTTAGAAAATGTCTTTCATGAATTATACCAAATTTAATTTAATCTAACTTTGTGTTAGTTTTGTTCATTTCAGTGTTGTTCTTCTTCATTGCTGTTATTCTTCATCACATTTTATTTCTTTATTAAAATGCTTTTTAACTTCGGTTGAGTTTTACCAACTAGTGTGTGCTATTTTCTTCTTCTTCTTCTTCTTTGAATTTAAAATGACACTATGTACTTAAATTTGACCTGAGCAGTTTTGCTGTTTACTTGTTGTGGGTTTAATAAAAGATAGAGGTTACATGATTGGTTTGGTGTGAGAGTTTGGGGTTAAAGGTCAACAGCCATGACATGCCATTCAGCTGATTCACAGTGCCGTAAGATAAGTGTTTATGGCCCATGATAGTTGTAGTGTTCTAAAAACAACCACCTTAGATGATCTAGTTGAGCCCACTTCTTAAAAGACAGTTGAACTTCTGACAGCATAAAAGCAGGATAATAAAGCTGCTCCAACAATCTGCCATCTTTTTGCCATCTGATCAAAAAGCCATTTTATTTTATGGGGATCAAATTGTTCAGCAGTGATTCTGCTTTTGATCCAAAGACATTCGACTGCTGTACTTGAACTCTGAAAGGTTAGACTGAACCACTATCAAACATTTATTTTTTTACCTATTAAAAAAACTGGTCATTTTATGTCGTGACACAGTCATGTGATGCTACCTACTATGCCAACATTATACAACTATAAAACCTAAACTGGTGGCTCCTGCCCATTCTTCAATGCTGAGCATGTAAGTTTCTGATTGAATAAATGCTTTGGTGACCAATAATTTTAATATTCATAGAATTTATCAACACATTGTAAAATAAATATTTTAAGATCAAGTTTGATCAGCTGACGTCAACAGGGGGCCCGTTAAGGCCACTGACTCTGTTTTCTGGTTGAAGTCCACACTCTGGTTGTTGTACATGAAAACTGAGAGTGACAGAATCTACTGAGAAACACAAAGAGAGAGAGAGAGAGAGGATGACATGACAGAGTTAAGTGGTGAACTTCAAACAAGCTTTCGACCACTGGACCAGCAGGACACGTCAGTGTTTCCGTGATAAATGAGGAACTGGACCTGTGGTTAGTTTGAAACAACAACCATCAGTCAAACCAAACATCACATAAACCAACACCTTCAAAAAAGTTTTGAAAGGTGAAATTTTACAGTTTAAAGGAGTCAATGATTTACATTGCAGTGAGGATAATACATTTCAATTCAGCACATAGTTGTGCTAAACTGACCTTTAATCCTTTCCCCATGAGCACAAATAGACAGTTTACATGTTGAACTACCAGCTGTCATTCTAAAACCCCAGTTTGATGGTAGAATACGACCTCATTTATTGAATCAATAAATGTTTTTCTGTGTATTAAAAGACTGATCAATCGCTTGTTTTGCAGTTTGTGTCTGAAGTATTTTGAGCATCATGGAAGGCAACTGAAACGCAGCAGACAACAGCTGCTAGGTTGGTACTGCATGACTGACATGAAGCATCACTGTCACCTGTGGCTTGGATTGTACTTCATGTATACGTCACTTTGGACAAAAGCGTCTGCCAAATGAAATGTAATGTTAGAGTAAAGTATAGTATCAGAGTTTTGTTTGTCATAGGCTTCATTATATGTCTGTGACTGTTGAGTAGTACAAGAAAGATGGAGGAGACGAGGAAGTCACAACAATAAAAAGATCACAGGAGGAAGAGGGTGTGGTTTTCTTTCTTGTAAATAGTGACCATGTCAAGTTTCACTTCCTTTCCATCTCTCCACCTATAAAACCTCTGACTGAATTCAACAACTTCTTCAACAACTTCTTCTCTGAGGTTGGTCTCTAACAGAAGACATTTCAGGCTGTTCAGTGTAGGATGTTCATGTTTTCTATTGAATAAAGTAGAGAAGTTTGTCTGAAAGCTGCTGACTGGGTGAACAGAGGCTGAACAGTGAGGAGACATGGAAGCTGTGGTTGGACTGTTGGTGATGCTGCTCGGAGTCTCTCATGATGAGCTATTTCACCATCTGACATGTTAGTATTGGATTTCATATTGTGCAAAAAGATGTTTTGTATTAAATTAGAAATCATTATTGATGATTTTATACAGCCACAAGATCACTTTTAGTCAATAAGTAAAGTTTGACATCATCCTAACTGATGCAGCTTTAATACTGTTCCAGGCTAGAAAACAGCTTTGACCAAATAAATACTTTTAACAAACAAGAATCAACTGACAACTAGGATTTCAGGGATTAGTGTCACATGCATAGCCTGTTCATTAGTGAGTGTGACGCACAACACATAGTTTAGTGATAGTTCAGAGCTGTGACTGACTGCCAGTAAATGGTTTGATATTGCGACAATCTGAAAGCTTCCTGTGGGTTGAATTTATAATCACAGGTGGTGGAGCAAGTAAATGCTAATGAAATTTTTGAAAATGAGATCCAAATCACTGAATTTTGCAATTATCAGTTGAGAGCACAAAATTAATTAAATTTAATTTGAACAGTGGAAACTCTCTCACTTACTGTAGATCATTTGGTTAGATGATTGTTCTGTTTGTTCATTATGAGCCACCGTACCAGTAGAAGTGTTTATGGCTAAGCCAATCAACACGCTCTATGCTCCGTCGAGGGCAGTCTTGCATGTAGGCTCTCTGTTCATATGATTTGTTTTTTTTAGTCTTAATAAACCAGTGGCCTTTTCCAAGTTAGTGTGATCACTGGCTCACACAAAAAATGGACTAATTTCTCCACTAACCAAAGATCATAACTGACTAAATGATCATAATCAAATCTTAAGAAACCTGGAGATATACAATATCTTTTGTATTCTCACTGAATCTGTGAGGAAGGATGAAAACATCTCACAGTGCTGCTGAGTAATAATTATCACAATGACTCCATGTCAGAAATATAGTTTTACTGTATTTGCTTGTATGGGAAGAGCGACTTTTAGTTTGTGCATATAAGGAAATATTTAGTGGTCACATATCTGTGTACAGACCCATTTCCTGTCTGAGTTCTGTGAGCTGTTTTACATTTATAACATAACAGGTCAAAACACTGAGTCCATCACACATATGAAGGCTGTCTGTCATGTTGGAGGTTAAAAGAAAAGGGACACCGAGAACCACTTCCTTTTTCTCTCTCTGTCTATAAAAAGATTTATAGCTTTATAGCTTATTTTTTCACAATGATGAGACAGAGAGACAACAAGTTTTACGGTATCACCTGGACATAATAAGATCTATTTTTGTGACTGTTGATATTGGACATTTTAGAAAAGTCAACTGTCAGTCTCAAATCCTCTTTCAGTGTGAAGGAGGGATGTTTTATTTTCGTCCACTGAGTCCATCACACATATGAAGGCTCTCTGTCATGTTGGAGGTTAAAAGAAAAGTGACACCGAGAACCACTTCCTTTTTGTCTCTCCGCCTATAAAAAGATGAATAGAAACGACACTCTGCTTTGTCAAAGTTTCCGCATGTTCTCCTCTGAAGCCAATCACATACAGGACTGTATTTCAGGCTGTTGAGCGTAGGATGTTCATGTTTTCTATTCAATAAAGTAGAGAAGTTTGTCTGAAAGCTGCTGACTGGGTCAACAGAGGCTGAACAGTGAGGAGACATGGAAGCTGTGGTTGGACTGTTGGTGATGCTGCTCAGAGTCTCTCATGGTGAGCTGTTTCACTGTTTGACACATTAATATTGATTCAACGTTATGTGAATAACATGTTGTGCAACTATGACTTTTTATGCAGCTATAGGATCAAGTATGATCACTTTTATAGATTAATCCAGTTCTAAGAATCAATTGAGAAATGCAGCACTTTGAAACTGATGTTACTGTTTTTTTTCAGTCCATCATGTTTTTAAAAAATGTCACAAAAAGTTGTTTCTTAGAGTAATAGCAAATCTGAAGATCAGTTCCACATCCATGTGCATGTACAGTAAAAATTACAGTTATCTACCACAGATGAATCTATTAAATTAAAGTTTTAGGATGAATGCACTTCTTCCCTGAGAGTTCAGGAAAACTGAACTAAAAACAAACAATAAAACACTCAGTTATATCATGCTTATACTAACAGTATGTTATTTTAATTGGAATCATCATAGAAATTACTGAGAGTTTAATTATCATTTTATACAAATTCCCACCAAATATATAATTTAGTAATTTTGGACTTCTGTAGATGTGGAAAAACACAGCATGAGTTTGTAATGAATGTATGAGATTAATTTACTAAAACTAGAATAATATAAATGACAAAATGTACTACAGTGAAATATTACTATATTACAGGTCCGTGTAATGCTAACTGTGCTCTGAGAGAATATTTCACCAGACCTGATGTGTGTGCCAAATTTGGTGAGTTTTTGAGCATGTTTAGGGGGTAAAATTTAGGGTTGAAGTGGTGGATTAATAAAGAAAGAATAATAAGAAAGAAACAAACACACGAAATACAGTAGGGTCTTAGCCCTTTGGGCTCAGGCCCTAATAAAAAGTTGTTTCATAGAGCAAAAGAACATTCAGAGATTAAATTTCACATCAGTGTGCATGTACAGAAAATATTAGTTAGTATCCACTGCAGATGAATGTATTACATTATACTTTAAGGATGTAAGGATTTCTTCTCTTCAGATATTTAATTTTTCTCCCGTTCTTTATGTCTTTTTTCTGATGTAAAAAAACAAATACACTTATGATTCTTATACTAACATTATTTTATTGGAAGCACCATAGAAATTACTGTGAGTTGAACTTCCAACATATGATTTGGTATCTTTGGAAAACACAGTATGACTTTGTAATGACCAGGTGAGGTTAATTAGTAAAGCTAGATTAAACCAAATGCCTAAATGTACTACAGAGACACATTGACATGTAATGCGAACTGTGCTCTGAGAGAGACAGAGTTGTTTCTGTTTTAAAACATGAATATTTGCACCTGCATAAAACATTGTCACAGTTGTTAATTTAATGAGAAATGCATTAATAGAAATGCAATGACCTCAACTGTGATCACATTTTCTTCACTGTATTTTTCTATATTTCCAGGTATTGAAACCCACTGTGATGGCAGACAGGATGGAGTTCAGTGTTATGGAGCTCTGGGAGGAACTGTGGTGCTCCAGCTGATGGACAGCGCCTCAGAAATATTTAGATACCTATTGTATAAAAACAAAACAACAAGAATACTTAATGGGAGAAAGGATAAGATTGTGTCTAATCGGATGAAGGACAGATCCGTCTTTACTCCCAGTAATGGAACATTTAGGATAAATAACCTTAACAGGACTGATGATGCTGAATATACCCTTTACATCTTTGAACCAGATGGACGGGAATCAGAACAGCGGACTCTTCAGTTGTCTATTCAAGGTAAATAACCACTTTTGCTATTATTAATCTTATAATTTAATTTGTATTATTCACAATAAACCAACATCTACATTATTTGAATTATAGATTCAAAATACAAATGATTTTGGAAAATGAAACTAGGTAAATACACACAAATACACATACTACTATACAAATACTATTTCTACATTTTACCTTTGCAAACAAACATTTCACATGAAATATTCAAAGTCTGCCACATAACTAGCAAGCATTGTATACATACACTGTAAACACTGAATATGTTTATGGCCACATTAAAAAGTCATGTGAGTGTGTTTCTCTCAGCTCCTGTGTCCTCTGTCCTGCTGGACTCTGAGTGTCTGTCCCAGGGAGAGATGAGGGTGTCCTGCTCCTCTGAGGGAGGGGACAGTCCTCAGTACAGCTGGACTCTGGATGGACACACACTGACAGACGCTCAGCTCCTCTCTGGAAATAACCAGACCAACAACATCACTCTGAAACAAGACGTCTCAGGACTACTGGTCTGCTCTGTCAGGAATCACGTCAGTAATGTCTCGAAAGGAGAGAAGATACCTACGTGTGGTGAGACAGAACATAGCTAGAAATAAACTTGATAATTGATGATTATACTGTACATTAGTCACAGTTGATCTGTTTGTTTGTCCGTAGGCTTCATATTCATCAACTGCACCTTACCCGATGGGACAAACATATCACAGTGGGTGATTTCAGCCAATAAAACTCTGTGTATTGATCCAACAACCATGATCGTGATCACAGGTAAGGACATAAACCCTCCATTAATATCACACTCTACAATCAAACTGTGACCAACTCTAGCAGAGATGACCCATGGTACATTAATAAGTGAAAATTAACTAACATTATTTTGTCCATTAAACCTTCCACTATCATCACACATGCCAATATAGTCTGTTGTACTTTCATAACTTTGCTGTCACAGTGCAAACTTGACATGTGAATTTTGTGTCTCTGTATCTGAACAGATAACTCGCTGCTTGTAAGTGTTTTGCGAGCAGTTGTGGTACTTTCTCTGTTGGGTGGGATTGCCATCTATTTTGCTTGGAAGAAGAAGAAATACAAGAAAGCTGAAACCTCCACCAGACCACGAATAAAGGACCATCCAGAGAACTCCTTCGAAATGGTTGAATTGTGAAGTTCTGCATCTGAACGTTAACTTTGTGAAACCATCATGATGGTTTTCACCTTCTGCAGTGATTGGTCATGTGTCTTTATAGGTATCAAAATGACAGGATTTACCGTGAAATTTCTCTCCTGTTTTTATTCTTTACAAAACTTCTTCTGCCACTGTGTTCACAGCTCAGAAGCTCGCTGTGAGTACCTTTACAAAAAAGTCTTAGTCAGTCTTTCCTGCATTTATCACAGTGCAAAAGATGGGCTCAGTGCATCCTTTATACAGATTTAAAAAGTAAACAGACCTGTTGTGAAATCAGTGTACTGCTGCCTTTAGAGAGTGGTAAAGCCTACAGATCCCCACAGCTCTGCCTGTGATCATAGAACAGAGAAGACATTACAGTTGATACTGTCTGTTGATAATGTACAAAACTGTTTTCTTTCATTACTGCTGAAGTGAATTACAGTTACAATCAAACACACTTTTATGTCTAAATGTGATGAAAGTGTCCATTTATGTTAAAGGAAAATGTCACATTGTGAATAGAGCTTATATTGTTATTTTAGTGCTGAAACTAATTTTGATGCTATTTGGAAATTATTGTACTGTAGATTTCCATATCCTCACTGTCCAGCTAAAACCTTGTATCTCCAAATTTGGTGATTTTCTTACTTCTTAAATTAATCCAATTTAAACACACTGGATTATTGACATATGCACTGTCAGAGGTTGATGTTTTGTTGATACATGGTTTTAACTTTTGTATAGGTATGTTGAATTTAGTTGCTACATACATTGAAAAAATGTGATTTTGTATTCAAAGCTTTTTATTGACAAATTTGTTTGTATTAAAGCCCAAAAAGTGAATCTACAAAATATAAAATGCTGGCAAGTGAACATATATGACTGAAGTGTTTGACTTAGAAAAGAGTGACATCATTTATATTTTTGTTTGTTTCTATCCAATCAGCATTTAAAATATAAGAATGATTTGCTCTCATATTTACAATCATTACTGATGTAAACAAACCTTCTGAAGCATTAAACAGTAAGAGCTTTAACATAGTTGCTTTCTAGTGCTGTTATATAATTAGATATTAAACATATAATCAGTTTAATCAGTTTTGTGTTTGAAATGTAGGTGAGCTGCCCTTTTGTTGACATTTTTATTACAGATTGTACCTTTAATGCCTGCTGAGAACTGAATAAACCCTCCAGTCTCATCACTAGTATAAGTAGGTGTGAGGTTTCCCTCTGCTGGTTTACAGAGGCATCACCATTATTTATGAATAGGTCTGTATTCATAAAACTCTGCTGAGACCAGCAAAAATAGATCAAATATTTACATGCTTCACTTTAAGGTAAAATAATGATCAATAGAGCATACTGAGCAATACGTTACTCTACATCATAGAGTTACGATACTTTACTGAAACTCTCTGACCTTCTAATATTGGTTGTACAATACCTCATCTACTACTGAGCATATTATATTTAAATAACACCAGTTTTGTATGCATCTAAATCATCCATTATTTTATGAAATTTAAAATCCACCCACACTCTTGCCCTGACCAAAACAATAAACATCGGAATTAATTCTTGACCTGCCCTGTTTTCAAATTTCATTTTTCTGCCTTTACATATTGCAAGTTTTTCCTGTCCTACTATCTAATTATGAAGTCTTCACTCTGATGCATTTAAATTTTTTTGTAATCTGCTCAAAAAATGAAAGCAGTTTTTGACCATTTTACACTAAAACTTTTAAAAGATACTTTCAAGTACCTCAAACAAATTCACAAGTCTGTTGCACTCAGTAAAACAATGACAGATGGTTTCAGTTAATCCTCAAAAAGAGGGAGACCGCAGGATTTTTAACAGATATGAGAGCACTGACAGAAACAGCACCATGTAAAATTCTCAATTGTAAATCACCTGATCTTTGTTCAAAGGTGTTTTATAGAAAACCCTCCACACTGGTTTAACGCAGTCACCTAGACCCAATGTCTCCCTCCACACAGTGTCTACTCTTCCATTTATTTTTTTTGTTTAAAACTTTCACATAACATTTACATAGTATTTTACACTTCACCGTATACAAGTTTAAATTTTCTGTATATTTTGTATTGAATAATGTCCCTCCTAATCCACTGAGTCCCAAGGAAAAACTAAGCTCAGGAAAAGGGTCATCTTCATCCGGATATTCAAACCCATCGTGGCAGTCCCACAACAAAATCTGTTCTTCTACGGTCAATCTTCTGCACCACATATTTAAAATATTCTCAATTTAACAGACAGATCTCTGTCCTAAAACAGACGCCATTGTCTGTGCATTGTCCAGATTAAGTCCTGCTGCATTTACAATATGCCACAGAGTGATGTTTCCATTGGAACGCAATATATGAGTAAGTCCAGGCGTGGTGTTGTCCTGCACATCCAGCCTGGCTCTGTTTATGAGAGGTTCCTCTAGAAGCCAGTGCAGCAGAATCTGCATGCTCTGCTCTCTTCCAAATAAATAAGTCCCAAGCTTTAAAAATACTTTGATAAAAAGTTACACAACTTTACATTTTGTATATTCATAAAAACAAAGAAGTATCTAGACCCAAGCCATCAGTCCTTTTTAAAGGGCACTTGCCACTTGTCTCCACACCACATCTGTTGGATCTTTGAGGTACCGCTGAACAAACTGTAGCTTAAAAGGTAACTACCCTGCTTGCTAAAGACATTAATCCCTGTGCCACCCAATGTAATCCATCCAAGAAAAAAATCCACAATAGTAGACTGCAGATGACTCAATAGACCAGCAGGGGGCTTTACACAAGTGAAAAGGAGCCACAGTAAAGATGCAACAAAATTACTGATGATCGAAATTCTTCCTCTGTAGGACATTTGTGGCAACAACCATCTTTGTTTTTTGTTGTTGTTTGTTTTTTAAAATTGGTATTTTCCAATAAAAAAACCCATGTCCCTCTAATGCAAGTTGTAACCAGACTGTCCAAGTGTGTGTTTATAAAAGTTTGTAATGAGCGAATGACTGACTGAGAAAGTGACTGAGTCACTATGAGTAACCAAGACTAAGTGAGTAACTGAAGAGTGTGGCTAAGAGACTGATTGTGTAGGTGAGAGGGTTTGCTGTCCCATTCAAAAGTCCATTAGTTTCTTTAGGAGACACACAAGGGTTGACTGATGTCATCTCTCTCCATCTTCAGTGAAAGGACGGGGTGCCTCTCAGTGTTTATCCCTGTGAACCACCTGAAAAACAAAAAACAGTGTGTATTATAAACTATAGTAGTATAAATAGCACACATCAGTGTTGCATCCATCCAGGAATGCAACACTGAAGGACTGGGATATTGCTGCAAATTGCTGATGTGTTTCATATAGGCCACTAGAGTAATAAATCTACAAGTACACAACACTACACAGACAGCAATGGGATATTATCGACATAAATTAAGTTATTTGGGCATGTTGTCATATAAAACAAAGTAAAATTAAACTCACTGTGTAATTTGGAGCATCAGAATCACAAGTCCAGCTCCGCTCTCAGAAATGTTGACTTGCTGCTGAAACAAGGCATTATTTTAGCAACAGTACAGATGTAGTAGTAAACAAGACTGATTTCAAAACTTAACTCCTGCATCTTCAGTCCTATGCCTTTTACATTGCAACGGAATTAAATTCACTTCAGGAAAACAATTTGAGCAAAAACTCCCAAAAGTCAAGATTGGTCAGTAAGTCTGAAAGAATCTCAAAGAATAGATCACAGGCTTAAGGAAAAAAAAAATATACCAGTAAAATAGCTTTTTGTTTGATGTTGTGATCAGATGACACAGTACCAAAATCGTTATTATGACAAAAGCAAGGGCATATAGCACAATTCAAACTGATTGGAAATGTAATGTATTTTGACAATGCTACCAAGCAAAGCAAAAAGGAACTCACCTGGTGATTTGCTGGATGAAGATGGGTGAGAAAAACCCCCCAAAAAACCCAAAGTCATACGTCGCTGTCCAGGTGCACATGTGCCAACTCTACTGTTGAGAGCTGCTGCCGGCTGCTGATCGCTTGCAGTAATCACACTAATTATCAGCCTTGACCTACAGTATTACATACACACATGCTGACACTCACACAGTTTGGACATGGGGATGAAAGGACTGTTTAGTACAACCCCAAAAGTTAAGAGACATTACAGCACCGTAATGTAAAGCTGCCTGTTCCCTTTTACTCAGCATCTACTGATCACTGTCTGTCTCTCACCCCTCCTCTCCCTTTCCCTCCCTCATTTTTCGACCCACTAGTGTTCTGTTTATTTTCTTATATGAATAGATAATGGGCAAAAAGCAAATATCTTCATTTGCATGCAATACAATTTAAAAGTTAAATTAAATCCTAAAGGATTTTGGATCAAAAAGACAATTGACAAGATAGGAAACAAGAAAAATGAAACATTTCTGCAGCCCTTTCTGGTTTTGTACAATCATTTGCTGTTTTACTGTGAAATAAAGTTTTGCCTGTGAGGACGTTTTGCCAGAGTGTCAAGGAAGGTGATAAGGGACAGACTCAGAGGCTACTAAATGAAAACAAGCAAAATCAAACTTCACACAGCTACGCTGACATCCTCTTTGGTTCCTGCTCTCTCCCAAACAAACATCTCTCCCTTTAAATAGGCCCTGAAATCTGTCTAGGCAGAACCATATTTCTATCAGGGGTGTCCTTTCCCTTAAACCAACAACTGGTGAATGACAATGTCACTTGTATCAGTTAACATTGTTTACACACACATCAACAACAGCATTGTCCCTTATTGTAAACCAAAATAAGTACAAATAACATAAATACAAAACCTTTAACTAAATAAAATAAATTCCCTCACACTTGGTCTAATCCATGACATCACTGGTGATGTCAGCAAGATCTTAAAATTAGGAAGTGGTTCAGTGTCTCCATTTTGTCTCCTGGCCGCATGGTGGGTGAGAATGGTAGGTTACAACCTAAGCTAATCTATAACTCAAGAAACAATAAATAATGAACTTCAATACTTTTCTGTCTTGATTGAACCATAAATGACAGCGATGTGACTGGCTAAACAAACAAATGACAAGTATGGCAGGAAATACAAAGTTTAATGGAGACAAAATGGAGGTCTCACCCACTTTTTCACAGCCTCTAAAAACTATTCAGACAAAACAATCCTAGAACTACTTTCCTCCTCTGATCTTAAGATTTGATATATTTGATACTGACATAGTCAAAACTCTTTT
Organism: Thunnus thynnus; assembly: GCF_963924715.1. Taxonomy (NCBI): domain Eukaryota; kingdom Metazoa; phylum Chordata; class Actinopteri; order Scombriformes; family Scombridae; genus Thunnus; species Thunnus thynnus. The sequence goes on along the minus strand of NC_089523.1, from coordinate 32,506,601 downwards.
TTTAACCAGGAAAAATTAAGCTAAATAATTTGGTTTTTGATATAAATAGCTTTACTCAACCAGTGAATACTGAACTGTGTTACTATTGAACATACTGTATGTTTGTATGCTAAGTCCTTCATATATTTTAAGTTGTCATTTATATATTTATTATCATTTATCTTTCCTCTTAGACTCAAGTGAAACATGCGTGCTGAGGTTCCTTGAGCTTCAAAGAAATCTCGGTATGATGTATACTGAAATACTGTTGGTATTGCTTAAATTATTACAACGATTGTTTCTTGACTCATCAATTAATTGTGTGGTCTATAAACTGTCAAAGTAATAAAATACACCAATTTTAGTGTCATTTTCAGAAGCCCAAGGGAAGTTCTTCAAATGATTTGTTTCGTCCGACCAACAGTCCCAAACCCTGAGATGTTCAATTCACAGTGTTGTAACATAAAGAAAAGCAGCAAATCCGCGTATTTGATAAGCAGAAACCAACACATTTTTGGCATTTTTTCTTGTGAAACAATTATATAAAATTAAGATATTATTGCTGATAAATTTTCTATTGATCAACTTTATCAATTTAACATTGTAGATCCACTTCAAACCCTGCCCATATTACATTTGAAGTTTTTACTTGACTGTTATTTTGTAAACTAATCAAAAGTTCATATTCATGTGTTTTGTGCACATCTAGGACTAAATCACTCACTCACCAGGAAGCGGCTATTGTATTGGTAAGTCAGATAAATATTTACATTTTGTATTTAAAAAGTCACTTAAGCATTTCATTGTGAAGTCCTTGTTAACTGTATAACTGAATAATTAGCAATTAGGACTGTAGCACAAATTATTTCATATTTTTTGATAAATCTGTTCCCACAGGATCAAACTGACTGAGTGACATTGCCCCTTGTACAGCAATCAGAGGTATGTCTTAAATTTGATTTTCTCTGAATCAGGAGTAGTACGTCTGTATTGAATTATTCAAGAATATGTAGACTCAGTGCTTTTTATGTACTGAGCTATTACCAGACTGAATATCTGTCTGAACCCTGTTCAGACCAAAAATGGTCTGTATTAGTGTTGGCATGTTGCTTCAGGTAGCAGTGAGATGATGAAATATGATACAAGAAGTCCAGTTTGAGGGATAGATCCATGCATTTTGAGACTATTCAGATGCCAAAACACTGCATAGCACTTTTTAATACTGCAAGTCAGTATTTTATAACCCTGGCAAGTTTGTAAACAACAAACATTTTTATATATATAATTCTCAAACACTGGCTTGGGCAACGATGGTTGTTTAAAAAAAAAAAAAGTTTAAAAAAAATAGAACCATCATAATTATAATATTTTTTGGAAATTACATTAGTCAAACTGTTACACTGTTTTGTGCTTGATGTTTGTGTGATGTATAATTATTTGTGTAATAATTATTACTTTTTCATTTTCAGTCTAGAACAAAATGTTCATGAAAATGAGATGCATTCTGGCCCTTCGTAGTCTTCCGGTGTATCAGTGCGAGGAGTCTCTGAGTTCTTCAAGACCAGCAGTGTAACTTCTCAGTACACTCACAGAAATGTCAATATCTATCAGTGCAGTGTTGACATAACATATTGTATGGGAAACAAACTTGAACGCCTCCTGTAGCATTCTCAAAATTTAAGTAGATTCAAGGATAGGTTTGGACTTTTTCAAGTCTATCTCAATATAATATTCAAATGTCAAATGTATATCGACAAAGTTAATAGTGGGCGGAAATTATTTGTCCTATCTCCATAATAGCCGTAAAGCGGTCCCTCCCTATCAGGTAGGATGAGTCTCTAACCGGTCTGCAGAATTACATTGAGTGTGTTTTGCCAGTTATCAAGTGGCTCCACATGATGGAGGCCACTGTCCAGTGAGAGCTTGATTCTAACTGATGCTACCTGGATGAGATGTCCCAAACTGATTTACTGCACAATAGTTGATGCTTCATATGAGTATTTTAAATAAAAATAATTTACTGTGTTTTTATGGCATTTACACTTAATGTAGAAAAAACAAAAATAAACTGTAAAATAATACAGTAAGTTTATGTGAAATAACTTTTTTTTTTTTTTTTTTTTTACAGTGTATGGTGATAAGTTCTCTTGCATGAATGTTGTTGGTGAGAGCAAACAGCAAGAAGGAGAGCTCTGCGACTGGTCTCTTACTTTTATACTAATATTTTGGCAATTTACAGGTTTTAACAATTAATTTTTAGAAACATTTTCCAGAGAGAGTGGTGCAATTAGGTACAAATTATCTTAAAAATGGAAAAAAGTGTTAATTTGGTTTAGTTGGTGAGTACCCACTCAATATATTTAGGTTTATATGTAGTTCTTCATTTGCAAAAAATCTTATATAAATCTTTATATAAATTAGATTCTTAACTATTCTTAAACAAACTTACTAGTTTTGTATGTCAATATGATATATTAGCATATTTGTTAAGTACACCAATTTCACACTTTTCTCTGATATTTTCTTTTCTAATACTTTGAACCAAATTGTCCCACCCTCTTTGTAAAATGTCCTAAAAATCCACCATTATATACCTGCAAATTACTCCAGGTCATTTATGTAAAATTAAAGAACCTGTTTGATAAAACATTACCAAACATCCTGAAAAAAATTTTACTCAAGTAAAAGTACAGAAGTATTATCAGCAAAATGTACTTTAAGTATCAAAAGTAAAAGTACTCATCATGCAGGAGGACTCATTTAGAGAGATATTATCAAAGTATATTATTCTGTTTTTATGACTAAAGAGTTCATGTAAGAGCTTTGTAATGTAATTTGTCAATGTCGAGCCAGTTTTAGGTACTTTATATATTACTGTGTAGTTTAATAGTAATACTACTGCATCATATTATATAATAATATATGCTTTTTTATATAAAATCCTAATCTGAAAAGTAACCAAGTGGAGTTAAAAGTACAAAATTTCAATGACGTAAAGTAGCATAAAGTAGAAACAGTCAAGTAAAAGAAAGTACAAATACCTCAAATATGTACAATATGGAGAATTCTCTAATCTGATTGGCTGACAAGTGTTTTATAATGAATGTGATGTATACATGGGCCTCAACTCCAAAGAGTTTATCTAAGGTTTTACTGTATGTTGCACATAGAGTTTGTGTTAACTAGTAGAAAATAAACTGAATTAAAACCAAGTAAATATATGGTCAAACTTCTTTGATGTGTGTGAGAAACTGGACCAAATCAACTAAAAGCATGAAAACAGAGGACTTTAGAGACAGACACAGTGAAGCTGGTGCCTGCAGGTTTGATGGACAGCTGTGGGGGCAATGTGAGAGGATGTGACCAAACCACTGAGACAAACACAGATAATGAAGAGTTTTAGCGTGAGAGAGACATAGATATAATCAGTGTGGGGAGAGGGAGAGATATGTCTGTGTGTGAGAGCAAAACAAGCTCAGAAAGTTCAGTTTATCCCCCATCACTTATATTGTAAGAGCATTATGAAGGGATCTTCTGATGGTGACTGTTGTTTTAAAACAGACTTGAAAATCTGGGAACCCGTCCTTTAATGCAATTAGTAAACTACATCTATGTGCAAGATGTATACAAAGCAGCATGGAGTAGCAGTAATATGTACCTGAAATGTGCTTAAATACCATCCTTTACTTATTTTAAAATGCAATTTATCATATATTACACAAATGATACTGGAATTTTTAAAAAAGTCACAATTAAAGCAGTAAAATTTGTGAACCAAGTTCATGTTTATTTGCAAAAAGCAAAGCAGTAAAGGCATGGATAAACACAGTTTAAGACACATTATACAAGAGACATGTTGTTTATGATAATAAAAACCAGAAATCACAATCAGAACCATAAAAACTGGATATAAAAATAAACATCAGTCTGCTTCAGCTTAACATGTTTTTTTTTTTAAACATGAAATAATTAGGTTAAAAATAAAACATCAATACAGTAAAAACATGATAAAAGATAGTAAAAGGATTATTAAAAAACTTGAGTGAAAGCAATGTTAAAAGGTTGATTATTGAAATGTTAAAAAAAATAAAAACATAATGTACAGGTCTCCTCCACAGTATCTCTTTCTCTACCTGTCTTTGTATGTCACATCTTGTACATTTCACGCTGATATCTATAGAAACCGTTATTGTCATTATACACAATACAATGAAATCAGGATATTGATATTGTTTTGTTATAATGAACATTTTAACCTCTCTCTCTGTCTCTTATGTTCAATTATGAACAGATAACATTGATTATTGCAATATCAAGAATTTAACACACTGTATTAAAGACAATGAGAAATCAGTACATATATTTTTTTCTTTTCTTTTTTTTTTTAAACCTGATGATGAGTAAATATGAACATATACTCACACATATGACCTCTCAAACAGCTGTAAACTGCTCTCCTCTCCTGGTCGTCCTGGTTGCAGCAACGACAACGACACAGAGCGTCAGCAGCAGACCACTGAGCAGTGAAGACCTCACTGCATAGACGATGAAGCAAATCCCACACGGCTCTCTGTGCACTAAAAGGATCTTGGATATTGACACACACTGACCATTTCGGTCCCCAGCTACACACCAGTACTCCCCAGTGTCTTCCAGTGAGACATTAGAGAGAACCAGACCCACATTAGCGTGAGATATTTTTATTCTGCTTCCCTCATCTATTTCTTGTGGATTTAGATCAACGGTTATGCCTTCTGTTTGGTTCCACTTCATTAACCAAGTGACCTCGAAATCTCCTGTCTGACTGCATCTGAGAGTGACTTCTTCTCCCTCTGAGAAGAACGCTACAGCAGGTGGACTCATTTTGGGGCAAACCATCAGTGTATGAAAACAAGCTTTGAAAGAATTTTCACAGCTGTAATAACCTGTGTCATTAAATGTAAGTGATGAAAACACCAGTGAGTAGTTTCTTTCCAATACTGTGAAGGTGTTCCTGGAGGGGTTGAAATCCTTTGTATTGTACTTCTTCCAAAGTGGTGGCTGGTCATCACTGAGATCAGTACAGTCCAACACGGCCCTTTCTCCCACTGAGTAGAGGTGTATCTTTTGTCGTATAGAAGTGTATACAGGATGACTACTAACACACTGCTTTTTGTTCATCACCAGACAGGTGTACTCTGGAGAGGTTGTGAATTTGTAGTTGGATACAGCAAGAGCTGATGTGTTTTTCACCACTTCGAATGTTCTTTTTTCATTGTCCATCAGCGACGTCGTGCTGCTCCCAAAAACTCTTGTCCATATGTATTTTTTATATCCAGACTCACGCTGGAGCCACTGGACCGTCAGATCGTTGGCTGCTTCCTTACATGGTAGTTCAAATCTTTCACCCAACTTTACTTGAATATCTGTTATCTCATCTATTGTACCGCAAACAACAATGCTGATGTTTTTCTCATATGTCACCTCACCCTCCGTCCAACACTGCTCTTGGTACAGGCCTGAGTGTGAGTGAGTCAGGTTGTGGATCTTGTAAGAAGAATTATTCACCTTGCTGACAACTGGAAGTCTTTCCTTCAAGTGTTCAGGTGCTGTGGAGTTTTGGGACCAGAGGTCAGAGGTGTTCAGCAGAACTCGCTTCCCCTCGCCGACAAATGTGGAGATGAGGCAGAAGTTGGCTTCCTTGGGCGGTTCAAAGGTGTAAGAGTCCTTCTCCTTTCGTATGGTGATAAGTTCTCTTGCATGAATGTTGTTGATGAGAGCAAACAACAAGAAGGAGAGCTCTGCGACTGCAGCCATCCTGCTCTGAGATCTGCATGTGAGTGTGATGCAAACACTTGATACTTATCACCTCATGAGCTCAATATCGCCTCCCATCAGCTCTCCTTTATCTCACCATCATGGGAAACTTTGAACCATTAGGCTCCGTATCGAGTAATCTGTCTGTTGAAATTCAGTTCAACAGTTTCACTAATTAGTCCACAAACAGACAGTAGTGGAGAAAGTTTTAAAATCCTTTACTGAAGTCAAAATAAAAATACCAACGTCTAAAACTATTTCAAGTAAAAGTCGAGTGATGCTTGATTTGACAGGTCTCTTAATTTTATACTAATATCCTGGAAATTCACAGGTTTTAACAGCTGGCAAGTGTTTTATAATGAATGTGATGTATACATGGGCCTCAACTCCAAAGAGTTTATCTAAGGTTTTAGTGTATGTTGCACACAGAGTTTGTGCTAACTAGTAGAAAATAAACTGAATTAAAACCGAGTAAATATATGGTCAAACCTCTTTGATATGTGTGAGAATCTGCACCAAATCAACTAAAAGCATGAAAACAGAGGACTTTAGAGACAGACACAGTGAAACTGGTGCCTGCAGGTTTGATGGACAGCTGTGGGGGAAATGTGAGAGGAAATGTACGTGACCAGTCCACTGAGGCGAACGTGTCTTCAAACCAACAGATAATGAAGAGTATTAGCGTGAGAGAGACATAGATATAATCAGTGTGGGGAGAGATAAGACAGTGTGTGAGAGTGAAACAAGTTCAGAAAGTTCAATTTATTTAAATTTTTAACTACGATATTGAACCTCTTCAAGATCCCCAAAATCCTCAGTGTTTCCATTTTCTGACATTCACAAGATATGTTAAATGGAGCCATATTTTACTTTGAAGTTCCTGTTTTATCAAACAAATACCTGAAAGTATAGAAGTGTACTGAACTACTGAATATGATAAAGAAATATGACTCAGTCATAATCCAGGGTTTCTGTTTATTTTTCAGTACAAATAACTATACTACTGTATTTAATATGATATCGTTTGATTCATCATTACATACGTGGTAAATGTGACAATTAATCATGATATTGATTTGAGGTAATATCACCCAGCTCTACTTTAAATTGCCTTCATGTTGAATATATGAGCCTTGCCTCAAGTTGCTTGACCTGCCATCTATTGGTGAGACACAGAAAAGCACCTTTAACACAGAAATAACTGAGGAGGAACAGAGAGCAGTTAGTAGACTGAAGGGTCGACGTCTCACTGATGACAACATTTATAATAAAAGACGGTTTCTTCAATGCTTTACTTTGAACCAAATGTCTCCAATAGATCAGTGTTAAACATCTTAACAAAACATCTAAGCTATGAGTTAAAGGATAGGTTCACAAACACTCCTGTTCATACTGGATATTAAAAGATCCTTCAAATGTGCTTTCAGTGTAAGTGATGGAGGCCAAAATCCACAGTGTGTTTACACAGTCATTTAAAAGTTGATGTGAAGCTTATATGAGGCTTCAGCAGTCTGAGTTAGTCATATCAAGTGGATATCTGACACATTTACAGTCTTTTTAGCATCAGATTCCCTCTTTGTGTTTCCTCGGACAGTGTTTCCCTGTTGAGCTGCGGTGGAAGTATAGTAACAAAAAGAGGGACTTTGGCACTAAAAAGACTGTAACGTTGAAAGATATCTACTTGATTTGACTCATTTGGACGCTGAAGCTTCATATTAGCTTCAGATAAACTTTTAAATACATTTTTGCACAGAAGGAGGACTGTGGATATTGTCTCCCATCACTTATATTGTAAATGCATTATGAAGGGATCTTCTGATGGTGACTGTTGTTTTAAAACAGACTTGAAAAACTGTGAACCCTTCCTTTAATGCAATTAGTAAACTACATCTATGTGCAAGATGTATACAGAACAGCATGGAGTAGCAGTAATATGTACCTGAAATGTGCTTAAATACAATCCTTTACTTATTTTAAAATGCAATTTATCATATATTACACAAATGATACTGGAATTTTAAAAAAGTCACTATTAAAGCAGTAAAATTTGTGAACCAAGTTCATGTTTATTTGCAAAAAGCAAAGCAGTAAAGGCATGGATAAATACAGTTTAAGACACATTATACAAGAGATATGTTGTTTATGATAATAAAAACCAGAAATCACAATTAGAACCATAAAAACTGGATATAAAAATAAACATCAGTCTGCTTCAGCTTAACATATGTTCTTTTTAAACATGAAATAATTAGGTTAAAAATAAAACGTCAATACAGTAAAAACATGATAAAAGATAGTAAAAGGATTATTAAAAAACTTGAGTGAAAGCAATGTTAAAAGGTTGATTGTTGAAATGTTAAAAATAAAAACATAATGTACAGGTCTCCTCCACAGTATCTCTTTCTCTACCTGTCTTTGTATGTCACATCTTGTACATTTCACATTGATATCTATAGAAACCGTTATTGTCATTATACACAATACAATGAAATTAGGATATTGATATGTGATATTTCACCTTGCAAAAGCAAATTAAAAAAAAAATCATAAATTATCACATACACTGAGTCATATTTTTTTGTTTTGTAATAATGAACATCTTAACCTCTCTCTCTGTCTCTTATGTTCAAATATGAACAGATATCATTGATTATTACAATATCAAGAATATAACACACTGTATTAAAGACAATGAGAAATCAGTACATATATATTTTTCTTTTTTTTTTTTTTTAAACCTGATGATGAGTAAATATGAACATATACTCACACATATGACCTCTCAAACAGCTGTAAACTGCTCTCCTCTCCTGGTCGTCCTGGTTACAGCGACGACAACGACACAGAGCGTCAGTAGCAGACCGCTGAGCAGTGAAGACCTCACTGCATAGACGATGAAGCAAATCCCACACGGCTCTCTGTGCACTAAAAGGATCTTGGATATTGACGCACACTGATCATTTTGGTCCACAGCTACACACCAGTACTCCCCAGTGTCTTCCAGTGAGACATTAGAGAGAACCAGACCCACATTAGCGTGAGATATTTTTATTCTGCTTCCCTCATCTATTTCTTGTGGATTTATATCAACGGTTCTGCCTTCTGTTTGGTTCCACTTCAAAAACCAAATGACCTCGAAATCCCCTGTCTGACTGCATCTGAGAGTGACTTCTTCTCCCTCTGAGAAGAACACTACAGCAGGTGGACCAATTTTGAGGCACACCGCAAGTAAATACATTTCCTCTTTGAAAGAGTTTTCACAGCTGTAAATACCTGAGTCATTCAATGTAAGTGATGAAAACACCAGTGAGTAGTTTCTTCCCAATACTGTGAAGTTGTTCCAGGAGGAGATGAAATCCTTTGTAATGTCCTTCTTCCACAGTGGTGGCTGGTCATCACTGAGATCAGCACAGTCCAACACGGCCCTTTCTCCCACTGAGTAGAAGTGTATCTTTGGTACTATATAAGTGTATACAGGATGACTACTAACACACTGCTTTTTGTTCATCACCAGACAGATGTACAACAGAGAGGTTGTGAATTTGTAGTCAGATACAACAAGAGCTGATGTGTTTTTCATCACTTCGAATGTTCTTTTTTCATTGTCCATCAGCAACGTCGTGCTGCTCCCAAAAACTCTTGTCCATATGTCTTCCTCATATCCAGACTCACGCTGGAGCCACTGGACCGTCTGATTATTGGCTGCTCCCTTACATGGTAGTTCAAATCTTTCACCCAACTTTACTGGAATAGGTGTTATCTCATCTATTGTACCGCAAACAACAATGCTGATGTTTTTCTCATATGTCACCTCACCCTCCGTCCAACACTGCTCTTGGTACAGGCCTGAGTGTGAGTGAGTCAGGTTGTGGATCTTGTAAGAAGAATTATTCTCCTTGCTGACAACTGGAAGTCTTTCCTTCAAGTGTTCAGGTGCTGTTGAGTTTTGGGACCAGAGGTCAGAGGTGTTCAGCAGAACTCGCTTCCCCTCACCGACAAATGTGGAGATGAGGCAGAAGTTGGCTTCCTTGGGCGGTTCAAAGGTGAAAGAGTCCTTCTGCTCTTCTATGACGATAAGTTCTTCTGCATGAATGTTGTTGATGAGAGCAAACAACAAGAAGGAGAGCTCTGCGACTGCAGCCATCCTGCTCTGAGATCTGCATGTGAGTGTGATGCAAACACTTGATACTTGTCACCTCATGAGTTTGATGTCACCTCTCATCAGCTCTCCTTTATCTCACCATCATGGGAAACTTTGAACCATGAGGCTCCGTATCGAGTAATCTGTGTCTGTTTAAATTCAGTTCAACAGTTTCACTAATTAGTCCACAAACAGACAGTAGTGGAGAAAGTATTAAGATCCTTTACTGAAGTCAAAATAAAGATACCAACATCTAAAACCATTTCAAGTAAAAGTCAGGTGATGCTTGATTTGACAGGTCTCTTAATTTTATACTAATATCCTGGCAATTTGCAGGTTTTAACAGCTGGCAAGTGTTTTATAATGAATGTGATGTATACATGGGCCTCAATTCCAAAGAGTTTATCTAAGGTTTTAGTGTATGTTGTACACAGAGTTTGTGTTAACTAGTAGAAAATAAACTGAATTAAAACCGAGTAAATATATGGTCAAACCTCTTTGATGTGTGTGAGAATCTGGACCAAATCAACTAAAAGCATGAAAACAGAGGACTTTAGAGACAGACACAGTGAAACTGGTGCCTGCAGGTTTGATGTACAGCTGTGGGGGCAATGTGAGAGGATGTGACCAAACCACTGAGACAAACACACAGATAATGAAGAGTTAGACCGTGAGAGAGACATAGATATAATGTCTGTGGGCAGAGGGAGAGATAAGACAGTGTGTGAGAGCAAAACATGTTCAGAAAGTTCAATTTATTTAAATTTTTAACTAGGATATTGATCCTCTTCAAGATCCCCAAAATCCTCAGTGTTTCCACATTCTGACATTCACAAGATATGTTAAATGGAGCCATATTTTACTTTGAAGTTCCTGTTTCATCAAACAAATACCTGAAAGTGTAGAAGTGTACTGAACTACTGAATATGATAAAGAAATATGACTCAGTCATAATCCAGGGTTTCTGTTTATTTTTCAGTACAAATAACTATACTACTGTATTTAATATGATATTGTTTGATTCATCATTACATACGAGGTAAATATGACAATTAATCATGATATTGATTTGAGGTGATATCACCCAGCCCTACTTTAAATTGCTTTCATGTTGAATATATGAGCCTTGCCTCAAGTTGCTTGACCTGCCATCTATTGGTGAGACACAGAAAAGCACCTTTAACACAGAAATAACTGAGGAGGAACAGAGAGCAGTTAGTAGACTGAAGGGTCGACGTCTCGCTGATGACAACATTTATAATAAAAGACGGTTTCTTCAACGCTTTACTTTGAACCAAATGTCTCCAATAGATCAGTGTTAAACATCTTAACAAAACATCTAAGCTATGATTTAAAGGATAGGTTCACAAACACTCCTGTTCATACTGCATATCAAAAGATCCTTCAAATGTGCTTTCAATGTAAGTGATGGAGGCCAAAATCCACAGTGTGTCTACACAGACACAAAAAAAAAGCAAATTAAAAAAAAAATCATTATTATTAAAATCAAATTATCACATACACTGAGTCGTTCTTTTTGTTTATTGCAATATCAAGAATTTAACACACTGTATTAAAGACACTGAGAAATGAGTACATATATATATTTTTTTAAACCTGATGATGAGTAGATATGAACATATACTCACACATATGACCTCTCAAACAGCTGTAAACTGCTCTCCTCTCCTGGTCGTCCTGGTTACAGCGACGACAACGACACAGAGCGTCAGCAGCAGACCGCTGAGCAGTGAAGACCTCACTGTATAGACGATGAAGCAAATCCCATACGGCTCTCTGTGCACTAAAAGGATCTTGTATGTTGACACATACCGATAATTTTGGTCCCCAGCCGCACACCAGTACTCCCCAGTGTCTTCCAGTGAGACATTAGAGAGAACCAGACTCATGTTAGGGTGAGATATTTTTATTCTGCTTCCCTCATCTAGTTCTTGTAGATTTAGATCAACGGTTATGCCTTCTGTTTGGTTCGACTTCATAAACGAAAAGACCGCGAAAGCCCCTGTCTGACTGCATCTGAGAGTGACTTCTTCTCCCTCTGAGAAGAACACTACAGCAGGTGGACCAATTTTGGGGCACACCGCAAGTAAATGCAATTCCTCTTTGAAAGAGTGTTCACAGCTGTAAAAATCTGTGTCATTCAATGTAAGTGATGAAAACACCAGTGAGTAGTTTCTTTCCAATACTGTAGAGTTGGTCCTGGAGGGGTTGAAATCCTTTGTATTGTACTTCTTCCAAAGTGGTGGCTGGTCATCACTGAGATCAGCACAGTCCAACACGGCCCTTTCTCCCACTGAGTGGAGGTGTATCTTTGGTACTATATAAGTGTATACAGGATGACTACTAACACACTGCTTTTTGTTCATCACCAGACAGATGTACTCTGAAGAGGTTGTGAATTTGTAGTCAGATACAACAAGACCTGATGTGTTTTTCATCACTTTGAATGTTCTTTTTTCATTTCACTGATCATGCACAATTCATCCGTCTACACTGTAAAAAAAAAAATCATAAAAAAATGGTAAAAAGTCTGGCAGCAAAAGTTGCCAAACACTTACCGTCAAACCACACAACAGCACTGTATCCATTGTGTTATTGAATTTTAAATGTCATTTCAAATGTGTATGGCAATGTAATCTCTAGATGGGGAACTGTAATACCAGTGCCATAGAAAGCTTGATGAGCAGCAACATCATCTTGCTAAAGTCGTCCACACTCCACATGAGGCAAACAACATCTTTCTTGAGTTTCATGCAAGTGCTATCAGGGCCCACTGTGGAGTGGACAAGACCATGCACAGGGCAGACATCACAAAATGGGTGAGTACATTATTGCTCCATATTTCTGTGGATCTTATGGAAATATTTACATATTTCATATCTGAGTGTCTCAATTGTTTTACTTTATTAGATAGCCCAATGTGATGACTGTCAAAAAAAGAGGGCATCTATAAAGGAGAAAATCCAGTATAAACCCATCGAGGTGAATGATCTCATTAAATTAAACATGTCATTTAACATAAAAGTCTTATACTTGATGATATGGTTTGGTTTGCTATTAGATAGCCCAATGTGATGACTGTCAAAAAAAGAGGGCATCTAGAAAGGAGAAAATCCAGTATAAACCCATCGAGGTGAATGTTCTCATTAAATTAAACATAAAAGTCTTATACTTGATGATATGGTTTGGTTTGCATTTAAGGTGTCAGAGCCCTTTGAACTTGTGGGGATGGACCTTGTCGGCAAGTTGAGGTGTTCAACAAATGGACACACATACATTTGCGTTACGGTGGATTATTTCACCAAATGGCTAGAGGTGTATCCATGAAAAAGTAAGAGGGCTGAGGAGGTGACAGAGTGCATAATGGATTTTTCTACAAGTATGGTGCACCAAAACGAATTCTTACTGACCGAGGAAAAGAATTTGTCAACAAAGTAAGTTGAATTCTGACACATATGATATTATTGTATCTTTTTTTATTTTTGTACACAGCAACACTGGGGAAAACAACATGGTGTTACATAAAAATGTATGATCTTCATTTTCATATTCAATGCTTGTGCTAGATCAACCTGGATTTGTGTGCCAAGCTTGGCATTGCCAGGAGCCTCTGTGCACCATACCACCCACAGACAAATGGGTTGGTGGAAAAGCTTAATGGCACCATTCAAGGGTGAAAATACAACTTTCTACATTTTCTGTGTACATCTCTATCTATATTTAGTGTCTTTCTATCTCTCTAGAGAATGACCATATTTGTTCAATTTCAGGGCTTTGAAAAAGATGGCACAAGACCACCCAATGGACTGGGACAGATATATAAAACCGACTGTCTTTGGGCTTCGTACAAAAAAAACAGATAACCACTAAATATTCCCCTTATTTCCTTATGTATGGAAGGGAGGCCTGTTACCCGTCTGAACTTCCAGACAAGTGGCAGGTATGATGGCATTTACCTACAATAGGAACTGTTTTGGTAACCATATGTATTTCTCTGCTGTGTCTTCTGCTTATTTATCTACACCAATGTTGCAGATAAGTGACGAAAACCTCCATGCACTAGTTGAAAATGAGGAGCCATGCACCTGAACTACAGAGCTCAAGGACGTGTATGCTAAAGTGGAGGCTAATATTGCAGAAGGACAAAAAAGGGTGCAGAAGCGGAAATTATCAAAGGGGGAGGATGACTGCTTTGTGGTGGGGGACTGAGTGTTAAGGAAAAATATTCGCCAGGAACAGAGAAAGGGGGGGGAACTGGAGGCTGATTTATTAGGCCCTTTCACAATATCAAATATTGACAGTAAAAGTGCTGATCTAAAAACACCAACAGGAAACACCATAGGAAAAAATCAACATTAACCATCTAAAGAAATATGTGGAACCACAGCCACGAATCCCTGATAAATGGATTACCGCCACCACTTCCACCCCTCCTCCAGCACTGCAGCCCAGCCCCTTGAGGTGTCCCACTTTCACGCTGAGTCCACAAGTCTCCTTGTCCTCAAACCTCCATTCATGCAATGCAACTGCCTCAGCACCCTCAATGTCAGTCACCTCAGAAGAATTTAAGTATAGATGTAAATACAATTTAATTTTCACAACAACATATTGTAGATATCTACATACACGCAGGAGTCTGTCATATGCCTCAATAGGACTTGGGTGAGCTTTTAGAAATTGATGCTGCATTCAGTTACAAATGACGCATTGGTAAACAATTCTGGTCTTCTAATTCTCAGTAATAGCTGACATCTGGTCAGGTAAACGGCAAGGTGTGCTGTGGAGCAAAATTGGACCATACAAGCTATTTGCCACAGACCTGCAAAATCTGGCCCCCGGAAGGGAAATAGAGAGTGAGGTATCTGCATGCATAAAGTCTCTTCATTTACATGCTTAAATATTATTGTTGGCAAAAATGTAACTCCACATTTGTCACTTAAGGTTGTGAATGCATTCATTCATCGTGTCATTGCGGAATTACAAGAGAAAACTGAGAAAAAGTTTTATCTTGTTGACTCTTTTCAAATGACTGCAATGTGGCAAGGATCATTCAGGGGATTAAACAAAGTGACTATTATCAAAATCTGTTCATACATGATTGCAATGCACACATATCCATTCATTCATCCATTCATTCATTCATTCATTCATTCGTTATGTGGGTATGTTTTCAGCTTGACCCAATGACCTACGATGCCCTCATAGGACCAGTCTATGACAAACAGCACTGGACACTTGTGGTGAGAATTTACATACACTACCATAGAGCAGAGTGAACCATGTGTAGGAGTGTATAGACATTTGTGTGGTACTCTAGCATGATTTTAATTTGATTATTCATCCCCTTTCTATGACTTAATATGTATTGTGAAGGTCATTTATCCAAAGGAGAAGCGGGCGCTTTATGTTGACCCCTTAGGTGAAACCCATGACCACATAAGCAAATGCAGGGATATGACAAGGCAAGTTATACATCAGTGATAATGTCATAAGTTTTTTGATTACAAATGGCTGAAATATTTTGCTATCCTACAGAGCTTTTATGAGACACAGACACATAAACATCTCACGGTGGACTTGCAATACACTAAATCATCCGTGTCAGCAAGACTCAACATCCTGTGAGGCATTTGCCTCTGAAAGGTATGAGTGCAACTGAGCCTTTGTTGAATACAGCTATTGAATGTTACTGATTATACTGTATCTTCTGTAGTTTGCAGAGCTTCTCCTATCTGGTGGGGTGCTGGATTTCAGTACTAATGAAGCCGATGTCATTCAGTTGAGGAGGGAAATTGCTTATAGACTGATCACTGATTCAGGTTCTTTTTATTTAAATTTTTTCGATCAGTGTTTCGTCATGCATGCAGTAAGGTGTCATTGAGAAATTAATTACGTGTGTAATGTGCTAGAAAACTTGTCAGATCTATGCAGAGCATGTGGGAATGCATGCCAAAGTCCAGGGAGAAATAAAGGAGAGCATGATGACTGGGTAAGAGTATCTGACAGTTCTGTATGCTCACAAATGTAATGTATTACTAATCTACTACCATGCTTTTCCTCAGATCCAGTGTACAGCATGTAGTCTATGGTTCCACTGGATTTGTGCTGGGAGACCACCATTGGAGCAGGACTTTTATTGTCCAGCATGTACACTGTAACAGCAGCAGGAGGAGGTAACACTCTAAAGCCTTATTCTCACGAAATGCTAACTGTTAAAGAAAACTCAGTTTGTAGAGCATTCTTATTGGGCTTCACTACTCTGAAACACTCTACCTGCTGAAATTTGAGATGCTTCTACTGCAGAAACCTTACTCTTTTGTACAGCTGGCGGCTCACCATTGTGGGCGCTGCAGATGTTGATGGGAAGTGTTCATGTTTCATTCATGCATGTTACTAACTTGGCTTCTTCCCTGGAGTTATTGTGCTTTCT
This sequence comes from Thunnus thynnus, assembly GCF_963924715.1. Taxonomy (NCBI): domain Eukaryota; kingdom Metazoa; phylum Chordata; class Actinopteri; order Scombriformes; family Scombridae; genus Thunnus; species Thunnus thynnus. Next base: position 32,490,234 of record NC_089523.1, on the reverse strand, counting down.
CGTCTCACAGGTTCCTATGGATCATGGTCGTGGACCCCCTAGTTATGGATTGCGAGCTCATGTGGGTTGTGGTTGTGGACCCCCTGCTTGATGCCCACGCTTATTATTTATTATTATTTTTGTTGTGTGTGTCTCTCTCCCCTTCTTTCTCTCTCAACCCAACCGGTCAAAGCAGATGGCCGCCCACCTAGAGCCTGGTTCTGCTTGAGGTGTCTTCCCGTTAAAGGGGAGTTTTTCCTTGCCACTGTTGCCAAGTGCTTGCTCATGGGGGAAATGATGGGCTTTTGTAAAATAAACAGTATACAAATACTAATAGACTTATTTTTTTCTCTCAATGCCTTGCTTGCAATCAAGATGGAAGTTTGACAACTGATTTATGATCACATTTTTGAAAGTCGTTTTGGATAGGATCATTTGATAACACACCATGCTTGGTTCATTTGGAGTAAAGCTCTTGAATAACACAATACTGACGAACACTTAATGACATGGAGGCCCGAGTGGTTGTTCATCGGTGTTTTATTTTACTACACAATATCCACAAAAGAACAGAGAATGACTGTAAATGAGGTCCATATTTTCATTATTGTGTTTAGGATAGACTATTACCACTTGCACCCTGTGGCTCAGTGTTTATTTTTAACTGATACATAGTATGCAGTGTATTTTTACAGTATTTTCTGAGCTAGATCATCATTGTTTAAAAGTATGTCTTTATCATAATGTTTAACGTTAGTGTCGTAGGGGGCTATAAAGTAGTGAAGTAGTAAATTTGATAGATATGTTTGGGTATTTTCTCAGGCAAGCCCAAGGTAACCAGTTGTTTTGGGTAATCCCAAAACAAAATGTTATCTGGATGCTGACGTACTTCACTAATACGTGACGGAAGGCAGGGCGCACAAGAGCTTGAACAGCTCAGAGCGATAGACAAGTGAGTGGTGAGGGAAGCTCATTTTGCTCTAGTAAGATCGAATCCAGCTCGATGCGATCTTACAAAGATTATATTTTGTTTAATTTATTTTTCGTAGGTGGCTGTGATGTAATGCTCACTTATATATGCTCATATTCGCCGCAGTAGATCTGAGATGCGACTTGGAAAGCGCCAGTTATATGTTTATGAATATGTGACAAATCTGCTGATAGAGGCAGACAACATCTGCTGCTGTTAGGTAAGGAAACCAGTTAGCTTGAAAACCAGTTGGGACACAGAGAGAGAGAGAGAGAGAGAAAGAGATAGAGAGAGAGAGGATCCTTAATTTTCAGTTAACATAGTATTTAACTGTTTAACCTTCAATGTTTACCTGAAATTTATGAAGCTTTTAAGTTGAACTGAATATTATTCTCTATCACTCAGATACAATATATGTCAACAACACCTCAACCACGCTACTTTCGGCAATCCTATAAATACTACCTAACCCTCTCTTCTTCCGCTCTTATATTCAGCTCCTCTCTGAAAATAATAGAGACCAACAACATCACTCTGAAACAAGACTCAGATCAACAATCATGGATGAAGGCCTGAGGGCCAAAACGTCATCATAATGAAAGAGAAATACATATGGACCCAGAGTGTGCAACACTTCTTTCCTGCTTTTGAATCTGCTTCCAGTGATCAGCACCTCACTACAACCCTTGGTGTGCGTTACTTTTCCATTATACAACCTTCAATGTTTACCTGAAATTTATGAAGCTTTTAAGTTGAACTGAATATTAATCTCTATCACTCAGATACAATATATGTCTTGCACTTTGCATATATTGCACTAAGCCTTTTTCATGACTGGAGACTTCATTGTCTTCCCCTGAATTTAAAATGCGGTTTGCTAATTTTTCATGAGCTCAACTTGCTGTTGTAATAGTGACCTGTCAGTGGGTTCAAATTTGACTTGTTATAATTGATTTAGAGATGAGAATAATGAGCCACAATATATCGTATAAATGCTTATTTTGTCACAATGATGAGACAGAGAGACGACAAGTTTTACGGTATCACCTGGACATAATAAGATCTATTTTTGTGACTGTTGATATTGGACATTTTAGAAAAGTCAGCTGTCAGTCTCAAATCCTCTTTCAGTGTGAAGGAGGGATGTTTCATTTTCGTCCACTGAGTCCATCACACATAAGAAGGCTCTCTGTCATGTTGAAGGTTAAAATAAAAGCGACACCAAGAACCACTTCCTTTTTGTCTCTCTGTCTATAAAAAGATGAATAGAAACAACACTAGGTCAAAGTTCCCACACGTCCTCCTCTGAAGCCGATCACATACGGGACTGTATTTCAGGCTGTTCAGCGTAAGATGTTCATGTTTTCTATTCAATAAAGTAGAGAAGTTTGTCTGAAAGCTGCTGACTGGGTCAACAGAGGCTGAACAGTGAGGAGACATGGAAGCTGTGGTTGGACTGTTGGTGATGCTGCTCGGCGTCTCTCATGGTGAGCTGTTTCACTATTTAACATTTTAATATTGAATTTATTGTTATGTGAGTAACATGTTGTGCAACTGTGACATTTTATCAAGTAGGATCAAGTATAGTGAGTAGTTCTTCAGTGACGTGTTATGCAGCTCAAAAGATCAAAATGAATTCAAGCTGCAAGCAGCGTTCAACGGGTCTTTGCACCCTTGCGCACGTCAGGGCGCGGTGCAGTCCAAGGGCTTCTGTCACGGGCATGTAGATGTCTCCAGACCTGGGCTGACAGGTCTGACTTTATAAACATGTGAAGTTTGGTGCAGACTGGAGCATTTACAATAAAGTTATAGCAACTTCCTGTGTCATGGCATCAAATCTCAATGGTGCGGGGATGAGAATTTTCTGCAGGGTGAGACATGTATGTGTTGCTCACACCTGTGGCGTCAAAATTATGCAAGTTTTGGGCCCATTCACTGTAATTTCAATTAATAATTTGAAAACTTTTGATGAGCTTGTGTGTAAAACAAATTAATTTCCTAATTTTCATCAAGTTTATTTTTAGAAAAGTAAAGACTTTTAACCCACATGACCTGGTCAAAGTTTGATTGAAATGTGTACTGTCAGGTGTGTAGAGACAATAAGTAACTGCAGCTGGACACAGAAAAATACTCATATAGTTGAATGGAGAGTGTGAGTGAACCGCTAGGTGCTTGGGCCCTAATAAAGGAAAAACTGCAGTACAGAGCTACAAATTTTAGTTTTGATTTTATTTTTCTGCAGCACTTTATCACTAAACTGTCATTCTGACTCAATGAGCTCCATTAAACCCCCATACCCACCCACCCCCCTCCTATTCTCTCTCTCTCCCTCTCAGTTGGAGAGGAGAATGTCACTCTCCTTGTGCAATATCCTCATAAATCCCATGACTTTGGCCAAATCCTACATTAAAAATCACATTTTTTGTAGGAAATTTCGTCACAAATCCATTGATACAGGTTTCAAAGTGGTCAGACTTATAGTTTAGACATTAGAACCATTTGTTTGACACAAAGTCCATGCCTAGAGATTGCCTCCCCATTGGTTTACATTGTAAGGTGTGATGTGGCACTACAACTTTCAGGGCTTATTATATCTAAATCGTTCGAGTTATTACAAAGTTTTTAATAACTTTTGTTCAGCATAGTGTGATAAGTCATGTATCACGTTTGAAGCTGATACCATTAACACCCTAGGAGGAGATAGCATTTCTTGGGGGTCCAAAATTGGTGCAAAGTCATACTTTGATGAGCATATTGCGGACTTCCTGTTGGATTTAGGTCAGGGGTGCCAGTGTATGATTTGTAGGTCTTGATGAGAGATAATTGAGTTTTGGTTCGATCTCTCTACGACATTCCTATGGGCCGTGGCGGCCATATTAGGTACATAGGTGGCGCTATAGAGCACATTTTGGCACTTTGGGGGTTAATTTTTACATTTCATCAAATATTTCACCAGACCTGATGTGTGTGCCAAATTTGGTGAGTTTTTGAGCATGTTTAGGGGGTCAAATTTAGGGTTGAAGTGGCAGATAAATAAAGAAAGAATAATAAGAAAGAAACAAACACACGAAATACAATAGGATCTTCGCCCCTTTGGGCTCAGGCCCTAATAAAAAGTTGTTTCATAGAGCAAAAGAACATTCAGAGATTAAATTCCACATCAGTGTGTATGTACAGAAAATATTAGTTAGTATCCACTACAGATGAATGTATTACATTATACTTTAAGGATGTAAGGACTTCTTCTCTTCAGATATTTAATTTTTCTCCCGTTCTTTACGTTTTTTTTCTGATGTAAAAAAAAAAAAAATACACTTATGATTCTTATACTAACATTATTTTATTGGAAGCACCATAGAAATTACTGTGAGTTGAACTTCCAACATATGATTTGGTATCTTTGGAAAACACAGCATGACTTTGTAATGACCAGGTGAGGTTAATTAGTAAAGCTAGATTAAACCAAATGCCTAAATGTACTACAGTGACACATTGACGTGTAATGCTAACTGTGCTCTGAGAGAGACAGAGTTGTTTCTGTTTTAAAACATGAATATCTGCACCTGCATAAAACATTGTCACAGTTGTTAATTTAGTAGAAATGCAATGACCTCAACTGTGACAACATTTTCTTCACTGTATTTTTCTATATTTCCAGGTATTGAAACCCACTGTGATGGCAGACAGAATGAAACTCAGTGTTATGGAGCTCTGGGAGGAACTGTGGTGCTCCAGCTGATGGACAACGCCTCAGAAATATTTAGATACCAATGGAAAAAAAACAAAACCTTAACAATAATTTATGGGAGAAAGGATAAGATTGTGTCTAATCTGATGAAGGACAGATCCGTCTTTACTCCCAGTAATGGAACATTTAGGATAAATAACCTGAACAGGACTGATGGTGCTGAATATACTCTTGAAACCTTTGATTCAAATGGATGGGTATCAGAACCGCGGACTCTTCAGTTGTCTATTCAAGGTAAATAACTACTTTTGCTATTATTAATCTTATAATTTCATTTGTATTATTCACAATAAACCAACAGCTACATAATTTGAATTGTAGATTCAAAATTCAAAATACAAATGGTTTTGGAAAATGAAACTAGGTAAATACCAAACATGTACACACACTACTATACAAATACTATTTCTACATTTTACCTTTGCAAACAAACATTTCACATGAAATATTCAAAGTCTGCCACATAACTAGCAAGCATTGTATACATACACTGTAAACACTGAATATGTTTATGGCCAAATTTAAAAAGTCATGTGACTGTGTTTCTCTCAGCTCCTGTGTCCTCTGTCCTGCTGGACTCTGAGTGTCTGTCCCAGGGAGAGATGAGGGTGTCCTGCTCCTCTGAGGGAGGGGACAGTCCTCAGTACAGCTGGACTCTGGATGGACACACACTGACAGACGCTCAGCTCCTCTCTGGAAATAATGAGACCAACAACATCACTCTGAAACAAGATGTCTCAGGACTACTGGTCTGCTCTGTCAGGAATCACGTCAGTAATGTCTCAAAAGGAGAGAAGATATCTACGTGTGGTGAGACAGAACATAGCTAGAAATCAACTTGATAATTGATGATTACACTGTACATTAGTCACAGTTGATCTATTTGTTTGTCCGTAGGCTTCATATTCATCAACTGCACCTTACCCGATGGGACAAACATATCACAGTGGGTGTTTTCAGCCAATAACACTCTGTGTGTTGATCCAACAACAACCCTTACCATGATCACAGGTAAGGAGATAAACCCTAACTCTGCTGCAGTGGATTCATTCATGTCATTTTCTCTTTTCTTCCCATGTATGTCTGCATGAAAACACCTTTCATCAAGAACATGTTTACTGAAAGATCTGTTTCTCTTGTGTCTTTTATTATTAAAACATGTTATTTTTCAGTACTGGCTGGTGTCCTCTCAGCGCTGGTAATTCTGTTAATAGTCGGGGTGGCAGTCGTCTGTAGTCACAAGAAAAAGCAAAACAACAAACCTAAAGGTACAAAGTTTCTTTTGTCATTACTGCATTAAAAGATGATTGTTTTTTGTCCACTCATAGATTAAAGGAATAGTTTGACATTTTGGGACACTAATTAGCTTTCTTTCTCAGAGTTAGAGGAGAAGATCGATACCACTCTTATATGTTTGTTAAATGTGAAGCTAGCAGCCGGTTAGCTTAGCTTAGCACAAAGACTGGGATACAGCTAGCCTGGCTCCATATGAAGGTATAAAAATCTGCCTACCAGCACCTCTAAAGTTCAGTAATTCATGTCATATCTTATTAATTAATGAACTTTAGACTTTTTGAAAGAGTCAGACTAGCTGTTTCTGGTCTTTGTGCTAAGCTAAGCTAACCATCTCCTGGCTATCGCTTCATATTTAATGTACAAGCAGGAGAGTGCTATTAGTCTTTTCAGGTCTACTGCCCAAAATGTCAAAGAATTTCTTTAACAATCCGCTGTTATCACTGAGTATGTGTAGCCATGCAGTGTTTAACGTGTTCCTCCTTCCACTCTACAGAAGAAGAAGAAGATGACCAAGAATTGACCTATGCTGATGTCAAGTTCGTGCAGCGACAGGGGAGGCAGATGCATCAGACAGCAGAGATGGAGGTGGAGTATGGCCAAGTCAACTTTTCAGGGCGACCTCGGAAAACTGTTAAACCATCAGAAGATGAATGTGTGTACGCTAAGGTCCGTAAAAGCAGGTGATACGCAGTGTTCAGCGTTTTTATATTTTTATATAAAAAAATTCTTAGAAAATGTCTTTCATGAATTATACCAAATTTAATTTAATCTAACTTTGTGTTAGTTTTGTTCATTTCAGTGTTGTTCTTCTTCATTGCTGTTATTCTTCATCACATTTTATTTCTTTATTAAAATGCTTTTTAACTTCGGTTGAGTTTTACCAACTACTGTGTGCTATTTTCTTCTTCTTTGAATTTAAAATGACACTATGTACTTAAATTTGACCTGAGCAGTTTTGCTGTTTACTTGTTGTGGGTTTAATCAAAGATAGAGGTTACATGATTGGTTTGGTGTGAGAGTTTGGGGTTAAAGGTCGACAGCCATGACATGCCATTCAGCTGATTCACAGTGCCATAAAATAAGTGTTTATGGCCCATGATAGTTGTAGTGTTCTAAAAACAACCACCTTAGATTATCTAGTTGAGCCCATTTCTTAAAAGACAGTTGAACTTCTGACAGCATAAAGGCAGGATAATAAAGCTGCTCGAACAATCTGCCATCTTTTTGCCATCTGATCAAAAAGCCATTTTATTTTATGGGGATCAAATTGTTCAGCAGTCATTCTGCTTTTGATCCAAAGACGTTCGACTGCTGTACTTGAACTCTGAAAGGTCAGACTGAACCACTATCAAACATTTATTTTTTTACCTATTAAAAAAAACGGTCATTTTATGTTGTGACACAGTCATGTGATGCTACCTACTATGCTAACATTATACAACTATAAAACCTAAACTGGTGGCTCCTGCCCATTCTTCAATGCTGAGCATGTAAGTTTCTGATTGAATAAATGCTTTGGTGACCAATAATTTAATATTCATAGAATTTATCAACACATTGTAAAATAAATATTTTAAGATCAAGTTTGATCAGCTGACGTCAACAGGGGGCCCGTTAAGGCCACTGACTCTGTTTTCTGGTTGAAGTCCACACTCTGGTTGTTGTACATGAAAACTGAGAGTGACAGAATCTACTGAGAAACACAAAGAGAGAGAGAGGGACAGGATGACATGACAGAGTTAAGTGGTGAACCTCAAACAAGCTTTCGATCACTGGACCAGCAGGACACGTCAGTGTTTCCGTAATAAATGAGGAACTGGACCTGTGGTTAGTCTGAAACAACAACCATCAGTCAAACCAAACATCACATAAACCAACACCTTCAAAAAAGTTTTGAAGGGTGAAATTTTACAGTTTAAAGGCATCAATTTACATTGCAGTGAGGATAATACATTTCAAATTCAGCTGTGATGCAAACATGATGATCAGAGACATAGTTGTGCTAAACTGACCTTTAATCTTTTCCCCATGAGCGCAAACAGAGAGAGAATGGGTGTGGGGGTTTAATGGAGCTCATTGAGTCAGAATGACAGTTTAGTGATAAAGTGCTGCAGAAAAATAAAATCAAAACTAAAATTTGTAGCTCTGTACTGCAGTTTTTCCTTTATTAGGGCCCAAGCACCTAGCGGTTCACTCACACTCTCCATTCAAATATATGAGTATTTTTCTGTGTCCAGCTGCAGTTACTTATTGTCTCTACACACCTGACAGTACACATTTCATTAATTAATTAATGAATTTCATTCATTAATGTAGCATTAATAGCATTTTAGAAAAGTCAGCTGTCAGTCTCAAATCCTCTTTTTGTGTAAAGAGGGATGTTTTATTTTCATCCACTGAGTCCATCACACATGAAGGCTCTCTGTCATGTTGGAGGTTAAAATAAAAGTCACAGCGAGAACCACTTCCTTTTTGTCTCTCTGTCTATAAAAAGATGAATAGAAACGACACTCTGCTTGGTCAAAGTTCCCACACGTTCTCCTCTGAAGCCGATCACATACAGGACTGTATTTCAGGCTGTTCAGCGTAAGATGTTCATGTTTTCTATTCAATAAAGTAGAGAAGTTTTTCTGAAAGCTACTGACTGGGTCAACAGAGGCTGAACAGTGAGGAGACATGGAAGCTGTGGTTGGACTGTTGGTGATGCTGCTCGGAGTCTCTCATGGTGAGCTGTTTCACTATTTTACATTTTAATATTGAATTTATTGTTATGTGAGTAACATGTTGTGCAACTGTGACATTTCATCAAGTAGGATCAAGTATAGTGAGTAGTTCTTCAGTGACGTGTTATGCAGCTCAAAAGATCAAAATGAATTAAAGCTGCAAGCAGCGTTCAACGGGTCTTTGCACCCTTGCGCACGTCAGGGCGCGGTGCAGTCCAAGGGCTTCTGTCACGGGCATGTAGATGTCTCCAGACCTGGGCTGACAGGTCTGACTTTACAAACATGTGAAGTTTGGTGCAGACTGGAGCATTTACAATAAAGTTATAGCAACTTACTGTGTCATGGCTAAGCATCAAATCTCAATGGTGCGGGGATGAGAATTTTCTGCAGGGTGAGACATGTCTGTCTTGTTCACACCTGTGGCGTCAAAATTACGCAAGTTTTGGGCCCTTTCACTGTAATTTCAATTAATAATTTGAAAACTTTTGATGAGCTTGTGTGTAAAACAAATTAATTTCCTAATTTTCATCAAGTTTATTTTTAGAAAAGTAAAGACTTTTAACCCACATGACCTGGTCAAAGTTTGATTGAAATGTGTACTGTCAGGTGTGTAGAGACAATAAGTAACTGCAGCTGGACACAGAAAAATACTCATATATTTGAATGGAGAGTGTGAGTGAACCGCTAGGTGCTTGGGCCCTAATAAAGGAAAAACTGCAGTACAGAGCTACAAATTTTAGTTTTGATTTTATTTTTCTGCAGCACTTTATCACTAAACTGTCATTCTGACTCAATGAGCTCCATTAACCCCCACACCCATCCCCCCCTCCTATTCTCTCTCTCGCCCTCTCAGTTGGAGAGAATTTCACTCTTCTTGTGAAATATCCTCATAAATCCCATGACTTCGGCCAAATCCTACATTAGAAATCATATTTTTTTGTAGGAAATTTTGTCGCGAATCCATTGATACAGGTTTCAAAGTGGTCAGACTTATAGTTTAGACATTAGAACCATTTGTTTGACACAAAGTCCATGCCTAGAGATTGCCTCCCCATTGGTTTACATTGTAAGGTGTGATGTGGCACTACAACTTTCAGGGCTTATTATATCTAAACCGTTTGAGTTATTACAAAGTTTTTAATAGCTTTTGTTCAGCACAGTGTCATAAGTCATGTATTCAAGTTTGAAGCCGATACCATTAACGTCCTCGGAGGAGATAGCGTTTCTTGGGGTCCAAAATTGGCGCAAAGTCGTAATTTGATGAGCATATTGCGGACTTCCTGTTGGATTTAGGTCAGGGGTGTCAGCATATGATTTGTAGGTCTTGATGAGACGAATAATTGAATTTTGGTTTGATCTTTCTACGACATTCCTACGGGCTGTGGCAGCCATTTTAGTTATGTAGGTGGCACTAGAGAGCACATTTTGGCACTTTGGGAGATAATTTTTACATTTTATGAAATATTTCACGAGACCTGATATGTCTGCCAAATTTGGTGAGTTTTTGAGCATGCTTAGGGGGTCAAATTAAGGGTTGAAGTAGCGTAATAATAAAGAAAGCAGAAGAGGAAGAAGAGGAAAGAAACAAACACACGAAATACAATAGGGTCTTCGCCCCTTTCGGGCTCAGGCCCTAATAAAAAGTTGTTTCATAGAGTAAAAGAACATTCAGAGATTAAATTCCACATCAGTGTGCATGTATAGAAAATATTAGTTAGTATCCACCACAGATGAATGTATTACATTATACTTTAAGGATGTAAGGACTTCCTCTCTTCAGATATTTAATTTTTCTCCCGTTCTTAACGTTTTTTTTCTGACGTAAGAAAACAAATACACTTATGATTCTTATACTAACATTATTTTTTGGAAGCACCATAGAAATTACTGTGAGTTGAACTTCCAACATATGATTTGGTATCTCTGGAAAACTTCAGATATAAAGATTTGTAGGGGTGGAGGAAAACACAGCATGACTTTGTAATGACCAGGTGAGGTTAATTAGTAAAGCTAGATTAAACCAAATGCCTAAATGTACTACAGAGACACATTGACATGTAATGCTAACTGTGCTCTGAGAGAGACAGAGTTGTTTCTGTTTTAAAACATGAATATCTGCACCTGCATAAAACATTGTCACAGTTGTTAATTTAGTAGAAATGCAATGACCTCAACTGTGATAACATTTCCTTCACTGTATTTTTCTATATTTCCAGGTATTGAAACCCACTGTGATGGCAGACAGGATGGAGCTCAGTGTTATGGAGCTCTGGGAGGAACTGTGGTGTTCCAGCTGATGGACAGCGCCTCAGAAATATTTAGATACCAATGGTATAAAAACAAAACCGTAACAATACTTAATTGGAGAGAGGATAAGATTGTGTATAATCTGATGAAGGACAGATCCGTCTTTACTCCCAGTAATGGAACATTTAGGATAAATAACCTGATAAGGACTGATGGTGCTGAATATACCCTTCAAATCTTTGATTCAAATGGACATGTATCAGAACAGCGGACTCTTCAGTTGTCTATTCAAGGTAAATAACTACTTTTGCTATTATTAATCTTATAATTTCATTTCTGTTATTCACAATAAACCAACAGCTACATAATTTGAATTGTAGATTCAAAATTCAAAATACAAATGATTTTGAAAAATGAAACTAGGGAAATACACACAAATACACATACTACTATACAAATACTATTTCTACATTTTACCTTTGCAAACAAACATTTCACATGAAATATTCAAAGTCTGCCACATAACTAGCAAGCATTGTATACATACACTGTAAGCACTGAATATGTTTATGGCCACATTGTTTCTCTCAGCTCCTGTGTCCTCTGTCCTGCTGGACTCTGGGTGTTTGTCCCAGCGAGAGATGAGGGTGTCCTGCTCCTCTGAGGGAGGGGACAGTCCTCAGTACAGCTGGACTCTGGATGGACACTCACTGACAGACGCTCAGCTCCTCTTTGGAAATAACAAGACCAACAACATCACTCTGAAACAAGACGTCTCAGGACTACTGGTCTGCTCTGTCAGGAATCACATCAGTAATGTCTCGAAAGGAGAGAAGATATCTACGTGTGGTGAGACAGAACATAACTAGAAATCAACTTGATAATTGATGATTACACTGTACATTAGTCACAGTTGATCTATTTGTTTGTCCGTAGGCTTCATATTCATCAACTGCACCTTACCCGATGGGACAAACATATCACAGTGGGTGTTTTCAGCCAATAACACTCTGTGTGTTGATCCAACAACAACCCCTACCATGATCACAGGTAAGGAGATAAACCATCCAGTAATATCACACTCTACAATCAAACTGTGACCAACAGCAGTGATGACTCATGGTACATTTACATTAGTGAGTGAAAACTAACTCTGCTGCAGTGGATTCATTCATGTCATTTTCTCTTTTCTTCCCATGTATGTCTGCATGAAAACACCTTTCATCAAGAACATGTTTACTGAAAGATCTGTTTCTCTTGTGTCTTTTATTACTAAAACATGTTATTTTTCAGTACTGGCTGGTGTCCTCTCAGCGCTGGTAATTCTGTTAATAGTCGGGGTGGCAGTCGTCTGTAGTCACAAGAAAAAGCAAAACAACAAACCTAAAGGTACAAAGTTTCTTTTGTCATTACTGCATTAAAAGATGATTGTTTTTTGTCCACTCATAGATTAAAGGAATAGTTTGACATTTTGGGACACTAATTAGCTTTCTTTCTCAGAGTTAGAGGAGAAGATCAATACCACTCTTATATGTTTGTTAAATGTGAAGCTAGCAGCCGGTTAGCTTAGCTTAGCACAAAGACTGGAAACAGGGGGATACAGCTAGCCTGGCTCCATATGAAGGTATAAAAATCTGCCTGCCAGCACCTCTAAAGTTCAGTAATTCATGTCATATCTTGTTAATTAATGAACTTTAGACTTTTTGAAAGAGTCAGACTAGCTGTTTCCGGTCTTTGTGCTAAGCTAACCATCTCCTGGCTATCGCTTCATATTTAATGTACAAACAGGAGAGTGCTATTAGTCTTTTCAGGTCTGCTGCCCAAAATGTCAAAGAATTTCTTTAACAATCCGCTGTTATCACTGACTATGTGTAGTCATGCAGTGTTTAATGTGTTCCTCCTTCCACTCTACAGAAGAGGAAGATGACCAAGAATTGACCTATGCTGATGTCAAGTTCGTGCAGCGACAGGGGAGGCAGATGCATCAGACAGCAGAGATGGAGGTGGAGTATGGCCAAGTCAACTTTTCAGGGCGACCTCGGAAAACTGTTAAACCATCAGAAGATGAATGTGTGTACGCTAAGGTCCGTAAAAGCAGGTGATACGCAGTGTTCAGCGTTTTTATATTTTTATATAAAAAAATTCTTAGAAAATGTCTTTCATGAATTATACCAAATTTAATTTAATCTAACTTTGTGTTAGTTTTGTTCATTTCAGTGTTGTTCTTCTTCATTGCTGTTATTCTTCATCACATTTTATTTCTTTATTAAAATGCTTTTTAACTTCGGTTGAGTTTTACCAACTACTGTGTGCTATTTTCTTCTTCTTTGAATTTAAAATGACACTATGTACTTAAATTTGACCTGAGCAGTTTTGCTGTTTACTTGTTGTGGGTTTAATCAAAGATAGAGGTTACATGATTGGTTTGGTGTGAGAGTTTGGGGTTAAAGGTCGACAGCCATGACATGCCATTCAGCTGATTCACAGTGCCATAAAATAAGTGTTTATGGCCCATGATAGTTGTAGTGTTCTAAAAACAACCACCTTAGATTATCTAGTTGAGCCCACTTCTTAAAAGACAGTTGAACTTCTGACAGCATAAAGGCAGGATAATAAAGCTGCTCCAACAATCTGCCATCTTTTTGCCATCTGATCAAAAAGCCATTTTATTTTATGGGGATCAAATTGTTAAGCAGTCATTCTGCTTTTGATCCAAAGACATTCGACTGCTGTACTTGAACTCTGAAAGGTCAGACTGAGCCACTATTAAACATTTATTTTTTTACCTATTAAAAAAACTGGTCATTTTATGTCGTGACACAGTCATGTGACGCTACCTACTATGCCAACATTATACAACTATAAAACCTAAACTGGTGGCTCCTGCCCATTCTTCAATGCTGAGCATGTGAGTTTCTGATTGAATAAATGCTTTGGTGACCAATAATTTAATATTCATAGAATTTATCAACACATTGTAAAATAAATATTTTAAGATCAAGTTTGATCAGCTGACGTCAACAAGGGGCCTGTTAAGGCCACTGACTCTGTTTTCTGGTTGAAGTCCACACTCTGGTTGTTGTACATGAAAACTGAGAGTGACAGAATCTACTGAGAAACACAAAGAGAGAGAGAGAGACAGGATGACATGACAGAGTTAAGTGGTGAACTTCAAACAAGCTTTCGACCACTGGACCAGCAGGACACGTCAGTGTTTCTGTGATAAATGAGGAACTGGACCTGTGGTTAGTTTGAAACAACAACCATCAGTCAAACCAAACATCACATAAACCAACACCTTCAAAAAAGTTTTGAAGGGTGAAATTTTACAGTTTAAAGGAGCGAATGATTTACATTGCAGTGAGGATAATACATTTCAAATTCAGCTGTGATGCAAACATGATGATCCAGAGACATAGTTGTGCTAAACTGACCTTTAATATTTTCCCCATGAGCACAAATAGACAGTTTACATGTTGAACTACCAGCTGTCATTCTAAAACCCCAGTTTGATGGTAGAATACGGCCTCATTTATTGAATCAATAAATGTTTTTCTGTGTATTAAAAGACTGATCAATCACTTGTTTTGCAGTTTGTGTCTGAAGTATTTTGAGCATCATGGAAGGCAACTGAAACGCAGCAGACAACAGCTGCTAGGTTGGTACTGCATGACTGACATGAAGCATCACTGTCACCTGTGGCTTGGATTGTACTTCATGTATACGTCACTTTGGACAAAAGCGTCTGCTAAATGAAATGTAATGTTAGTGTAAAGTATATTATCAGAGTTTTGTTTGTCATAGGCTTCATTATATGTCTGTGACTGTTGAGTAGTACAAGAAAGATGGAGGAGACAAGGAAGTCACGACAACATAAAGATCACAGGAGGAAGAGGGTGTCTGGTTTTCTTTCTTGTAAATAGTGACCATGTCAAGTTTCACTTCCTTTCCATCTTCTCTAACAGAAGATATTTCAGGCTGTTCAGTGTAGGATGTTTATGTTTTCTATTGAATAAAGTAGAGAAGTTTGTCTGAAAGCTGCTGACTGGGTGAACAGAGGCTGAACAGTGAGGAGACATGGAAGCTGTGGTTGGACTGTTGGTGATGCTGCTCGGAGTCTCTCATGATGAGCTGTTTCACTATGTGACATGTTAATATTGGATTTGATATTCTGCAAAAAGATGTTTTGTATTAAATTAGAAATCATTATTGATTATTTTATGCAGCCACAAGATCACTTTTAGTCAATAAGTAAAGTTTGACATCATCCTAACTGATGCAGCTTAAATACTGTTCCAGGCTAGAAAACAGCTTTGACCGAATAAATACTTTTAACAAACAAGAATCAACTGACAACTAGGATTTCAGGGATTAGTGTCACATGCATAGCCTGTTCATTAGTGAGTATGACGCACAACACATAGTTTAGTGATAGTTTAGAGCTGCAACTGACTGCCAGTAAATGGTTTGATGTTGCAACAATCTGAGCTTCCTGTGGGTTAAATTTATAATCACAGGTGGTGGAGCAAGTAAATGCTAATGAAGAACGACTTTTAGTTTGTGCATATAAGGAAATATTTAGTGGTCACATATCTGTGTACAGACCAATTTCCTGTCTGAGTATGGTGAGCTGTTTTACATTTAAAACATAACAGCTTGAATGTCATCATGATATTTTTATATTTTATTTTAAAAAATTAATTTAAAATTTGATATCATTAACTGGCCCACTGAACACTGAATGTCCCACCAACCAAGTTCCTCTAAAAAAAAATACTGTATGACACTGTTCCAACACATTGCAACTTCATGACACTTACCATTACTAAAATATTCAACACTATAAGACAGCATGTTTTTATGGCTGCAGCACAACTTAAAAATGTAATTAGCGCCTGAGCCCCAAAGGGACGAAGACCCTATTGTATTTTGTGTGTTTCTTTCCTCTTCTTCTTTCTTTATTATTACGCCACTTCAACCCTTAATTTGACCCCCTAAACATGCTCAAAAACACACCAAATTTGGCACACACATCAGGTCCGGTGAAACATTTGATAAAATGTAAAAATTAACCCCCAAAGTGCCAAAATGTGCTCTATAGCGCCACCTATGTATCTAATATGGCAGCCACGGCCAGTAGGAATGTCGTAGAGAGTGCAAACCAAAACTCAATTATTCGACTCATCAAGACCTACAAATCATACACTGACACCCCTGACCTAAATCCAACAGGAAGTCTGCAATATGCTCAAATTACGACTTTGCGCCAATTTTGGACCCCCAAGAAAGACTATCTTCTCCTAGGGTGTTAATGGTATCAGCTTCAAACTTGAATACATGACTTATGACACTGTGCTGAACAAAAGTTGTTAAAAACTTTGTAATAACTCGAATGGTTTAGATATAATAAGCCCTGAAAGTTGTAGTGCCACATCACACCTTACAATGTAAACCAATGGGGAGGCAATCTCTAGGCATGGACTTTGTGTCAAACAAATGGCTCTGATGTCTAAACTATAAGTCTGACCACTTTGAAACCTGTATCAATGGATTTGTGATGAAATTTCCTACAAAAAAAGTGATTTTTAATGTAGGATTTGTCCAAAGTCATGGGATTTATGAGGATATTTCACAAGAAGAGTGACATTCTCTCCAACTGAGAGGGTGAGAGAGAGAATAGGAGGGGGGGGATGGGTGTGGGGGTTTAATGGAGCTCATTGAGTGAGAGTGACAGTTTAGTGATAAAGTGCTGCAGAAAAATAAAATCAAAACTAAAATTTGTAGCTCTGTACTGCAGTTTTTCCTTTATTATGGCCCAAGCACCTAGCGGTTCGCTCACACTCTCCATTCAAATATATGAGTATTTTTCTGTGTCCAGCTGCAGTTACTTATTGTCTCTACACACCTGACAGTACACATTTCAATCAAACTTTGACCAGGTCATGTGGGTTAAAAGTCTTTACTTTTCTAAAACTAAACTTGATGAAAATTAGGAAATTAATTTGTTTTACACACAAACTCATTGAGTTTTGTTTACTAATTGAAATTACAGTGAATGGGCCCAAAACTTGCATAATTTTGATGCCACAGGTGTGAGCAAGACAGACATGTCTCACCCTGCAGAAAATTCTCATCTTCGCACCGTTGAGATTTAATGCTTCGCCATGACAGAGGAAGTTTTTATAACTTTATTGTACATGCTCCAGTCTGCACCAAACTACAACAAAGAGTCCCGGCCTGAACACGTCTACATGACAAAATTCCATCAGTGATGCAAACTGGCTGAATAGCGCCCCCTACAAAATAGCAGCGAAGTAGCCCCAGCAGCAGGCAAAACAGTGGACAACGTGGCCCAGCATGCGTGGAGGTGCGAGGGCCCGTTCATCGCTACATGTTTTGTTTAGAATTTTATTGAAGCTATTAAGTTAAGTTTCAGGAGCAGGAGCACACCTCAACTACGCTACTTCCGGCAATCCTATAAATACCACCGAACCCTCTCCTCTTCTTCCGCTCTTATATTCAGCTCCTCTCTGAAAATAAAGACACCAACAACATCACTCTGAAACAAGACTCAGATCAACAATCATGGATGAAGGCCTGAGGGCCAAAACGTCATCATAATGAAAGAGAAATACATATGGAGCCAGAGTGTGCAACACTTCTTTCCTGCTTTTGAATCTGCTTCCAGTGATCAGCACCTCACTACAACCCTTGGTGTGTGTTACTTTTCCACTATATAATCTTCAATGTTTACCTGAAATTTCTGAAGCTTTTAAGTTGAACTGAATATTATTCTCTATCACTCAGATACAATATATGTCTTGCACTTTGCATATATTGCACTATGCCTTTTTCATGACTGGAGACTTCATTGTCTTCACCTGAATTTAAAATACAGATTGCTGATTTTTCATGAGCTCAACATGCTGTTGTAATAGTGACCTGTCAGTGGGTTCAAATTTGACTTGTTATAATTGATTTAGAGATGAGAATAATGAGCCACAATATATCATATAAATGCTTATTTTGTCACAATGATGAGACAGAGAGACGACAAGTTTTACGGTATCACTTGGACATAATATTATGTAGCATTAATAGCATTTTAGAAAAGTCAGCTGTCAGTCTCAAATCCTCTTTCAGTGTGAAGGAGGGATGTTTTATTTTCATCCACTGAGTCCATCACACATATGAAGGCTGTCTGTCATGTTGGAGGTTAAAATAAAAGTGACACAGAGAACCACTTCCTTTTTGTCTCTCTGTCTATAAAAAGATGAATAGAAACGACACTCTGCTTGGTCAAAGTTCCCACACTTTCTCCTCTGAAGCCGATCACATACAGGACTGTATTTCAGGCTGTTCAGTGTAGGATGTTCATGTTTTCTATTCAATAAAGTAGAGAAATTTGTCTCACACACATTTGTTTCACTATTTGACATTTTAATATTGAATTTATTGTTATGTGAGTAACATGTTGTGCAACTGTGACATTTTATCGAGTAGGATCAAGTATAGTGAGTAGTTCTTCAGTGACGTGTTATGCAGCTCAAAAGATCAAAATGAATTAAACGGGTCTTTGCACCCCTGCACACGTCGGGGCGCGGTGCAGTCCAAGGGCTTCTGTCACGGGCATGTAGATGTCTCCAGACCTGGGCTGACAGGTCTGACTTTACAAACATGTGAAGTTTGGTGCAGACTGGAGCATGTACAATAAAGTTATAGCAACTTCCTGTGTTACCGTTGAGATTTGATGCTTCGCCATGACAGAGGAAGTTGCTATAACTTTATTGTACGTGCTCCAGTCTGCACCAAACTTCACATGTTTGATAAGAGTCCCGGCCTGAACACGTCTACATGACAATATTCAATCAGTGATGCAAACTGGCTGAATAGCACCCCCTATGCAGGCAAAACAATGGACAAAGGAAGTGATGTTTATCTCCTTCTTGCATTGTCTGAAAACAGCCCGGGTCTGAATAATAAATAAATAAATAAATAATATGATATTCCCTTATCTTTAACAGGACACAGTCAGGGTAAATCTGAGCCTTTGGAGGGAGGCAGCCATCACAGACCTCAACATTGGGGACCGAGTCAAATTCTCACACATGAAGACCTGCACCACTAATTATGGACTACAGCTCCAAACCACCAACTACACTAAGATTGAGGTACATTGTTGTTCCTGTTGTTTTTAATAATAAAAGGTTCAAGGCAAGTCCATCAGCCATATTCAACGTGCAAGCAGGGAAATATAATTTGTTTGCAAATGTAATATAAAAATGTAATATAGTTATTAATTCCCTGCACATCCTTCACTATATCATTTATTGTATTTATTATACTGATTATATTGATTGGATTCTTATTTATTGTTATTTATTGTGCACTGTTAAAAGTTTATATACAAATGTATTCATTAACTTTTATTAACTGTATTTATTGTATTTGTTATGTTTATTGTATGATTAAATTATCTTGGCTTGTTATGTATTGTGTCTTATGTAGTGTAATTGCAATTGAGGAGAAGAGAATAGAAGCTATTTTTAAAACAGGTCTAAAAATAGCCTCAAAGCACCCAGGTTGCTATGGTGACAGCAACCCCTGTGGTAGAGGTCAGAGAAGCGAATTTCACACCTCAGATTACATTGGAGTGAATGAGACTGTTGGTCAGCACTCTCCGTGCTTTTGGGTGATTTACTCAAAAACCTTGAGTCCTATTCTAATGGAAGTAACATTGGATGAGAGAGGACAAGTTTGTCTACATTTTTTGTACAAATTGTGCTTGTAAAGTGTAAGATGTGGAAGTAAAGGTCTTTGCACACCAAGTCCGTTTTTTTCGTATGCGTTTTTATAATCCGTCATCTGACAAAAATCGTTACGCACAGAAACCTCGCACACTGAGTCCAGTTTATTACTATATTCGTTGCGAAAGTTCGCAATACGAGGCAAAATGGGAGTCGTCAAGCAGTGAGGATGATTTTGTGGTCCTCTAAATACTTGAAAGAAAAAGGAAGAACCACACAGTAAAAAAAGGACCACCAATTTCCACGATCCAATTGATCCTGCACAGCAGCTGGCAGCACACACACACACACCTGATCACAGGTGATCAGCCTTTCGACTGGATCCGCAGATATTCAGGGCACAGCCTCAAAACGCTGCGACATACAGACAAGATCATGATCAATAGTCGTCCTGTGATCAGTCTGTGTATAACTTCTCTGCTAGAGCTGATAGTATCAGTGTTTCCAGGCTGTGTTGTTTGCGTGTACGGTGGCTTTGAGTGGTCAAACAACTCTGTAAAGGCTTTTGACGGATGCAAAAAAACAGAAAATCGAACCTGCTCTGAAAACTTTAATGACGGACGAAACTTTCGGAGTCGGTGTGTAAACGTGATCAACAAAACGTGACGTATTTATTTTTTAACGTGCGACAATTTCGGACGAAAAAAATGGTGTGCAAAGACCTTCAGATCATAAGATTTTTGATAAAATTGTTTGGTAACCACTTGATAATTCACTTCTTCCATCCGCCATATTATCAAATTTTCCTAACCCTAACCAAGTGGTCTTTGTGCCTAAACCTAACCAGACCTTAACCACAGTGCTGTCACACCATAAAACATCATTATTCAACGGGTAGAAATGTTAATATGCTACGTTTGTAGAAACGTTGATATGATACGTAACTCACGTGTTGAAATGTATATATTCAACGTTTCTGTGGTTTGCAGAAACGTTCAATGCCAACGTTTTCTTCTGGCGACTGGGTTGGTTTGACAGAAAGGACACAAGGTGCATCCGATTGTCAAGTGACAAGTTTGCTCTGATCAGTGAGGTGTGGGATAGGCTGATTGACAACAGCATCGCTTTATATAAACAACGGGGCAGAAATCACTATTGAACTATTGAACAGTTATTCCCCACAAAGTCACGCTGCCCCTTCACTCAGTACACGCCCAACAAACCCGACAAATTCGGCATAAAGTTGTGGCTCGCTGCAGATGTAGAAACTAAATACATGTTGAATGGATATCCCTATCTGGGGAGGGATCCAAGTCGCCCCGCAACCCAGAGCCAAGGGGAGAGTGTGTAACTTTTTTACCTCACTCCCCCTTGCCTACAAGCTCCTGGCAAAAAACATGAGCCTGGTTGGTACCACCGACAAAAACAGTGATTCATTATCATTGCTGTTGCTGTTATGACACCTGAATTTCCCTAAAATAATATTGGCTTATCTTATCTTATCTTAGGTGGGAGTGGATCTGCTGGATAAGATGCTCCCAGAAGATGGCCAGTCGCGGTTTTCTGTAACATGCTGGACATGGCTGCACTGAAAGCGTGTCCTGTACCGGAGCTGCATAGACACAACTATAACGAGTGTTCATCCTGGAGCTCTGCAAACAATAACGCAGTGAGCACATCACCGGGCCAATACAAACGGCGAGTCCCATCCTGCCGACCATGCCTGAAGAGAAGAGGAAGAATTGCGGTGTAAAATGCAAATGCACAAAAAACAAAACAACAAAAATGTGCATAAAGTGCCTGCGTGCAGTGTGTGGACAGTGCACTGTGAAAGTCTACAGCGTGTGTGCGGATTGTGAGTAGTTTGCACGTGGTTTTGGTTGTATCTTGTACCTAAAAGCTATTTCTTTGTCTTTTACAGGATGGCACATGTGTAGTGGTGAGCCTATGGAGGGAGGCTGCAATGTTGGACAGTAAAGTGGGTGAGGTGGTTTGCCTTTCCCACTTAAAGGGGACACAATCAGACTACGAATGCAAACTCCAGTCAACGAACTACACCAAAATCCAAGTAAATGATACAAATCCAGTATAGCAATTGATGCCCCTAGATGTCCTGTTTAACGCTGATCAAACAAGGCTATGTGTAAAACTTGTCTAGGTGTGTAAAATGTTTATGGTAATGAGCATGCTTTTTTAAAACATGTCTGTCTTCTCTTTACAGGAGGAGCAGAATGCCAAAGAGTGGCAGTGTGTCAATTTTGGGTGTCCTAAAATGACCAGGAAATCCCTGACTTACAAGTTTAAGACATGGCTGCTTTTTTTTTTTTTTTTTTTTTTTTTTTTTTTGAGTTTTTGTCTTCAGTTGCTTTATGTTAACACTACTTGTAAATGTTTTCTGAAAGTGAAAATAAAGTATTTTTCGTTTGAAATCTTGGACTTTTTGTGGTGTTTAACAAACTTTGGTCAGTTTAAAGACTTTGTACTTGTATCTGCAAACCACACATTTCTGACCTGGAAACTTAATGTAAATTCTGGAGGTATGTATTTTCAAATGCAGTGTTTTAAGTGGGGCTACAGCCACTAGAGTTATAATGCTTAACTGTAGTTTAAGACCTCTCTCTTAAAATGGCAAGATCACACAAATGGGATGTCAAAGACATTGCTCTATTGTAACTTACTAAAGCGTAAGCTTTGTTCAAAATGTATTATATTCAGTTAAATTCCTCGAATGGGAACTTGAAAGGTATGAATCAAGCTATTATATTAATGTTTCTAGTTTACCAGTATGCAGGGAATCATTACTTTGTTGTTGCTTTACAGTTTACCCGTAAGTCAATTAAGAGGGCAATTAAGTCTAATTAAAGAATCATAAATCTTGAGATCGGTTTAAGCTACCTAATGTCTCACATGATGTGTCTTCATGCATATTTTTGTTATGTGTATATTCTTCCCTTAAATCACTCAGTAATACTCCTTTGCACTTCTCCAATCTGCCATGTGGCCTTTTTTTTAATCATGTTTACATTATTTAAGACATTTTAAGATAACTTTAGTGTTTGTCACAAAGTAACAGAAATGTTCCTTTGACAAGGCTCAACAATACACATTTAAAACACATTTAAAAACACACACATACAGTTAAAACTACAACTGACAAGGACAATATTTGTCCAGCAGGGGGCGTCTTTGACCACAGAAATGTTCTGTTCTCCTGGTATATTGTTCATGCATATTCCTAGTGATTTGTCTCATATAATAATAAACTCATTTTCTATGGGAAAAAGCACTGTATGGGATCTGTATTGAGAAAAAGTTGGATCAATGTATCCCATATTTACCATGCAACAATAAAATGCTACTTATACATTAATGCACCAGTATGAACAATCTAATAATGTAATTGATGATAATACATCCCTGCAGAATAGTAGTATTTTTACCTTTGATACTTTTGGTACATGTTGCTGATAATATTTCTTTTATATGAGGGATTTGTAATGTAACTTGATGTAATTGAGATTTTTTTTATATATATATTATTATACTAGTACTTTTACTAAAGTAAAGTATCTGAGTACTTTCCAAATACTGGAATATAATGTATAATAAATTCTTGCATAGAACTCTGTCTATGCGTGACTGAATAAAGTGTGTGTGATGCTTACTCTAATTCCTCTGTGGTGGCGTATCTTATTCTCCAGTTTGATCCGGCATTTTTCTCTGATCGCGGCCCTGGGCCTGTTTGGATGTTGACATTACTCCAGAAGACATTTTTGTGCATAGACGGTGTTCCTGGTTAAATTTGACCCAAATTTATTTTTAAAAAATATAATGTTGCATTCTTCACATTGAATAAAATTGAAATCATGACGGATGTGGTGTTCTGCTGTTTTAGGGAACATAGGACCATAATAATATAGTGTGATTGTGAATGTTTTTTCAGTACAGAACAGCATGAAAGGGTTAAATATAAAACATAACACTAGCAAGCACTGAGATAGTGCACAGTGCCAAGGCTGCACATTCCTCTAGTGGCCATAAGTTTTGAAGAGAATCCTGGTTGGGAGTATTTAGGCTTTGTGCACATGTGCTGATTCATTTTGCATGTTAAATTTCCAAGAACAACATGAGCCCATAACATATGTTTATCAATCACCTGTAATATAGATCTCACTGATTTTCATCAGTGTTAGAGCAGCATGTTACTGTTGTAGCTGCTGGAGGTGGAGCTAGTTTCAACTACTTTTATTTACAGTTAGCTAGTTTAGTCCAGTGGTTCCCAACCTAGGGGTCGGGCCCCTCCAAAGGGTCAGCAGATAAATCTGAGGGGTCGTGAGATGATTAATGGGAGAGGAAAGAAGAAAAAACAAAGTTCTGATACACAAATCTGTTTTCAGTTTTTGGACTTTTTCTCTAATCTTTGATTTCTGCTGAAATATTGGATCATTTGAACATGTATTGAAATGAAAGCATGTGAGAAGTTTAGAGGGAAAAATCACTATTTGGTGGAGCTGTTAGCAACTCATAGACATCTGAAATGTGACAAGGAGACACAACTACACACTGATTTTATACACGCCACTAAAATATCTGGTTCATCTTTAGCAACCATCAAGTTTTATTATCAGTAATTAATTAGTAATTTAAGTAACTAAATTTCAAATAGACACATTGGAGTAAAAAGTACAATATTTCTCTGAAATATAGTGGAGTAGAAGTATAAAGTAGCAGTAATGGATAACCCTGAGTAAAGTAAAAGTACCTTAAAGTTGTACTTAAGCACAGCAGGCTACCTGAGTAAATTACTCAGTTACACAGTCGGAAACACCGCTATGAAGATCTCATTCTGGATAAAGTAATCAGAAAAGGCTGTTTTACGTGTAAATTGCTTATTAATGAGTATAATGGGATCGATACAGGAATATCCCCTTCCACGTGAACGGCATAAAGTTGAGTCGTTTTAAGGTTCAATTGCGTTTAACCCGTTGATCGTAAATTGTCCGGGCCGCACCTGAAGGCACCACAGACTCTATTCTCGACCCTCCAGATGAGTGAAGGCGGGTCGCTCAGTTTTGAGCTCCAGAGAGTGTCTCAGCTCCTCCATCTGTACACTGAGATTAATCCACCAGCCTGGCCGTGTGCCGGTAAAAGAAACCTGAAACTGTGGGTGTCGTAAAAAAGAAAGAAAAAGAGAAAGACAGAAAGAAAGAAGCGAAAGCTCAGTAGAAAAGCTCCGTGCATCGCCGAGCTGACAGCAGAGAGAAGGAAAACACACTGAAGTGCTTCTGTGAGGAGAGAGAGTCATCCAGAGAGCTGACATTTCCAGGTAAAGTCAAATTAAATAACTTTTCTATCACGAGTCATGTGATTCACTACTGTTATTAAAAAGGATCTGTTTCCGAGTTCGCAGGAGTTGATGGAGTTTCATTAATTTAACTGCGTAAAGACTCTTTATGGGACTTTTGCAGTAGTAGTATTTGTGTAATAGACTCTGGTTGAATAATGCAAGACGTAGTTTGTGTTTATCTGTTACCGTTCTGCTTTCCTCGCCTACACACAAGATGAAAAATCTAAAGTCATCCCCCGTTCAAGCTGCCGCAAATACACACTGACACACTTCCGCCAACAACCTTCAACACACGTCACGCAGCTGTTATCAATAACTTTTACTAGTTTGGAATATGAAGTATAACCAGGACTTTATACTGTACAACGAAAACCTTTTACTGTCTATTAGAGCCCGCCCGATATACCTGTCAGCTGATATTATTAGCAGATATTGGCCTATTACAGATATATTGGCATCAGTGTATATATTGTCCGATATGCACTGAAATTTTTTTATTTTTTAAAGTTGTTTTCTTTTATTTATAGTTATTTATAATTATTAAATTCCCAGTGAAGTTTACTGTTCACTGTCAGTTCACTGATCATTTTATACAATAAAGTTTATTGTTAAACTGTAAAATATCCTGCCTCCATTATATAGCTTTGTCACAAGTGTTTTATAACCACATTTGAGGGATCGTTGCAAAAAAATGTGTGTTTATGTACAAGATTATCGGCAGATATATCGATATGGGAATTTTTTTTACACACTAATATCGGTATCAGACTCAAAAATCCACTATCAGTCGGGCTCTGCTGTCTATTATAGTGCCAAAAATAAGAAGACAGCAATATAAAAATAAGATGATTAGCAAAGCTATCTTCAAAGATTGATGAGAAGTTGTGGGGTCATATAAAAGTTTAGGGTAATCTCCGAGCCCATCGGCTATCATCTGACGACGATTTAGTCTCCGGGGCAACGGCGAATGTTTCGTTAAGGGTCTATCTGCAGTCTTACAGACACACACAGCCCTGACCTTTAACCCTAACCATCCCCCTGCTCATGCTTAAACCTACCAGGTAGGTGTGTCGTGTAGATACTGTGAATACTATGCATACTTCTACTTCTTCCTCTTAGTATGTACTGCAGCCGCCCTCACAAAGTACGCACTTCATGTCCCATTGCGGCTTCCGTCATCGTCAGCGCGTTCTCATTGGTCTGTGCTCTCTTGGCGGCTCAGTTGATGTTGCGCAGAGGATTGTGGGTCAGAATAGTCAGAAAAGCATGCTGGTACATCCTGGTAGTTACATACTATGTATTGGGACATACTTAATCTTTTTTCTGGCACACTTAATAGTATGATAATATGGGTCATATCAGAACGCACCCAATGTTTCAGGGCCAAGACTTCCTCCTCTGTGCGCCAGTCATTTACAGTCTGATAAGCAACTTGAGACCGCCCCGGGAGAATCACCAACTCTTGTAATTTTTTCAGAGGCAATCGTGTAATCAGACTTTGTCGAAAGTTTCTCCACATTATACACAAACATTGATACTTTTTGTAGACGTTTGAGGTCCAGACGACATGTCGGCCAATGCGTTTCGCCACCTTCACTCCCTACACGGACCGCTCACCTGCATGCAACCAAAGCCTGCTCCTGTAAACTTATTATTTATTTATTTTGTTATTTTAATTCTACAGCACTTTGGTCAAATGTTGTTGTTTTTAATAAGCTTTATAAATAAATTGGACTTGAATTGCTCCAACATGATACCAAAATGTCGTCCCTTGCCTGCAGGTTCTGCACTTATATGCAGATATCTGCTTATAGAGATTAAAGGTTGTCTTTCCTGTGACAGACATTGTGCTTTTATTTTGAGGGCAAGTGTTTGTAATTTCCTGTGCAGTTGTTAACTAACTCTTGGCGGCTTGACACAGCTGAAAAGCGCCTGAAGCGTCTTCAGAATATATTAAAGTTCACTGTAGACGAGTGAAAGACGGTTTGGCAGAGTTGCATTCGGGTACATTAGATATGTGACATATACATATATGTTATGTCACACATCATCTAAAAGCCGTCCTGTGATATTTTGAACATCTGCATTGAGCTGTTGGTCTGTGGCATGTTTATTAGTGCCTACATGAAACCACACCCATGTTTGGCTGGTATTACTCTGTTATTGCCCAACAGTCAAAAACATGTGTGTCAGTAGATAACTGCCTCTAGAGTTTCACAGCAAGAAAGACTGTATTTACCCAGAAAAATGAATCAGAAGTAAGCGATGTGGCTTGAGGATAATACTCAATGAAATAGAGATGGTTGCACATTCAGTTCTGCAGCAGTAAACTCTGCAGCTGTTGACAGTAGACTGATGTGAACAGGTGACGTCAGTCTTGTAAACAGTGTTTCATTTACAACCACTGAGACTGTTTCTTCCCCCGAGTCTTCACCTCACATAAAGAATATTTAGCTGATTTCGATAACAACTCAACTCTTGCAAGACTTCAGAATGAGACTTCTCCTTGAACAAGCCTTAAAATACTGAAAGTTCCCTTTAAGGCAAAATTAATATTCTGTTCACCATATCATCATCATCATCATCATCATCATCATCATCATAATGGCTGCCAATTTACTGAGAGGTTTGTTTTAGATGATTTTTATTAGCATATCTTGGTGCAGCAGCTTCTACATTTCAGTAGTAAACAGCTGCAGCTCTCTGACAGTGTGACATAACCTTCTGTAGGCTGTAATATTCTCTCCTCTAATATCTCTGTGACGGTCACATGACCACCTCTCATATTAGTCACGGAGTGTTTTGCTTTAGAAAGACCTTTTTTAGCATCTTACTTCTTTATTTCTGTCACAGTGCAGCTGCTGCTCTGATGGATTCATGTTTTCTAACTGTTGCAGCTCCTCTAATACGACGTCTGACGCTGATAAAATTTATCTGCTGATTTGTGACTGCAGGACTAGAAGCTCCGCGGTGTGAAATTCTTCTTTTGGGAACATTTTTGTGAATGAAACTCGCCCACAAAAAAGGAGCGGAACAGGTCGACTTGTATGGATATATCAGGGGAGCTGATAATGAAAATTATCTAATCTCAGGAATGAACAGGTGACTTTCATTTGGCTGAAACGAGCAATTTTACGACAAGCATTTCAATATTTTCAGCGTCACAAACGAATACATCCACATGAGGCAGGTCATATCGTTTGTCGAGGAGAACTGAAGGAGTCTTCTCTGGTTCGTTGTTTTGGACTTCTGCCTGCTCTGTTCAGTATCCTCTCTGTGTTTATTGCCTTTAAATGACACTGATGTAATTACTGACTTGGCCTGATCTGTCCCGTAATTAGTCTCCATGGTAACCATCCTGGCAGGAATAAGTGTGGACGATGTGTGAAGAGGTAACTTCAGGTTGGTTATTAAGTTCAGCCGGCTTTATTGAGCTGTTAGCTGTTTTTTTTCCTCATATGTGACTCAGATCTGTTTTTTTTCATAACAGCGTGAACAACACAAACCACACGGAATCTGATCTTTTAAATTCTGATTTGGGCCACTATCGTATGTGGTCCTCAATCAGATACAGGTCTGATTTTTTGCAATGCAACCTAAGTCCGAACAGTCATATCGGAATTCAAGTTGTCACTCCCGCCAATACAACCCGACTCCTACTCGCTTTCTCAGGGAGACGGGTTGCCTGGACTGAGGGTCTTGTGGAGAGACGCTGTCAGATGTAGTTAAAAGTAGCCCTTTGACATCCTGAAATATCCTTTCACGTCACAATCCCACCAGTCCTGGCTCCGACTCCACATCCACCCCTGTGCAGAAGTAGCAGCCATTGCTCCACAAAAAGCCATAATTAAAAATTTGTCTTTCTCCTCATCATCATCATCGTCATCTGCTCACAGATTCGCTGGCTTCTGCTGCACATTAACTCATATATGAAACTGTAAACGGTGACTGAGCAATACATTTGAATTGAGCACTAAGGTTTGCAGTGTGAACGTAGCCTTACAGTGGTGACCTTTTGTCATTTAGACAGGTGAATATTCTGGAAATGTTTCTTATATTCAGACATGACACAACATTAATGGAAAGGTCCAACTTCTTTTTTCAAAACCTGCATTAGGTCACATCCACACAAAATCTGGCATTGAGGGAAAAACAGCAACTGTGGCGGCCAAGAAGAACCTTGTTTACATATTGACCTTGTTGTCGGCTCCCTGACTCATTTTAAAAAGGACGAGAGAAACACAGAGAGAGAGTGAATGAGGGATGAGAGGGAGCGGCGGTAGCGAAAACAAAGCCGTGATTCAGAGAAATTAATTTTCTGATTGTTTCTCGGCTGTTATGTTCTAAAGCACAAATAATAAACACACCCACACCTCCACACAGCCCTGCAGGAAGATGTGTGAATGCAGCTTTATTGGAGGGATTTTAAAACTTAATTTGCAGCTGAAGCAGTTTTAATTACTGAGTGTTGTGAGTGTTGCTCACTTTATCTTCTAGTGACTCCATTAAAAGGCTCATCATCAGTTTCATCATTTATGAGATTATTGTTGAGACTCCTCGTGCTGTACCTGAAGCCCTTTAGCACTTTGTTGATTATTGCACTACTTTCTTGTTTGTTTATGGTATTTCTTGCTTGTCTATTCCTGCTCAGATACCTGAGAATTTGTACCACGACTCTTTTGAGTCACTGTCCTCTAATGCTTGATTGTCTTAAAAGCCAAATGACAAAATATAAAGTAAGCATTTTACCGGATGTTCAGTTATTAAAGTTCAAAACATAAAGGAGGAAGTCAGCTGTGTGATTGTTACTGTGGTTGCACAAGAGTTAAAAAAAAACAACAACTTTATTGGAGAGGGTTTTTTACCTCCTTTGCCCCCACTGCAAATATTAAAATAACTGTAAGACTGATCAGACATTAGTAACATTTTCTATCTGCTGTTCAGGATCTACAGTATTTTAATGTAAGCTGAATATTTAATGAACATCGCAGCACTAAGTAGTAAACGGAACAATAATGCGACCTGCATCTACAGCTCTAAATCAAATTCCATAATGAATGCCGTACAGATATGTGACTTTTCTTTAAGAAGTCCACCTGAAGTTTAATCTGCTGACGATGATGTGTGTGTAGATAAACACATGTAATACTTGAGCTGAGTTTTTCCAGATCTAATGTTGAAAACTGAATGTAGATGGACAGATGACACTCAGAGTAAAAAAGGAAATATAAAGATATATATCTGAGCTAACAGTCCTTTAAAATATAACGTTTGTACTCAGAAAGGGGATGTGGTGTGTGTGTGTGTGTGTGTGTGGTTGTGTGTGTGTGTGCGTGCGTGCGTGTGTGTGTGTGTGTGTGTGTGTGTGTGTGTGTGTGTGTGTGTGTGTGTGTGTGTGGTTGTGATGGGGATCTGGGAGGTCTGTTGTCATTGTTTCACTTTATTGGTCAGACAGGAAGCTGCTTCACTCATGAGAACAGAAACTTAATGCTGCTGCACACACACACACACACACACACACACACACACACACACACACGCACACACACGCACACGCAGGCATGCAACATTCATCATGTGTTTGCTTTGCTGGTGATCCGTAGTCAAACATGACTGTCAAAGTTTCTGTTTGTCATCCTGTCACATGACTGGCTGGACAGTTCATGTGTACATTTGACTATTTTGTGTTTGCATGTTATGAGAGAGTTTTACAAGTGAAGGATATCCTCGTCATTAATCTTTATCCACATTACAATGTGGCCTTGAAGTAACATTTGCAGTGTTTTAAGCTCTGAAGTCTGATTTTCTTGCTGCTGAACAGCTTCCTGAGAAACACGAGACTCATGTTCCCTCTTTGACTGTTTCTAATTTTACCTCTTTTTCAAAATAGCAAATAGTTTTGGTGTCAGTCCTGCCTTTATTTCCACTTTTTTACATATCTCTGAACTTACAGTAAGGCCTTTGCATGTTTTTAGCAATGAATAGTCTCATGGCTCAAGGTTCTTATGGTAAATAAAGATAATATAGTGATTTTCCCTGTAAAATCTCTGGTTTGGCCTTCAATCTTTATAAAAGCTTCTACTTTTCATTGGTTTAACAGCTTTTTGCTAATTAGTTGGATCCATGTATCCATTGTTGGTTCATATAAATAGTATTTACTGTATTCTTAAGTTCCTTAGTGTTAATTTTCCACCGTCTTCCACCAACAGTCTGAAAAGCTCTCTTATCTTAAAGACAGCAGCCTGGTCTTTTAAATCTGTCCAGTAGATTTCCCACAAAACTCAGCCTGAAGTTTTGATTTATTGGTGTAAAGTTGTCACACAGAGCGCCATCGCTAATGATAAATAATAAACAACATCGTCTCCAAGATTCCTTGAGTAAGAACATTACTCACATACTTTGTGTGTTGTGTGCTAAAAATACATGATAATGTGTTTTGGATGATATTAGAGCTGCGATGATGAGTCAGTTAATCGACTGGTTGCCAACTATTAAATTAAATCAACATTTTGAGTCATTTTTCTGAAGAAAATTGCCAAATTCTCTGATTCCAGCTACTCAGATGTGAATATTTTCTGGTTTCTTTACTCTTCAGTGATAGTAAACTAAATATCTTTCGGTTGTAGACAAAACGAGACATTTCAAGACAGACTTTAGACTTTGGGAAAGATTTTGGAAATGATTTTTCACCATTTTCTGACATTTTACAGACCGAACAACTAATCAAGTAATCGAGGAAATAATCAACAGGCAAATTAATTGCAGCCTTATATAGTACTGTTATTAAACGGCCTGATGAACCTGTTGGTTTGTGTGTGTGCAGGGGGATGGTGGTTCCATACGAGGGCCAGTCTTTCTCTGCACTGAGGAGGCAGTGCCAGCAGAACGGACGTCTGTTTGAAGACCCTTTGTTCCCCGCCACCGACCAGTCGCTCTTCTACCAGAGCAACCGCATCGGCCGAATCACCTGGAAAAGGCCAAAGGTGAGAAATGGTTTGTTAAATTAGAAGAACTTCCACATGTTTAGCCAAAGAGATGTAAGAAGTGGTGAGTTTTAATCCAAACTGGAGTAGCAACCTCACTGTTTACCCCACTAGACAAACAACACTGACACACTGCAATTTAAGAACACTCTCAGGCCGACGAGGTGAAGAATAGTCCTAAAAAGTTATTGATATTCACATCAGAGATAAAGGCAAAGCTTTTGATGCCCCACAAGTTGTTCAGTGATCAGCTGATAGAGAGGAAACAGAGACGGGAGGCAGTAGGTGGGAGGGGGATGGTGGTCATGAGACAAATACAAAGGAGAGCATATAAACAGAGGAGACATGGACTGAATAGAGAGAAGAATTTATGGAATTTACCACACTAATATCCCATTCCTACTCACAGACTGTGTGTGTGTGTGTGTGTGTGTGTGTGTGTGTGTGTGTGTACGGACATGTTCTGTATAAATATATGAGCACATATTTTCAGATTCAGACAACTTTATTAATCCTGAAAGGGCAATTCAGTTTGGCAGTGTACCCAGACCATGCATAAGAAAACAAACAAACAGATCTATGCCAGAGACAGTCAGTACACAGGTACTCACAGACAGAATAAATAAGTAAAATCTTAGTCCCAGCAGTAACAAGCCCCAAAATGATTAGTTAAGACAATAAAACTCCACGAGTATGGAAATATTATTAATTCCACGTACTGCTATCAATGTTTAACAGCCTGATGGCAGAAGGAATGAAAGCGGCTGTAAAACGACGGCCTGAGGGCTTTAAAATGAAGTCAGAGGACGGGATGTAGTCGGGTCGGTGTTTTTTTGATCACCTGCTTCTCCCGCAGAGAACAGATACTGATTAACTTAGAACAAACCTTCACAGTATTGTTGAGGCAGAACTTGTCCTTGACCAACAAATAAAAGAAAATATTAAAGATACTTTCAATAAAAGACTGATAGAAAATACATTAATACAGACATTAAAAGAATTTAACTTCCTCTGTTGGCCTCGCTTCACAATACTCTCAGTGTTACACTTATATCTCAACATTATCACCATGGATAAAACTTAACTTTGGTTTTCCACAGTTCCTCCTGAAAACAGCAACACGTTCTTTTGTTTTGGACACATATTTGGAAGGCAGAAGAACCTGTTGAGATGTCTCTCTGGTGGTTACTGAGTGAAGGAAATTGATGAATGAATCTCATATTTGCGGTTGAATCGTGACTACAGGGGTCAGAACAGACATGAAAAGTGTTTTCACTGAATGATCTTCAGCTGCAAAAACGATGAAGATGATTATAAAAAATGACTTTCGTAGTGTGTTACATTGGTGTCGTTTTGCAGCTTTGGTGGGAAATCCTGTAACATTTAAAACCTGCAGGGCTTCAGTTTGTACTTGACACTGTAAACAGTCGAGTCGTATCTAGAACTTTATCATTAAACTCAGATCACAGCTTGTTTTAAATAATTGAGCCTCTGTTTAGAATCTGGCTTGTGTCAAATTAACAAAACTAACAAATATTCCCTTCTGTGTAGAAAAGTACTATAATTAGTTTTCCTTGACTGGTTAACTGATACACATGGCCTCAGTCTAGAATAAACATTGAGCTTGTTTGATATCAGAGTTGTTCACTTTAACTGCCAAACTTGCATTTCACTGTTTTTAAATCTATCTATAGCTGTGTGTGTTTTGGCTACTGAGAGACTTTGCTTGTGTTCTACTCACAGCTGTAATCAAACCAGCACAGACCAGTCCAGCTGTGGTTCTTTTACCCGTTTAACCAGCAGAGTTTTAAGTCCTGCTGGACAGAGGTGAGCAGCAGCCACAGATATAACTCCATATAATGAAGGTTTGGTGTATTTACAATGTTAAATAATACACCGGGAGCTGAATTTAGCTTCAGTGTGGACAAAAGTTCAACATAAAAACAAGTTTAACTGGGAAGTAACTAACTAAGTTACCCTAACTAACAAACATGAGAAAACAAGGTCAACCAAAACTGGCAGCCCGCCACTATTAACTCAACTTAACAGAGTTAAACTACATCAGAATTAGAAAGTGTGTCCAGTTGGGAGATGCAGATGAGAGCGGCGACGCCATCTTGGCTCCTTTATTTTATTTAAAATGCAGAATCACCATGCAGCATGGTCCCAATACACTTTACAGTTAAAGAATACATAGAACAAAACATGCAGCAACCAATTTATAATAATAAAAATTAAAATAAAAAAAACAACCACATTAATAACATCAATGTTAAATGGATGTTAAAAGGTGACAGGCCCAGCTAAGTGTTAGGGGAGGCTGTAATGAAGTGAATAAATGTAGATTTAAATAGCCGTTCCAGAGATAAAAGGTCACAGCAGGCAAATGCTCTGAAGCCAACGACCAGTAGACCAGCATGGAGAGAGTGAAGAGGGCGTGCTGGTGTAAATGGTGTAATTAGCTCAGACAGGTAAGGTGGTGCAAGTCCATGCAAGGCCTTATAAGTCACAACCTTCAAAATGAGCTCTAGCTTGCACTGGTAACCAGTTTAGAGAGGCCAGAATGGGTGTTATATGATTAGATTTACTAGTTTTTATCAAGCTGCAGACTTCTAGTAGCACAACTAGGAAGACCAGAGAAACACACACCTGACACATCCCTGCTGACGGGATATTACAACCACAGATCATCCACACTCCAGTTACCATTAATGGATCAGCTGTTGTACTGGTGGACTGTTTAAATCCCTGGTCTCATAACACAAGCTGCATATTGAAAAAGACACAACAGAGGCTGTTTTCCCCTCAGATGTTTGTCATGTTTTGACCCCGTTAAGTGGAACGAAGCAGTCGGACCCAAACACAGGAGTCTGCAGGCTGAACAACAACTTCTGTATTTAAGGCTCGTGAAGGCAAAAAAAACAAAAGCTGGCGGGTCAAAGCAAAACCGAACAATGTAGAGCAAAGCAGAACAAAGGATCCAACAGAGACTGAACTGAAAACAAGACTAAAATACTAAATGAACTAACGAGGAAATGAGGTGCAGCTGGGGAGATGGGTGGAGAAAGTTAACGTGAGGAGATAAAACAGGAGAGAACGGGAAAGAAGCTGATAGGCTGGAAAAAAACACACTGGGAACATGGCCAGGTTAAAGGTTAAAAAGGTTAAAAAGATAACCTAAATAATATCATAGCAGAAGTCTTTAATAGATACAACTCCAACTTCACAAGGACAACAAGACGGAGCCAGACTGTGACAGGAACCACGTCTGGATGAGATAACAATAAATAAATAAATAAATGAATAAAGGGAAAAACTTTATTTGTGTGATTTAGAACAATTATCTGTTCTTCTTCCAGGACTCAGCTCAAGCCTGAACTATGTGTTCATAATAATGCTTTTACTATCAATCATTGATGATCTGAGCTGATAAATAATTAACAAGGAACAGGAACTTTAAAGCACTCACATTGATCAGTATTGATTTGTCCAGGCAGTGAGAGAGAGAGAGGAAACTAAACCATCTCTCAGAGGTATTTAGTGAACCATAAACACATCTTCAGACCGGTGTCACTAATACGGGTGTGCCCGGATACAAATACGTTATTCAGCAAAGTACAAACACAGTTTTTTACAAACATTTATTTCATACAAATATTTAAAAAATTATTTGTTGATGTCAAATACCAGAGTGCAGGTCGGTTACATCACTATCTGAGTGTCTCTCCTCTGCTCCGCTGTGACGTCTATCAGCAGGTCTCAGTGAGGGGAGTCACATCCACCTGCTACATGACGCACATTTCCTTATTTGGACATCACTCCTGGAGTTTGGGGTGTTCCCCAGAGATAAAACTGACACAAGCAAAGTGCTTATAAGAGACTCTCTATATACTGTTGTTCCCCTTCTCCTCTCCACAAAGTTAAGTTTTTAAAAAATAGGCAATAAATGAAAAGTGCAAAGTAATAATCACCTTTGATACACGTTACAGGCTGTGCTGTCTCTGTGTTATGTTAGATTTGTCCTTATTGGGACTTTTTAATTAAAAAATAAACTCTCTGGTGAACAAACGATGGCGTCACTGTTTCTAAATTACTGGAAACATACAGTATCTTTGGCCCTATTTACACTTGTCATTTCAAATTCACATTTAAATAAGCTTTATTGACATGACAGATCAGAAATCTACATTGCCAAACAGTACAGAAAATTATAAACATTGACAGATGATTAATAATTATACAATATAATAAAAGGCATTTTTACAGATGTAATCACACAGAAACATTTACTACAGAGCTTATTTCTCTCAGATTATGACAAGACTTCATATATTTTGCAGCTTTTTACTGACTTTTCACATAGACGGGACAGTTTCTAAGGATCAGGGAGGAGGATAAACTCAGGATATATTTTAGACTGATTCATTTTTTCAAAGAAAACTTCTCTCAAATCTTTATATTTGTCACAGTATAATAGGAAGTGAGATTATGTCATTTCAAATGTCTTGTATACGATTTAACACACTCAGCCATAAATATGTCACATCACTGATCTTGATTTTCTCTGCTCGAGTCACAAGGCAAAAAAAACAACCTGAAGCTGTTTGATCAAAGCAAATAAGGAGAACTTGTGCACATATGCAGTTACAACATTAGCTAACAACTATCCATAAACTAAACACACTGGATCAACAAATTATGAGCCAAGTGACATCTTCATGTTCTCTCACTCACACAGATCATTAAACCGATCACACTGATTAGGGATCAGACTGTCACGTCACCATTTACACCTTCTGGATGAACTAATGTGAACCGCAGGAGCTTTATTTGACAGGAGGAGGTGACGAGTGAATTAAGAGGGCTAATTTTAGCATAATTTAAGTGTCAGATCAGCTGCTGTTATCACAGGGAACATTTCCAGACTGCATATGTGTATATATATGCATGTGTGTCTTAGAGAGACGGATGCATTTACACATCGGTAACATCCGACTAGAACGCTTCTCTATCTATCAGATTTCAATCTGACTCTAATGCGTCTCCACTGAGGCACAAGCCAGAGAGTGTGTTGCATGTTAAACACTGAGTGGTTGAGGCAGGACTGTTGGGGTTATGACTGAGGAAGACTGACTCAAGTCTGTCTTAAACAATAATGATTTGTGTCTGTAATTGTTCCTCCTGTCCAAACTGTCTGTAAAAAAAGGGATGACAAATCCAGAGAGTGTCTTCAAAAGTTACTCTTTTTAGTGCAAAAATCCATTCTTTGTATTTGCTTGGTGATGTAAGGTGGAAGGAATGCAACACACTTGATTTGTCAAACTCACTGCAAGAGCATAATGTGAGCTGACAGCGGATTTAGTCCCCCATCACTTACACTGAAGTTACTTTTAGAAAGGATCTCTCTGCAGCAATATGAACAGAAGGAATTATTACAGTGACTCTTTTGATTTACAGTATGTATGGGCATGTGAGTAAGACCCAGATGCAGGTTAACTTGAATTAAGTAAAAGAGATTTATTGCAGAGCAGGGGGGGAAGTTTGGGCTGGTAAAGCCAGGAGTCTGGGGCAGAGGAAACAGGTCCAGAGTGAGATCCAGGGAGACTGAGTGGTGCAGACCAGACGAGGTGAGCAGGAAACAACAAGGAGCTGGAGGCAAAGCAGGCGAGACTGCGACGGATAGCAGATAAGAGCCAGGAAATAGACAGGATCCAAAATTATAATTTGCCAAGAATCAAAATATAGCAGCACTAACTGGTAGAGTGGAAGTGACAGGACGAGGTGCAGCTTGTGTGGTTCTGCTCTGACTCCAGCACACCTGCAGACAATCACACGCACACAGGCAGAGAGGCCCCTCTTCTCATCTCTCAGTTTGTACATCCTCGATTCCTTTCCTCGCCTCCTCCCCTCGCGTCTTAGTCCCTCCCACCTGAGATGCGAGACGGTGCGAGCAATTTAGCAAACAACTGTTGAACAAACAGAACATGAACTTAAATACGACATATTGAGGCTGGTGCTGAATAAACGCAGCAGGCCACCTTCTTCTTCTTCTCCTCCTCCTCCTTCTTCTTCTCCTTCTTCTTCTTCTCCTTCTTCTTCTTCTCCTCCTCCCCCTCCTCTTCCTCCTCCTCCTTCTTCTTCTTCTTCTTCATTCACACCAGTGTCCATTCTATAACCCAGTTGTCTGAGCTGGTGCAAATCCCTCCCTCAGTGTTACATCCAGCTCCTCTGCAGAACCATCTTAATCCTGTCTGACTTCCTGTGTGTTTCAGCAGCACAGTTGATAACTACGGCAGTGAAAGCCAAAAATCCTTTCTTATCCATGTTGATATTTTGTTCGGCTCCACTCCTTTCCTGCTCCGGTTCCCTCTGTACTGCAGACCTTTCATCTTTTCTTTCAACTCTCTAAACAGCTTCGGCTTCATTTCTGGTTGATTTTATTCACGTTAACTTCTTTAATCCTTTTTTGGACACTGTAATGACCCCGCATGATGATTCCCTTTGCAGTGCAGGCACTTTTCTTTACAATCCTCCATATTGAAGTCGTCCTTCACACATCTTCGTACTCCAAAAAAACACCTGAGAGGAGCTTCAAATACTCCTTTAACCACCTGAGACGACTCAGTATCTACTGACAGTGGCGCTCCGCTATGACTCCCTTCTTCATTGCTTCTGTTAAAAATCAGAAACATTCCACACAGTTATGATCTTTATATGCACTAATATTCAGGCCTTTCAATCCCTGACGCTTAGATACACAATCGATCATGACCATCCCACTTCCAGCTATCCCGACCGACTTAACGTCTCCGACTTTCCCTTCAACAAACTTTCAAAACCTCATGTGGATTCTGTTCTTGTCACATCTTCTTCTTCAGTCACACCAGTGTTCATTCTATAACCCAGTTGTCTGAACTGGTGCAAATCCCTTCCTCTGTGTTACATCCAGTAGTAAATTATTGTTGACGTCTTCTTCTTCCTCTTCTTCTTCTTCTTCTTCTTCAGTCACACCAGTATTGTACACACACCAGTAAATGGTTGTTGACCTTGGTGGGAAGTGATTAGAATTCAGGCCGAATGTCACAAATGATTTTCTGCAGAAAGATAAAGAGTCATGATGGGATGTGGTCGGCGTGTGACGGCCTGTTATTATTATTATGTTGACGTGCAGATAACGATGGTCACAGTCATTGTGTAACACAGTTAGTAGTTAAAGGGTAATTAGTGGTGACAGAGAGACGCGGTGGTGGCTGGTGATGACTTACCTGGTGGAGCTTCAGGGCGTCTGCTTTCACACCTACATTAATTATGATTTCAATGTTGTGGATGAGTCGACATTTTGTCCGTTTAAGGAAGAAAATAGAAGCATAAAGACAGAGTGCAATTTAGATCCACCCAGATTGTTTCTGTGACTCGCCCTCTTTGTGTGTGTATGTGTGTGTGTGTGTGTGTGTGTGTGTGTGTGTGTGTGTGTGTGTGTGTGTGTGCTTCTTTTTTGTGGTTGAACAGAGTATAGAGTACATTCATGTCCTGTATGTGTGGGCTTATATATAGTATATGTACTTAAATCAGTGGCTTCTAATTTTGAGAAAGCACACAGCGCCAGACTCTCTCTGGTTTCTGTATTTATAGAGGAGTCATGTGACTTTACTAAAGCGATTACAAGACAATACTGAAACCATGTTTCTGAACATTTATTTTTAAATAATCCATCAATGTATAAGTTAGTTTGGATCAGTTTCAACCATTTCAATCATTATATCCAAGTCTGTAGCATCTACATAAAGGAACTGGTTGACATCTTGGGAAATATACTAACAGAGTGATACCTACGGAGGCCCTGAAGACCCAAAAGGTGGTATTAAAAGCCATTTTATCTTGTGCGCACAAAAAACATAGCAAATTGGCTATTCAAATAAAGCAATGAACGCCGCCATGTTTCTAACATACTCGAGAAATCAACAAACTATTAAAAGCTATAAATGCAACTTACCCCCGTGGTCTTCAAAGCATATATAAAGCCTATCATGCCTTTACTGTACAGATGTTACTCTGTTCCCTCAAGATAATTATCTACACACAACGATAATATATTGTGTGCACAAGATTTAAAAAAATACCACCTTTTGGGACTTTAGGGGCTCCGTAGATACCTCAGGAACAAGACCACGCCCCGCTCCCTCTCACTAATCCAAAACACCTGTGCCTCTTAATCCAAATCAACCCCCCCCCCCCCCCCGAAACCCTATTCTCCTCTTCTCTCCTCTCAGTGGGCGACACAGTGGCTCAGTGGTAGCACTGTAGCCTCACAACAAGAAGGTCCCGGATTACGAACTTCGAGCCGTCCCGGGTCCTTTCTGTGGAACCACAGGGGGATAACGAAGCAGCTTTGCTCATCGAGACGTGCCCCCACCCTGAGTCTCTGTCCCCGGGTTCCTAGACGTTCCAGCCTCGACTCAACTCCAACCAGTCACCATTCATCCAGTCCGACCCTCTTTCATCCCTCCCCTAGACCCCTACCATCCTTCTATACATGATATTGACCAACATCCAGCTTCCACCAAACCCCCCCCCCATGATCCTAACATCCTATCGCTATCGACCCTCATCCCATTCTTCCTGAATCTTCTTGCCAATCCAGATAAACCATTTTAAAACCGTACACAAATGACGCGGTCTTAGTTAGCTTAGCACAAACCCTGGAAACATCTAGCCTGTCTCTGTCCTAAAGTAACACCTTCCAGCACCTCTAGAACTCATTAACATGTTATATCTGGTTTGATAAATCCTTTTCAAAGTAGATATAGTTGAAGTGACCTTTATGTAAACCATGTATACGTCTCATGTCTCTGGGTGTGTGTGTGCCACTGGTTTATCCCGTCTCTATCATCTGGCTGCCGTCTCTTTAGTCTGCCGCTCGTAGCCTCTGTGGTTTGTTTTGCTTTGAACATTTAGAAGCAATTTCTACTTGATCAGAGGGTTTTTCTACCCTGTATTTACTTTATGATGAATGACTGACGCCCTGCTTCACATTCCTCCACAACTGGCGACCGCCCAGTATGACCACAGCCCCCCCGCCCCCCTCGCACCCCCCGCAGCAGCTGCAGGTGGCACCACAGTAGAAGTACAATATACAGTAGCAACAAGTGGGCTGAAATATGATATATTGACGTTTCTATCTGTCTCTAAGAGGGAAATTAACTGTAAAACTCATCAAGGAAACTTTGAAATGATCACATGTTCAAAAAGAATTCATAGTTCCATCATTTTATTGGTTATTTGTTTGTTTTTCTTTGTCTTTCGGCCATATTTCCAGGTGCAGCTGGAGTGTTTTCAGTTTGCTGTAATGTGGCCTGAAAGAATTATTTTAATCTAAGTTGATAAACCATTTAATGGACACTCCGATTAGTGATTCTCAGTAAATTTAAAGGACTGTCCCTCTTGTTTTTATGTTGTTCATCTAGTAAGAACTGCTGGCAACCGCTTTTATGTAAAGATTAACTGATTTCAATCACCTTTATCCTTCTAGGAGTTATGCAGCGACCCCCATCTGTTCGTGGACGGCATTAGTGCCCATGACCTGCACCAAGGCCAGCTGGGAAACTGCTGGTTTGTAGCCGCCTGCTCCAGTCTGGCGTCCAGAGAAGCACTATGGCAGAAGGTGAGACAAAGACGCAACATTTATTTAAAGTAACAACGTCGTAGATCTCTGTTTCGTTCTCTCTGGCGCCACCTATGGCGATAAGTGGTAATTTCAGGTGTGTTTTTGGACCTCACTTCCCAAAGAACCAAACAGTGTCGCCTGTGTGACGTCAGTCAGTTGAAGAATGAGTCTGTTGCATTAGCTCCATCTATCCTCTCCGGCTGGCCAACCACTGGCCACCGATCACCACGCTGGGTGACGGGAAAGGCGCCACTAATGTTGTGATTTTTTACCGGGAATGTCACCACCATAGACTGTATATAAAGATGGACGTCATGACAGCCCCCCAAAAGTGAAGCCAAAACATCTGGATCGCCCTCTGGTGGCGGGCTGCAGTATAGGTCATAAGTCCCGCCCCCTCCATGTTAGTAGATGGGACATGAGCCAAACTAGATCCCAAAGATGGTTTCTGTCATTTCAGGTCGTTCTTATCATGCTGATATTTGTCCAGGTGCTCATTTTTCTTATAAGTTTGTTTTTAATTAGTTATTTGACGATATAAGAAAAGGGGTCTGACATCATGATTGACAGCCATGACAACCGCTCTCAAACCTCGTCCTGGCTCTAAATGAGGTCACAAAAGCAAGATGGCCGCTCCCCGAAAGGAGATACTTTGGCTTCCATAGCAGTAGAAAGTGGCGATGCGTCGTCCATATTTATATACAGTCTATAGTCGCCACTGACACCCAGTTCGTAATACTGCAAATGCAAAGATTTTCATCATAAAAAGGAAATACTCAGAGTTAAACAGATGAAAAGAGGACGACACTCAGTGAAAACAGTTGCACACAGTTGAGGTGAAGCAGTTTGATTGATTGTAGATTTGAATTGTCCGGGGTTAGCGAGAGTGTCGATCTTGTGAGGATGTGTTGAAAATAATTCTGTGTGTTTGGTGCAAAACACCTAAAGGCAGATTTTCCAAGTTCAGAATAAACCTGCAGGACTTGAAACATAAGACAGTTAAGGGTCAAATCATGGCAATGCATGAAAAACCTTAGCCCTCCCTTTCATCTGAGGGGGGGCAGTGTGTGAGTGGGGACAGCATAGAGCTCAGCAAAAAACTACAGCAGTCATCCTGCAAAAAAGAACGAAGCTCAACTTTTGCCAGACCAGAACCAGGCCAATCACATGCACCAGTACATTCCTGGTCGATAACTTTGTAACATGAACTCCATATTTGACTGTTTTCCTTCAAATCCTGTCTGTCAGTATTACAAACTGCTCTGTGCTGTTCTGGATTCCGATAAATCCTTAAACACATTAATCTCTAACTCCAACTCGACTTCCTGGATCGTATTTCATTGTCTCACTGGTGTCTCAAACAACACCACACCCCCCCACCAGCGCTGCCCCTCTGCGTCGAAGTACCGGACTGCCGGATCTGGTCTGAATGCAGCCTTAGTAGAGCGAGTTTGTCCAGCAGAGATGTTTTATAGAGTTTAAAATGTCCAAGAAGGGATTTATGGATGAAAAGATAAAAGTGTTTATCATGCTTCTCCAAAAAAATCTCCAAAAATGAATCTGATGGCATTAAGTAGCACATATGTGTGTCGTGCAGCTCAAGGAGGCGTCAACATGTGTTGAACAGGAACAACCAGGGATTGAACAACCAGACGTACGATTAGAGGAGAACTGGCTGAGTCACAGCCGGTAGAGCAAGTTGTGTGTGTGTGTGTGTGTGTGTGTGTGTGTGTTGATGGGTGTGGTATATGTGCATGTTAGGGTTTGACTTGGTGTGTATTTACTTAAGATTTGTGTGTACTGTTGTGTAACTCAAGTGATTACACACCTTGTTTTAAAGTCTCTGTTGATGCCATATTGAAATACACTTTATCAACCACACAGTAGTGTGTGTCTGTGTGTGTGTGTGTGTGTGTGTGTGTGTTGTAACAGCACCCATTAAAACATTTAAATTCTTAATAATGATGCATGTAATGGCAAATCATTTATATAAATCACTTTTCACCAATCAATCACTGGCCTGGTGATTAGTGGACGACCAGCTTTTACATCCTGAGCTCATAAATCATTAAAACATCAGCGTGACTCACAGTTTAAATGGTTCGTTATCACAGATTGACATGTGAATAACAATACTGGACTCATATCACAGCTGCTTAATAAAGAAACATTTCATCACAAATTAAAATGAGTTTGCACGGATCCACCTTGTGAAAGGAAGTTGATCTGGATGCTGCAGCAACCAGGAAGTAACATCTTTCATCCATAAGGTGGCACCAGTGACCTTTATTAACAACAGTGTGATTCAGACATGGATGCAGCTCCATGTTTGCTCCATAATCACACAATATAATTAACATCATTCATCTCTAAAGAAGACAAAGAGTCTCTTATTCTCTCAGTTTAAGATGAGGTTACAGTGCATCATCCTGAGGCACTGAGACATGATATGAACGTGTTATTGGAGTCATGGTTGTTTTTTTTCCATTGTTGCTTCTGTCGGTTGCCTCTCTCTCTCTCTC
This sequence comes from Thunnus thynnus, assembly GCF_963924715.1. Taxonomy (NCBI): domain Eukaryota; kingdom Metazoa; phylum Chordata; class Actinopteri; order Scombriformes; family Scombridae; genus Thunnus; species Thunnus thynnus. The sequence continues at coordinate 32,446,008 of NC_089523.1, read as the reverse complement.
TCTCTCTCTTCCCGCCTGGACTCGGAGGGACTCTGCAGCTCTCAGTTTTCCATCAGCTGAAGGGAAACTAAAGGCTGTTGGAGGTGTCGTTGCCTCAGCGGGCCGGTCTGTTGTCGTGACGCCCGTCAGTGGTCCAAAAAACAAACACTGCTTCTAAAACACTTATTAATCTTCTAGTGTTATTAAGGCAGTTTTATGATAATTATAACAATATTCTGTTATTCCATAGTACAGTACAGTATGTAGAGATATCTCCTAAAGATATAATCCTGCAACGTTTATATTATAAACTGCTATAATCGGCTTGTTTTTCATTGTTTTTCCTGAATATTCCCACATCCTAAAAGAAATTTGACAAAAAACAAACACAGAAATGGATTTTTTTTTTAATTAAATGTAAAGAGAACCTGTAGTTATGCGGGTTCTGTCTTGTTTCTGTCTTGTTTCTGTCCTTACTGGAGCAGTTCTGGCTCTCTGACTTTTACCATTTGGCTCCAGTGAGGTGGAAAAGTTTGGTGGAATTTTCCCTTCTGTTTCCCTTCAGTCCTGTTCAACTGGGAAACACAGGGAGACAAAACAAAGAGAGAGAGAATCAATGCTAATGCCAGCGACAGGAGCGGCTTAGGATCTGACTCTAGTTGATGTTCTGTGTTTTTTACAAACACCAGGCTGGTTTGTTATTCACAGATTAAACAGTGAAATTGGTCAACGTGAGACCAAAACTCAATCAAATCTGTCTGGATGTTTTTACTGTGCTTCTACTGGAGGAGCCCAAAAAGGTCTCTAGCACCTTCATATCTCTGAGATTGGTCAGGTTTCCAGCTCTATATTTATATTCTGGGGCTCTACTGGAATATCTTTGCATGATTTCAAGTTAAAAACTCCTTATTTATCTTGTACTGGTCCTTTATGCAGCCCCTCAGTTCAGCCTCTGTCTGAAACAGGCCGTTTTAGCTCCTGTCTCTTTAAGGCCCCGCCTCCTGATGAGCCCACTCTGCTCTGATTGGTCAGCTCTCAGGAAGCTTCCTCCGCCTCCAGAGGCTACGTAAACAAGCTATAGTAGCAGGATTTCACTTCTTTTTCTCCTTCTTTACTCCAAATTTCAACTTCTCAAATCCATCCGTACATGTTGGAGCCGTTTGCGTGATCAATCTGATCAATCTGATCAATCCGACGTCATCAGAGGAAGTAGAGGTAACGTTGCAGGTTGAAGCCCTGACTTTTGACTTGCAGGCAGGATTTCAAGTTTTGCACCTTTAACCATGTTGAACATAGACATCCAGCATCATAACAACATAAAAATAACAGAAAATCACAAAATGCACGATATGATCCCTTTAAAGGCGACAAGAATCATTTGTTTTTTACTGAAGCTCGTCCCGACTCTGAATTCCTCTTACTAACAATGTTTTCAGCCTCTCTTCCACATTCTCCCCCGCTGCACCTGTTCATCACCGATCTGTTGGTCACGTCCATGTGCTCATGTTAAGGAAACAGCAGTCCTCTCATTCATTTGAATGGGGTTAGTTGTGTTTAGGCTGTGGGGGGGTTTTGACTATCGCATCAGCCTGCGGTGAGAAAGTTTTGGAGAAACGCAACCCGACGTTACAAGGACAAGGGGAGGACATTTCTCTTCGTTTGATAAAAGTAAAGTTAGATTTTGCTGTCGGCTTCCTGACTCATTTTCAAAAAGATGAGTGAGAAAAAGAGAGAGAGAGAGGCTGTGGTCGAGCAAGCTAGAGTGAGTGGAGAGAGGGAGCGCTGGTAGTGAGAAAACCAATGAATCGGATCAATAAAACGTTATTTGCTGATTGTTTCACAGCTGTTCTAGAGCACAAACTCACTGACACGCATCTCTGCTAAACGCCTGATTTGGTTTGAAGCCCTTTGAGGCAAATCTGTGTTTTTAGCCTTTATTAATAAACCTGATTTGACTTGACGTGACTCCTCTCCTCTTGTTTCCTCCTTTCCTCATCCTCCTCTGTCCAGTAACACCAGTAATAACCAGTAAGCACCAATGAGAACACAATGAGAGAAACTGGCAGTCGTCCAAACACAGCTTTCAGTCGATGTTTAATAGACGTCACACAATCGATCTGTTTGGTGTCGAGCTGACAGTCATGCAGTGTGAATATTTGATATTCCATTCACCGCTACTTGTTTTGCAACTACCTGTAGCACATATGAGTGAATGAAAGAAGAAACACAATAATACCACAACAAGAAAAATAACAAGTCATTCAATACACACATATCCATAATCACAATATTCAGCTGATCAATACAGACGTGTTTTATTTACCAGAGGAAGATTTTCACTGTTAGTTTCGTAACTTTTGAGTTTATATGAGTTATAAAAATTCAGGTATTGATTTCAATGTTTTGACATTATCATCCAGAGGAAACATTTATGAATCATCATGTTTCTGTTCGCACATTGATGATTTATGTTTTAGATAAATTGATCTTTTAACGTGCAAGAGGATTAATTCCATATTTAGTTTATATAAAGTGCTTTCCTGCTTTTTGTCAAAAATACTTTATTTAAAAGCTTTAAAGCTTAAAATCTTTGTTTGGCTTTTTGGATTGAAATGTTAGAATGAATTGTTGTAAATTAAAGAGGCGGAATTACAATCTGTTCAATTACAGATTAATCAATAAGTGAGAATATTTAAGCTGATGCGTGTCTGACTGTTTGAAGAGGAGATGCAGAGTGTTTATTGATTCATTTCTCTGGTGTGAACTCGACTGAGCAGCTGAGATTCGCCGCCTCTGCTCCGTCCTTGAAGGCAAACAGGAAGTACATGACCTTCCTGACCTTCGCCAGCTCAGCGATCCTTTCGCCGAACTCCTGCATGTCCGCCTCCAGACATTTAAGCGGCGAATCCTCGGGGTCGACGGCGTTACGCCAAAACGTTCCGATGGGCTCCAGCAGCTGACGGGTCATCAGGTTGGTGAGGTCGGGGGTCCAGTGCTGGGAAATACCGGTGATGGTGACGCGACCGTGGCCGGTGAGGGAGAAGTACCAGCGGGTGAAGTTCAGCTCCTGGATGTGGAAGTCCAGCCGATACACGGCCTCATGGGGAAGAAGCAGACGCTCGCCGTCCTGACGCTTCTGTCCCGACCGCTGCAGAGACGACACGCGAAGACGCATCATCTGCAGACGGAGTAAAAGAACACACAGGAAGAGATAAAGGAAGCGGAAATGAAGACGAGTCGGAGAAGGAGGAGTTATGTGGAAAGCAGGACCAAGATCAGGAGGCCTTGAACCTGTTTCTGATCAGCTGTGAAGAGATTTATGCTGGAAATACAGTTTTGTTCTGCTACAAAACAGTTTAAACCATTCCTGTTCTGTTATCTACAGCCGTCAGCTGGTGTGGAGTAATACTGGAGCCATGTTTTTATATGTGGGTCCCTGTTTTGTTTGTGTGGTAAAGTTATGCACCAAGAAACTACAAAAGCAGAGAAGAAGAAGAAGCCTGTTAGCTAGTAAACATGGATGCAAACACTACAGGATCACACACTCATACATCGTTATTTGATTTAATTCATTTGAAACATCAGATGCAACATATTTTTATATTATTTATAATATTTTGTTTAATTTTTTTGTCAGAAAATTGAGAAAACATCTGAAATATTTGCAAATCTTGTTTCGTTCAACCAACACAAAACCCCCAAAATATTCAGTTATCTACAATATAAAACAAGAGAAAGGCCTTAACGTTTTGGAAAAATGACTTAAACAACTAAATCGACTAACGGCTGCAGCTCTGAACCCTCTCTTCTACATTTGATCAGTCACATGATCTCAGGAGCTGCTGACCTCCATGTTAGCCGCCGCCGGGCGGTCGGTTACATCACTGTCAGAAAGGATGAAAATCATGTTTGAGGCAAAGCGTCAGACTAACAGTCAGTATTTTAACTCTTCTGATGAGTCACACTGGAGACGTTAAAACACCAAACTATAGAAACTTTAAGAGCAGAAGATTATTTCATCTGTTAAACTGGGGAAAAAGCATCCATGTCCAAAAAGTAAAGTGTTTTATTACAAACTTTCTCAGGACATAAAGGATTTCTTAAAGATATACATGATTAATTTTCATCCAACATGTTAAAACTGCAGAAAACCCCAGAAAAATGATAATATTTGTTAATGTGCATGAAACCTGCAAGGTGCAAAAAGAAAACTAATCTAATCAGGTTTTAATATGTGGTTGCAAGACAAAAATGCAACCACATTAACAGACTTTGTAGTCCGTGTCGTGGCTCACCTCCGTCAGCGCAGTGTCTTCTTTAAACTCCAGCACCATGGCGTTGGAGGGAGATTCAGCCTGGTCCATGTCCGACTTCGGAGGTTGATAATCCCGGGGTTAAGGAGAGGGCAGGAGGGCCTGCCTGTGTGGACGGATGCTGTGATAGATGGAGCTCTGGAAGAGTTTCTGATTTTACCACCTCTCTCTCTCTCTCTCTCTCTCTCTCTCTCTCTCTCTCTCTCTCTGTCTCTCATAGGCTCGTATACCTTCTCTCTCTCTGCCTCCACCTCCCCTTTCCAACTATTTCCATCCCAGTGCAGCAGTTTCTCACTTTTGTCCCCCCCTCCTCCATCCCCCCTCTGCCCACAGGCTAGTTTTGTTAGGACACATTGACACATAAAATGAGAGAGACAAGATGAGATCAATGTGAAAACAGCATCTGTCAGAATAATTAGTTGTTCCTCTCTTGTGTTGCTAAAAGCTTATTTTAATCCTTTCAAAGCCTGATAAGTGACATTTCTGCACCAAACATATTTCTTAACGTGTTTATAACATGCAATCGAGTATTTTACGCCATCATGGAGGAATCCTGAGCATCACTGAAACCAGCAAACTGCATTTGTTTGCATTATTGCAGAACAAAAACCCGTCACATCTCTGCACAAGTAGAATAATTTAACTTGGAATATTATAGAACAGGTTAGAAATGTCTGAATATCAAATGAAACTACTCTTAAGCTTCTTTTTTTTTTTTAAGGTGTCAAGGAGGTGGGTGATGTGTGAGGGTGCTAGGCAACAGGAGGCGCCGATGACGTACAAGAGGGAACTCTGGGAGTTTCCCGAGGGCTTCTGGGAGCTCGACTGGTCTTGGCTCAATGGATCAGTTATTTATTTATATCAGTCATATCACTGAGGATTGTTAATTTGTGTGTGTGTGTGTGTTAATGTGTCGTCAGTAGGGAGGATACGGGGTAGGAAACGTTCCCTTGTTAAAAACCTCGTAAATCCTCCGTCGCTCTTGTTAATTATAGATGCTGAAGGTTAGTTAAGGGGAAACGTGTGGAAAACCTTTTAGAACTAACAAATTGTCAGATGTGATTATTACTTTTGGTGAATTTAAGTCAGTTTTAAATAATAATATCTTTATTTATATAGAGAGTTTACAAAGTGCTTTGACAGACAAAGCAAAAGCAAAGACATGAAACAGATTTGACCTTAAAAAGATGGCGGCCGAAGGCAAAGAAAGACAATAAAGAGATGATAAAAAGTTTAAAAGAAAGATGATCGAAAGACAACATTACATAAAAGCAAGTCTGTAGAAATGGGTTTTAAGAGGTGATTTAAAAGAAGTCAGTGATTCTGCAGCCTTATCTCCTCAGGCGGGTCGTTCCAGAGTCGAGGGGTCCTGATGGAAAACGCACCTTTTAGATTTAAGCCTCGAACAGCCAGAAGGGCCCCACCTGAGGATTGTACGGGGTCAACATATCTGTTATGTAGCTTGGAGCTTCAGACCCAGACGTGTTCTAAAAGTGATCAGTAAAAATCTTAAAATCAATTCTAAAACCAACAGGGAGCCAACGGAGAGAAGCCAGGATCGGGTTGATGTGATGTCGTCTGTTAAAACCAGTAAGAAGCCGAGCTGCTGCCTTCTGGACCAGCTGGAGGCAGAACAGGGATTTTTGTTTTTGTTATACCGGAAAGTAGTAGGAACGGTGGAGCATCGGCTTAATTCTGGAAATGGTTCTGATTTGGAGGAAGCAGGACTGGACAACTTTGTTAATGTGTGGTTTGAAACTTAGACCTGAATCAGTACTCTGAGATTTCTGGCGGTGGGCTTCATGTAGGTGGATAGACTGATGGGGTTATATGGATTAGGAGGGCTGAACAGTATGACTTCTGTTGTTGAATTGTTGAGTTGAAGGAAATTTCGTGCCATCCAACAGTTGACAGTTGGAGGATCTGGACCATCCGGCTCCTAATTTATTGGTTTTATTTGTATTTTAAACACTTTTGGAGACTCGTACCTGTTTATGTATCTGAACTGAATATTATTTGTACTCTTTTACAGCGTGCAACAGTTGACTTTGCCTGTTTATTGTTGTAATGTTCTTAGTTTTAACGGGTTAAATAAAAACTGGAGAAAAAAGAAAGAAAAAAAAAGATTTGTATTAGTTCTCATCGTATAGAGGAGCATCTTTTAGTGGAATTTAAAACAGGAAATAATAATAATAATAATAATAATAAATTAGATTTATATAGCACCTTTCAAAACACCCAAGGCACTTTACAGAAAAAGGAAGAGAAAAAAGAAAACTAAGCCGAGCTTAAATAATAAACAGCTGAGAGGTTAACTGGTTAACTGTGGGCCAAAAGCCTGAGCAAACAGGTTTTGAGGGCTGATTTGTAAGAGTCCAGAGGGTGGGGGGGCTGCCACGCTGAAGGCTCAGTCTCCGAAAGGGTGTCGGCAGCTGCGGGGGATGGAGAGCAGTCCTAAGTCCGAGGACCGCAGGCTTCAGGAAGGTGTGTGTTGGTGGAGGAGGTCTGAGAGGTACTGGGGGGTCCAGGAAGTGGAGGGATTTGTAGGTGAGGAGGAGGAGTTTGTAGAAGATGCGGTATTTCACAGGGAGCCAGTGTAGGTGAATGAGAGCGGGGGGTGATGTGCTGCCAGGGTTTGGTGTGGGTAAGAACCCCGGCAGCTGAGTTCTGGACATACTGGAGCCTGTCCAGGGTTTTACTGGGAACCCGGAACAGGACTCCATCGCAGTAGTCCAGACGATTTGAGATGAAGCCACAGATCAAGGTGTCAGTAACGGTGTTTGAGAGTGACGGCCGGAGTCAGGAGATGTTCTTGAGGTGGAAAAAGGCATGAACACTTATTCTAACACTTTGATTTTCTAAAATGAAAAGTGTCATAAAAACAAAAACAGGATTTTTAAGCCTCTTTCCACTTTTATTTGAATACAAATACAAACACTGAGATCTCTGCACATCCCTAGTTCCTATAATACTAAGTTAAGCCAGTTAACAGTGATGTAGATTCTTCTTCTCTCCCTCCTTCTCTCTCTGTCTGTCTGTCTGTGTGCAGCTAACAGATTATATAATATACTGTAGGTTGTTTGCCTGGACGCTGTAGCTGTTGTGTTGTATTCAGTGTTTTGCAGATACAGATTCTGCTTGATGTAGTTGGTTCTTCAGTCGATCTGCTGCATAAAGAGCTTAAAGTAACTCGATTACTGTATGACTTTCTGTGTTTCATGCATATAAGTGAGAGTGTGTAAGTCGTTCATTTGATACATGCGTTGGTCTATTTAGATTTAATTTAGTATTCAGTTATTTTCTTGATTAATTGATCGTTTGGTCGATGGTGATAAATGCAGCCACAAATGTTTTTTGTCTCCACCAGTAGTCCATAAATCAAAGATATTCAGGTTACTATCATAAAAGACTAAAGACACCAGAAATATTGACGTTTAAGAAGCTGATCCCAGAAAAGTTTTGTATTTTTTTGTTAACCAATGACTAAAAACGATTAACCATTAATTTTCTGTCAATCGACTAACTGATTAACGGTGATTGTTGCAGCTCTACATTCAGTACTGATCTGTATCTGTATCAGAATCTAAGCTTTGTACTTCATATATTCCTGTACGTATTTCCTCTAAATGTGACCATAAATCTGTCAATGTTATAAATATTAGAAGTTTAACTTTGTTGATACAATGATGACACTTTCAGAGTTAATTTAACATCATTAACGCTACAACACACTGTCATATCTACAGTTAATGTCCAGCAAAGCGTCACTATGTCCGATACCTGAGTGGATGTGAACGGATTTTATTTCTATAAATAAGTTTATGAATCGTATAAACAAATTATTTATCTCGCAGTATTGTACACAAGTCAAACCTTGCTTTATATTTTGAACTGAAACCTAAACTCTGACAGACGATCGTGCTCATGAGATCTTTTTTTTTTTTATCCTCCAGGTGATTCCCGACTGGAAGGACCAGGAGTGGGATAAAGACAAGCCGGAGTCCTACACCGGGATGTTCCACTTCCGGTTCTGGCGGTTTGGCGAGTGGGTGGACGTGGTGATCGATGACCGGCTGCCGACGGCGAACGGAGAGCTGGTTTACTGTCACTCCAACGACAGCAACGAGTTCTGGAGCGCGCTGGTGGAGAAAGCCTACGCCAAGTCAGTACTGGCACTGAGTGTGTGTGTGTGTGTGTGTGTGTCTGTGTGTTGGTGTGTGTGTGTGTGTGTGTGTGTGTGTGATGTTGAGTCTGTGTCATATGGCTCATAACAAAGAGCAGGAAGTAGAGACTGTTTCTCAAATGTATCATGTTTATGTTATGACTTATTTTCTGTTGCAGACAAAAATGAATCAGCATCAATAAAATGTGTTAAAATGTTGTGACACAACAAATACGTCTGTATGCGTTAATGACTGTTGGTGTGTGTGTATGTGTGTGTGTGTGTGTGTGTGTGTGTGTGTGTGTGTTTTCTAGGATGTGCGGATGCTATGAGGCGCTGGATGGCGGCAACACGGCCGACGCTCTTGTGGATTTCACCGGAGGCGTGTCGGAGCAAATGGACTTGATGGAGAACGGAGTGAAAGAGGATGAAGAGAAACGCAACGAGCTGTTTGAGAGAGTCCTGAAGATCCACAACAGAGGAGGCCTCATCAGCTGCTCCATCCGGGTGAGTAGAGAACAAACCCCCACACACGCTGCCGGCTGAGTGATTGAATGAATCGATTTATGATGTACGGGCTGACTTAACCAACGCCGTGTCGTCCCAGGCAACCAGTGCAGCAGACATGGAGGCCAGGCTGGCCTGCGGCCTGGTGAAGGGCCACGCCTACGCGGTGACAGACGTCCGCAGGGTGAGGCTGGGCCACGGCCTGCTGGCCTACTTCAGGTCAGACAAGCTCACCATGATTCGCATGAGAAACCCCTGGGGACAGAGAGAGTGGAACGGGCCCTGGAGCGACAGGTGAGGAAGACGAGTGTGTTAACTGTAGATGCATGAGTCAAGTTTGACATCAGCCAAATCATCCAGAATCCTCCAGAATCCTCTTTTAAAGGCAGTATCAAAAGTAAAAGTGTAAAAATTAACCGTATGACTGATATTATGTATGACATTCTTAGATTATTAATGCTGATGTAACAATCTAAGAAATGCACCGTGCTAACTAAGCTAACAGTTAGCGTTAGGCTCAGCTCCACCCTCTCGGTCACTTCTGGCTCCAAAAAAATCCAAGATGGCGACGGTCAAAATGCCAAACTTGAAGTCCACAAACCAATGAGTGACATCACGCTGGCTATGTCCATTATTTTTATATGGTCTATGGTCGGACCGCTCCACAGACTCACAAGATAAAATAATCATTACAGGTCTTTTTCTTTTAATATTGGATAATTTTTGACCAAATTTTTTGACCAAACCAAAAGTTTAGAGGGGAAAACAACACTCAGACATCATAAAAATGACAACTAGTAACAATAATAATAATAATTTTCTCTGAAATGTAATGAATTATTAAGTAGTAAAAAGTGAAAGTACTCATGTTGAGTACAACTACCTGTATTCGAGAGGAAGATCTCAGGTTTCTCTCAGCAACATTTCAAGGGGAAATTCTTAATGTGTCTCAGTGACAAACACAAACTTAACAAAAAGTCCACACTAACATACTAAAGCTGACATTTTACTGCTTTAGATATCAACAAATATGAAATGATGTCGTAGACCAACATTTGAAACTTGTAAATCATGAATCTGTTGAGAAGCTGGTGGATGATGATGGTCTGACCATTTAATTCTGCCCAGTTTGAAAACACACTGACTGGTTTGAGGTAAGTTTTTACTTTGGTGTTGACATGTTAACTTTTTACTGCACACATTTACTGTTACCTTGTTTATTCATCTCTGCCAACAAGCTTTTATTATTAAGCCCAAAAGTCATTTGATGCAAAGATCTTCACTCCATTTAAAAAACCTTTACGACTCAGTGGTTTCACCGACATGTAGCTGAAGATAACTGGCTTTTTTCTGCCTGTTTGCAGCTCTGAAGAGTGGCAGAAGGTCAGTAAGAGTGAGAGGGAGAATATCGGCGTCACTGTGCAGGATGACGGCGAGTTCTGGTGAGTTTTAGTGTAACGCTGCCCCCTGCTGACAGGAAGCCGCTGCCTGCATGAGACTTTCATTCACAGACCTACAATTGTTCTCAGGCATCTGTTATATTAACATTTGTACAACCTTCATCTAGCAAAAATTATGTATATAATAAAAATATATCCTACTGAACGTGCACCTCAATCTCTTTGTTGAAATAATGTTATTTAATCATAAATATCTCTGATTAATGATGAATAAACAGAATTTCTTTCTTCCTGCAGGATGACATTTGATGACTTCATCACTAACTTCACAGACCTCATCCTGTGTCGTCTTATCAACACCTCCTACCTGAGTCTCCATAAGACCTGGGAGGAGGCTGTGATGCGGGGCTCCTGGCGTCGCCACGACGACCCGCTTCTCAATCGAGCGGGCGGCTGCACCAACAACAAGCAGACCTTCCTCCAGAACCCGCAGGTGTTTACTTTCTCTAAGTTTATTCATCATTATCTCAGACTCATGTACTTTGAAACAGTGACAACTCTTGTTTTGCACGTCTCATCTCTTGTGTCGCAGTACGTGTTTGACGTGAAGAAGCCGGAGGACGAGGCGCTGATCTGTTTGGAGCAGAAAGACCGCAGAGCCAGACTGAAAGAGGGACGAGGAGAAAATCTGGCTATCGGCTTTGACATACACAGGGTCAGCTCAGTGTGTGTGTGTGTGTGTGTGTGTGTGTGTGTTTTCAGGACATTCACAGATGTTATAATAAAATCCTTTAGGTGTAAGTGTAAACTGAACTTTAAATGAAGGTGGATTTATTGCAGGCTGTTGTATTAGATTGGATGATGTTCCTAATGAACTAGCGAGTAGTTATATATTGTGTAATCCAGTGGAAGGTGCAGTTGTGTTGTTTGTAAAGTGTCAGTACAAGAATTAGGCCAAATACTGTTAAAGCCTCTGGAAACATGGCTTGAAATCATAAAAATGCATATATGATATCAAAGCTGAGTTGCTCATTAAGCGTCTACGAAAATCTGAATGAAAATGAATATTCATAACTATCAGAAAACTGAGCTCAAAAACAGCTCATTTGGCTGCTCAAACCATTTCTCAGGACTGTGTGGGCGTGTCCAGATCACATTTGATTGACATCTCACTTTCAGCTCAAGTACCGTTTTATTTTCTATTCATTCACTAAAACGTTTTGCTGATATTGAATAAACTATCAAATGGACCCTACTTGGTTAGAAAGCTTCAATAATCCACTAACTAACGAACTAGGTTAGACCACCTGAAACTGTGTTTATATTTAACTATACCTCCTGGAGTATGATGCTAATCGTTTTAGCATCTTCCATTCACTTACATGAAAAACAATCCAATAAGAACTGAGGAAATTGTTTGCACAACTCTGCACTACTTTGATACTGGAAAAATACAATTTGCAGAGTTTATGAACATGGAATATCTCAGCCGACTGTCAGTATTATTCATTAAAAATATGCTATTTAGACCCCAGTTTGTGGGGTAAATAATCACCAAAGGCAATAAATATATAAATAAAGCTGGTTTCTTGGCCACTGCTGGATTAGTTAATTGGCACCATGTGTAGAAAAGATTTGTTCTGTCAACTTAAAAAATAACCAACAGTATCAACACGCAGGTGTGTTTGATGCCAAATACGACTAATATAATATAAAATATGTGACACAGCTTATGAAATATTATATATTTGTAAATTAAATCTATGAATCTATTTATCTATCTGTTCCTCGCTGTCTCTCTCTGTTCAGGTGGAGTTAAACAGGACTTACCGTATGCACGTCACCCAGCAGAAGGTCGGCGGGAGCATCTACATCAACTCGAGGTCTGTGTTCCTTCGCATCGACCTGACAGAGGGGCGCTACGTCATCATACCCACGACCTTTGACCCCGGCCTGGAGGGAGACTTCCTGCTCCGCATCTTCACCGACGTGCCGTCTGACTGCAAGTAAAGACACGATGCGCTTGTTTGAATTCTGGTTTTGTTGTTTCCGTTTGACCGTTTCAGTGCTTGTTGTTCAGCAGCATTACTGGATATCAAACTGATAAATTCATATTGTGAAGTGAAATCCACATTGTTTGAACGCTTCAATCAAAAGCACAATTTGAAATGTGTCAAAGGAAAATTCAAACATATAAGAAAATATGAAAGAGAAAATTAATTATTAAGATTAAAAGCTATTTTTTTGTTTTGTTTTTCAGTTTCATCCCTACCTTTAGCATTTTAACCCTCCTGTTGTCCTCGGGTCAATTTTGACCCGGGAGAAAATGGATTCAAAACAGTATCCTGACTAAGAAATTATGAATTATTTCAACTATAGTTGAGATCAGAGGAAAATATGTTGATGGACTATGGCAGACTGGTGTTGCCATAATATACTGTTAAACATGGGCTAACCACACCCTGACTGACTTGCTATAATATACCTGACTAAACTTTTACATCTACCAGTCTGCTATAATCCATCAACATATTTTCCTCTGATCTCAATTGTAATTAAAATAATTCATAATTTCTTAGTCAGGATACTGTTTTGAAACCATTTCAATTTTTTGATAGCACATAATGACACCTGTTGTCCTCCTGGGTCAAAATTGACCCGATGACAACAGGAGGGTTAAACATAACTTTTCTTTGTATGTAAGTTATTAGCATGTAAAACAGTTTCCAGATCACCAAAAGAAAGAAAAGGTTTTATTTTTGTGATTGATGTTGTGAACTAAACATGTCTCCCTGTCCGTCTCTCTGTCTGTCTCTCCGTCTGTCTCTCTGTTTGTCTCCCCGTCTGTCTCTCTGTAGGGAGCTGACTCTCCATGAGCCTCCACAGACCTGCTGGTCCGGGTTGTGTGGTTATCCCTCTCTGGTCACTCAGGTCCACATCCTGCAGGCTAATGGACTCGCAGGACAAGACTCTGACGGAGGTAGATTTGTCCTCAACACTGTAATCAACACTGACTCAGAGACACATATTTGCTTTTCACCATCATCTGTGTTTTTAAGGTGTTTAAGTGTGAATTATTATTGTGTTAGTTTGTGTTATTATCTTTAATCCTTTATATTTTGGGTTTTTTATTATTTAGAAGTGTTTGTGTCACTTTTAAAACAGTTAAGAAAACTCACCTGCAGCAGTTTCCAGCACAGTGTCGGTATTGGCCAGTAGATGTCAGTAGCAGCTTTATAATGTCAGTGACAGCTGCTGTACTGTATTCTTATATTGGAGCAAGTTACACCAGTCAGAATGTAAAATAGTTATGATGGCAGACAGCTGACTATTTTTGCTGCACAACATTTATTTAATTTTTATGATTATATACCAATACATTTAGTTAACTGCATGCACTGTATGAAAACCTGAAAAATCAACATAAAAGTCAAGTCAAAGTTAGTTAAATTTGTTTTCAGATTTAGTGATTGTGAGATAAAATGAAAAAATGTTTATGCTGTATTGTCTTGTTTAGGAGTATAGTGACCTCACGGTGCCCAAATCTTTCCAAATCTTCATTTTACAGTCAGTGTTTTAGCTTCTGCTACATACAGTATGTTAGACTGTAGCTAATTACAATGGAGATGTGGTTTGCTGTTGTAGCTTAGAAGCTCAGACAACATGTCCTGATCTTAAATAAAACATAAATTAATTAAGTCCATTAAAGTGAAAGACATGTTGTTTATCCAGAGACAGAATCAGCTGTTCTCAGATGCTTATATATGTGTGTGTGTGTCTCCAGTGTCGGACCCCTATGTGATAATTCGTTGCGAAGGACACAAAGTTCGTTCTCCAGTCCATAAAAACACTCGCAGCCCCGTCTTCAACACCAAGGGGCTCTTCTACAGGAAGAAAGCCAACCAGCCAATCAGCATTGAGGTTTGTGTGTGTCTGTGTTTGTATCCACGTACAGCTGACGGGAAACTGTAAATATACATATAAATATGAATGAATCAAGCGGTGACTTCCTCTCTCACTGTGTCTCTCAGATCTACAACCACAACGTGTTGATGGATTCCTTCATGGGTCAGGTGACGCTGCCAGCCGAGCAAGGCGATTTCCAGCAGACGCTCCACCTGAGGGACAAAGGCAATCGCCAGGACAACGACCTCCCCGGGACAGTCACCGTCACCATAGTGACCAGCACGGTGCTCACCAACATCTGAGACGGACCACGAAAAACCGTCCAGTCAGGGTCGAATCAGCTGTGTCGTTAAAGTTTACCAAACTACCGGTTTACAGCTTCACAGTTGTTTACCTATAAGGGCAAATATTCAGCATGAACAGAGCGTTTACATTTTACAAGACTAACTTTATAGAGGAATTGATGAAAATTACAACACTTTTACTGTGTTGCTCTTAAATGTCTGTTTACAAAATCATTTACATTATCTGTATTGGGTTTATTTGTATATTTTCTAATGATTTGTAGCTTATCCTTTCGGATCTTATGTCCATATCAACCACTATATAGCAGCGTAACACTGTGTTTAAACACAGCCAGCTTCCATTGTGGCATTAGATAATATACATATATATATATATATAAGTCTTCTCTTCACTAACGCGATGATACCACTTGTACACACGCTGCAACAGGAACAGCACTGGGCTGTATGATAACTTTAATGGCCACAGTCGCCCAAAAAGACTTTTTCTTGCACACAATCAACACAAAAGAGTTAAAGCTTTAAGACAATTAATACTTTTTTCTAAGCATCACACTCAAAAAAAATGACTCTGTATTATCAGAATCTGATGAATCTTAATGAAAAAAGCCGTATCAGTAAATTAACTTGTGTGCAAGGAATCAGAAGGAAGTCAGTCGGGGCGCGGTTAGCCTAGCTTAGCATAAAGAGCTAGCCTGCTCTGACCAGAGTGAAACAGAACAAATATCAAAACCTCTCAGGTAACATTCACATCATACCTGTATACTGTGGTTAAAATAAACTGTGGTGCCCATTTGTTTGTTTTTTTTTAAATCTTTTTTTAAAAAAAAAACTGTTAGTTCAACTTCTACATGTAAGAAATATACTGAGATTGAAGAAAGTCTCTGTTGTGGTTTATAGTGTGAAAGCAAAGCGGAGCAGTTTGTAGATAAGTGATGAATTTGTTAAGATCTTCTGTTGAAACAATCTACTAAAACTGACACTGCACTATTTTATGAATCATTAACTCACATTACATGTTTTAATCACACTTTCTGCACAGAAAAACATACAACTTCTTTTTCAAATTGTTATTATTAAACTTTTACAGTGCAAAAAAAGTAAAGAAATACAAACAAACTAACTAATAACAGTCATAGTCATGGAGGAGGAGAAGTAAAGTACTTTAATATTGTATTTAAGTATAGTATTTGAGTAAATGTACTTATTTACTGTGTGTAACAGCTTCGTGTCCAGAGGTGCGAGTTTTTCTTTCTTTTTCTTTTTTAAAATGTTTCTCTTTGATTGAGTCTCTGCAGATAAACAAAGCTGGACAAGACATGTCAGCTGAGACTGAGGTGTGCAGGGGGGCTTCTCATGTACGATGATGATGATGATGATGATGATGATGATGGTGTGTGTGTGTGTGTGTGTGTGATGATGTACATATACGTGTCCACAGAGAATAATGAGAATTAGATTCACATCAGAAGCTGATATAATAACAATAATAATTCATCAATATCAGCATCAGTGACACTAATAGTAGCTATATCAATAGTTACAATAATAGAACATATAATAATAATAATAATGATAAATGTGTGACTTCTGTATGTTTTGATCAGCTCACTGAACCTCGATTGGTTTTGCCAATAAAGGTTATTTATTGACGATGGCAGCATGTTGTTATAATGTTGATAAAAAGAGAAAAGCCGTGTTATAGTATGTTTGTATTTTTCATGGTGTAATCTCAACATCACTGTAAATGAAGCTCACCCTCAACGATTCCTCCGAGAATCTTAAATAAAGGTTGAATGAATAGAGGTGGAAATCACGAACCGTTCAAACACATTTCAGTACGAACGTCAGTATTTTTTTCATCTCTCTCTCAGAAAGAAAACAACTTATTTCCTCAAACGTTAAACCACTTTCTTTAATGCCAAATGCAGTTTATTCTCTTTAAAATGTGTGTTCAGCTGGTTCAGCGGCCATCTTTACTTCCAATGTGTGACACCACTTACCACATCCAGACTTTCTAGTTTGTCTGTTAGATTTTATGAAACTTTTTTTTTTCTTCAAGATGCCAAATATGAAATGTTTTCCTAGTTTTGATAGTATGCATGGACTGGTTGTCATTGTTTGATTGATTAACGTCTCCTGTTTGAATTTCTCTTGTTGATAAATTCTTATTTTTTTGCATTCAGTATTTTCTTTTTGCAGGTGTCTGGTATTCTGTTTTATTCTCCATCATCGTATGAGTTTATTGCTTAATGAATGTTTGTAACCGAAACGTTGCTTTTTCAATAAAACTTACTGACAGTTTTCTCTTTAAGCCTCTTGACTTGCCGTGAAATGACGTAAGGTGACCTGTAAACGAAATAAGACATGAAAGGTTGCATGAAGATTGAACTTGTTACTGACATGATTCTGGTGGTCGACATTCATCCAGGTAACAGGATGTTGGTTCCTCTGGATCAGGGGCAACTTGGACAGTTCAAAGCACTTTTTCATTTTACAATAAATAAAACCATGTGCTGCGTCGGCTTTATTGCCTTTACAAGCAGCAGAGTAGTTTCTTTTAGGTCACAACCTTTTCACTCAGTTATTTAATCAAGTATGTTTTGTTTTATCTGCATATTCAGCAGTTCTCTCTAACTGCTCCTCCATCTTTACATTACATTTCAGGATTTGCATGTCACCAAAACTTTTGGCATAATTGCAATACCACATTTCTGAAATCAACAAAACATTCGTGTTAAAAATGACTGAAATATTTATATATATATATATATATATATAAATGCACCTGAGAGTCACACAGTTCATTAAAGCCAGTCAGTTCATCACAGGGTCATCTATGAAAGCAATGAGAAATGAAAATATGCATTTATGTATTTATTTTACTGACTTTATCTCATTGTCTTTCTACAAGAGCTCACAAGACAAAAAGGACGGTTTACTATTTAACAATGTGTAGGATTTTATAATCGTGTTTTTCATATAAGGAACTAAAGCGGTCAGATAAATGTAGAAGAGTAAAATGTACAATATTTCCCTCTGAAATGTGGTTGATTTGAGGCATAAAGTAGCATCGAAGTCCCCCCCCACTCAAAAATATGTTCCTACAGTTCAATATTTGAGCTTCACTGTGCAGAATGATGTATGTTTGACACTTGAAGGCTGTTTTCACATTTAAGTTTCTCATTGAAAAACTGATTTTAAAGGGGACCTGTTACACTCATTTCCAGCTCTATATTTTTATTCTTGGACTCCACTAAAGTAGCTTTTCATGATTTACAGTTAAAAACTCCTTATTTATCTTATGCTGGTCCTTTATGCAGCCCCTCAGTTCAGCCTCTGTCTCTAACAGGCAGTTTTAGCTCCTGTCTCTTTAAGGCCCGCCTCCCGATGAGCCCACTCTGTTCTGATTGGCCAGTTTTCAGGAATCCTGCCGAGGGGCAGCTGTGTCAGTTGTGTTAAGTTACTGCTGATGCAAACCCAACATTTCCTGCTTTACTGCTTCATATTAAAAGCTTTTAAATGACTGAATAACAGGAGACATCTCAACACTAGCAGAGCTTCGTTAGCGACACTAAAAAACCAGCTGACTAAACAACATCTGGAGATATTTGGAGCTGTTTGTTGAACAGATCAGTTAGTAGTTATGTAGGGAGGAACAGTACAAACAGAAACAGCCACAGTGATGATGATGTTTGATGAAGAGCTGGAGACAACCAGCACACCTCCAACAGGTAAACAACTTATTTTACTTTGCCCTGCTGTGTAATGAAGTCATGGCTCATTGTGACTACCCCCAATACAATGAAAAAATACCATAATGTTAGCGGAGCGGAGCAGTGAACTGGTGCACTGTGTGTGGAGCAGATGACCATATAAAGAAATACATCACCAGCCGACGTCGGCTCGGGCTGAAAGTAGAAAAAAAACAGTTGGAAACCAAGTGTCTGAAGCATAAACTGTAAAAAATATGGACGTAGTTACCATGACGTCACCCATTGGTTTGCAAACTGCCGTTTTGAAGCCTCGAGTGTAACGATTTGACCATCGCCACCTTGGATTTGGCCATCGCCATGTTTGATTTTTGGAGTCAGAAGTGACCATATTTGGACGAGAGGGTGGAGATGACCATAGCGCTAGCTGCTAGCTGTTAGCAAGGTGCATTTACAATCTATGGTTAACAGTGATCATGCTATAGGCCTAAAACCGTTAAAACAAAATGTACTCACCGAAAAAACTGATCATCCGACTCATTGATGGCCCTTTTATTAAAACCAAACGCTGACCAAGACTGTTTTTAGGCGATAACAATGTTACAGTTAACTTAAGTGAACTGAAAACACGCTGTGGGACCATAATTTACAAATGAACATCATGCTGTATTGAAGAAGACTTGAAACTAGTGATTGAGATCATAAACTCATCAGGAAACAGTTTACTGAGGTAATAAATCAAGAGAGAATTAGGGTCATTTTCTCATAGACTTCCATACAATCGGACTTCTTTTTGCAGCCAGTAGAGTCGCCCCCTGATGGCCATTAGAGATAATGCAGGTTTTTGGCACTTCCACATTGGCTTCATTTTTCAGTGCCGGAGGTTGCCGCTTGGTCTGAAGCAGCTGCTTGTTGCTCACAGAGATTACCGCTACATATGTTTACATCATTATTTGACACATTGGCCACATTTAATATGAACATCTGATATAGAAACATTATATATATGACTGAAAAAAAATTGTGACATCACAACTAGTTTGGAAGCCAATCCCGATATTCAATTTATACAAGTGTGATGTGGAAACTCGAAGCCTCCAGTGCACAAACACTGAGAATAAACTTTACAGTGAAGGAAGGATCTTTTGTTTAATGAGGGAGAAGTAGATGTAATTTTAAGGATTTTTTTGTGGAAAAACGATATCAGACACATTAATATTCAAAGTAGAATATTTTATATACATATTAAAAATATCTAGAGGGGATCTTTAATTAAAATAAAGTAGCTCAAAAAAGTACAGTACTTGAATAAATGGTTACTGTGTGTGTGTGTGTGTGTGTGTGTGTGTGTGTGTCTAATTACAACCTCCTCTATGTTGAACCTCATCACCCCCGCTGACTCTCTCTCTCTCTCTCTAACAGGGATCAGTGGCAGTGAATGAGCAGCTTGCTGTGTTAATACCAACAAGAAAGAGGGAGGGAGGAAAGACCTTCACATGAGAGAGAGAGAGAGAGAGAGAGAAGAACAGAGGAAGAAAAGGAGTCATTTCTGAGAATTCAGAATTGAAAGTAAGAAGAGAAACAAACAGGTAAAGAGTCATATATCTGCCGAGAGAGAGAGGGAGGTAAAGAGAGAGAGTCATACTGACGAGAGGAGAGAGAGAACAGGTAAACATAAAAAGAAGAAAAAAGTCTGAGGACAGGAGAAAAATGACAGAGTCATTGTTTTTCTTCAAGCTCCTGCTGTGGGATTAACAGGTTTCCCCCAGACTTCCTGAAGAAAGACCCCACTGTCTCGTTATCCTCCGTCCTTCATCCCTCCGTCCACCGAGGAAGACGTCTGTGGCGACACCAGAACTGGAACGAAGGAAGGACAGAGAGAGAAAAACAGAAGAGTTCAGATCACGCAAAAGGGTAAGGACAAACAGTCAGGTAGTAAGCTTATAGAGGCATGTTGGCTTTAATGCCTAATCCCTTTACTCTGTGTGTGTGTGTGTGTGTGTGTGTGTGTGTGTGTGTGTTTGTTTGTTTCTTTGTTACCAACAGTGTTTATATGGATCCTATGAACAGAAAAGTATCTTTAAGATTAGGAGTTGCTTTTTAGATCATAATCTGCTTTATTCATGAATAGACATTTTATTTACATAAAACATTTCACACACAAGGAAAGTGCTTTACAAAATGCAAAAGAATATAAGAAGAGAAATAAGAACAATAGAAATTTAAAAAAGAGGAAAAGAGGCAAATAAAATCAATACACACTAAAAATTACTGAGTTGAAATCAATCCAATGTGGGTCAATACTGCATCAACGCAGTTATGGCTTATTAAAAGTGTTAGTTAGTGTTAGTGTTTATTTACCTAAACTAAAATGATGTCATGGTTGCAAACTGCTCTAATCTACTTTAGCTCTTTTTAAACTTACGTGTCGCTATTTGTCACTAATTGTTAATATTATGTGCTTTGCAGTTTTAAATGTTATATGACCTTAATTTTGTACAACTAAGAAGCAATCTGTGACAGTTTTAAGGTTTTAATTGAGCTTTTGTCTGGCGCCAGGTTCAAATAAATATATTTTGGTTTAGATAAATATCACAGTAATATAAAACAATTACTAACGTTGGGTCAAAACAACTCATTGGTACAAGGTAAAGTTAACCCAGTATTCCATTGGTGCCATATTGACCTGAGCTAGATGATTTTTAGTGTGTTGGCATGATGTTGTGTAACGGTTGAACAATATTGGAGAGAAACATTATATTCATTTTGTGTGATTTTTGAAGGAGTGAATGAAGGAGAACGTTTGTTTGGTTGTAGCGTTCACAGCTCATAGATGTTAGCAAACATTCACAGGGATGCACAAAGGAATTTTATGGATTATTAACAGGTCACAAACCAAAAAGGTTTGGAAGCTGAATTTACAAGAACATATAAACATAATGTCATAATGTGCACACCTGAATGGAGTTTCTGATTAAATAGGACAACATAATAAGTTAATTGATTATTTAGAAATAATCAAATTCTTGTTTTGCTTTTCCAGTGAGGTGAAGATGTTGTTGACTGGTTGTGTATCTGTGCTAGTTCGAAAAATAAATGTACAAGTTTAGAAGACCACAAAATCATTAGTCCCTTTACACTTTGCATTAAAATGCGTCTGGTATCCAGATTGTCTCTAGATATGATTTAACCTGATTACATCTACACCTGGAATCAATATGTGTCTCCAGTGTTGAGATCCGATCGCTCCGTCCAGCACAAACAACCGAACTTCACATCCTCCTCAAACAACAACAACAAAGAAAAGATGGAAGCTGTTCATGAAGCTATGCTATTGTACGGACTTTTGCTTGCTTTTCGAAGAGGAGGAAGAAGCCGACATTCGGTCTCGTCTTGACTTCATCCATCTTGAGTATCCAAAGCTTTCTCGCTGTTTTCTTGCTAGTAGCTTAGCTTGCTAACTGGCTAATGGCTGCTACCTCGCTGGTTTGGAACAGTCGCTTTATTTATTACATATTCTACCCATGTAGTTGTTGTATGTGGATTGACAACGCAATTGCATTTACACTTCTAGATATTGTGGCTCTATATTAACGTCACCAAGTTCCTCCTTTCCTCTCAAGTCTCAATGGAGTCATCGTCCCTACGGCTGCTAGAGGCCTTTGTCATTTGAACATAAAAACATGTTGTTTTGGGGAACTTCCTGAAAAGACTTGCTGTCTTGTTTTTCATCAGGAAGGAAGTCAAAATGAAAAATTAGTTAAACCTGCAGTCCTGAACTTTCACATATAAATGAACGTCTGTTACATTCAAGCCAAAACGAGTTCAAACAATGCGGATTAAGCCAATCACCAGATAAATCTATTGTATTGTGTATTTCACAGGATACAGAGTTTTTCATAATGTGTTGGGTTTGACGTTCCTGCGCTGGCCGGATGAATACATACATCATATACTCTCTGGGCAGAGCATGCACACTAGAGACTTCCGCCGGCTAACTTCTGGTTAGCTCTCTGCTAACTTGAATGGGGATAAAATAATTTAATTGTGAAGCTCTTCTAGACTTTCCAAATGTTATCGGACTGAATGGATCAAATTCTGATGGTGAAACGATTCATTTCATGAGGGTTGTGCAACGCTCAAAACAATTTATCCACCATTTTACAGCTGCAACAGTAGTGACGGAGTAGGCTAAGGTGGAGCCTGTGATGTAAGCACATGTCAACAATGTTTTTGTAATTACTCTCACTGCCAGAAGGGGGAGACATAAATCCTGCAATGCAGCTTTAATGGAGTTCACAATAATACGGTTCTACTGTATGTTGTTTATTTTTATTTTAACATCTCCTTCACATACATTTGTTTTACTTTCATGTACTTTCTTGTACGCTTCAACCTTTAAAAGCCAAATGAGTAAACAAAGTCTAATTTGATTTACAACAGCCATGTGACCACTGAATGTGACTTTGGACAGGTTGGGTTTGACTCCTGGTCCCTCCCTGGGCACTCACAAAGCTTTTAGACTCTTATCTTGATGCATACGTCATGATATCATTGTCTGAACTAGGTGTAGCCGAGGAAATGTCAACAGTCGTACTTCGACGTAATCTGCTAATGTGAGCCAATAACGGGTGAGGACACGGTAATCACAGCATTTCTTTCATATGTCTCCCTGAAAAAATGAAGCATGTTCCTGGTGTTTACTTTCTATATTCTCCACTACAACACTTGCTATTAGAAGTTGAAACCTTTAAACCAGTACCGGGTACTTGCCATCATGGCTCCGTCCATATCCATAGATGTTACTTTTAGATATAATGGCTGCTGTGTCAAACTTCAGTGTTCAGTCTTGTCCATCTTACTGTTATTAGACACATGTCTGAATTTGCTGCGGCCCCTCGACTCAGCTATTGATTCGCTCGCCAGTTAAAAAACAGAAATATTGATCATCCAAACTAACATCATTTTATTTGTCTGTATTCCACAAACATAAAATGTTTCCAAATTTTGTAAAAGCCCTTCACCCATCAGTTGCCCCAGAAAGTTACCCATAATCCATTGCCCTTTGGGTTCAATATTTGTCCACAGCTGTCCCATTAGAGGGTTTTACTCGGTCAGTCTGCCCTTCCCAGTGGGGGGTTGGTGGTGTTTCCCTCAGGCTCATCAGCAGGCGGTGAAAAGTGGGCAGGAATTAGATTTGGGTTCTCACCAAACTGCACAGCATTGCTCTGCAAGGCACCCAGAACGCCCAGATGTGTTTTCTTAAAGGGGACATATCATACACATTACCAGCTCTATATTTATAATCTCTACTGGAATATCTTTGTATGATTAACAGTTAAAAACTCCTTATTTATCTTCTACTGGTCCTTTATGCAGCCCCTCAGTTCAGCCTCTGTCTGAAACAGGCCGTTTTAGCTCCTGTCTCTTTAAGCCCCGCCTCCTGATGAGCCCGCTCTGCTCTGATTGGCCGGCTGCTACATAAAGAAACAAACTCGAAATGGGAACTTCTCAAGTACATCCACAGAAGTTCAAGCCAGACTCTGATCCGAGAGCGACAAAGGCTACCAACGGACGATCTGATGTCATCTGGAGGAGGAAGTAGAGGTGATTTTGCAAACAAAGCGTTCAGAGCAGTTTGAAGCCCTGACTTTTGACTTGCAGGGAGCATTTTTACATACACTCATCTCAAGTTTTGGAACTTTGACCATGTTTAACGTGATTGGACTATTGTTGCAATAGTAAGCTATCGTTAGCTTGGGTCTGAAGTAGCAGGAAACACTCCGCACTCCTTATTTGGAAGTTCCTGGCTCTAACTGCAAAAGATGGCGCTGACCATAAGCTGCAATTCTGAGTTTCAAACCGGCTCCAACACAAGCCAATGGTTTACGTCACAACAAGCTTTTATTATTGATTATTCCGATCTATTTTCTCAATTCACCAAGTAATCATTCAGTCTAAGAAATGTCGACTTTTGTGCCAGTATTCATGGCTGCAAGTGAAGGGCTTTTTGAGGCCTGCTTTAAAATGAATAAAAACAGAAAATGTTGATATTAAACAAAAATTACCAAACATTAATTGTGGTTTAATGTCCTGAGATTTTAGGAACCAGTATGGATGTAGCGGACGGACACAGCATTCAATCCAACACTCAGATGACAGAAACAAAGAGAGCAAAGGAAAATTTACCAACATCCTCCTTATCCCCTTTTTCATCTTCCTCCTTCAATAACAGCATCTCACTTACTTCTCTTTCTTCTCTAACTTTCCTCTTTTCCCTCCCTGTCTCTTCCTTCTTTTCCCCTCTCCTTCCTCACCATCTTTGTTTCCATTACTTTCCTGTTTTTCGTCCTTTTTTTGTTTCCCTTCATCATTCTCTCCTCTTCCTACATTTTTGTTTCTCCTCTGTTTTTCATTTTCATTTTTACCCATCTCTTCCTTTCTTTTGTGTCTCTGTTGCAGGATGTTTCCGTTTCACTGTGTTGCTCACCTTTTTTGCTAATCCGTCTTAACCTATAGTGCAGGTATAAAATCTGATATGTTTAGACACAGTGGCTGCACATAACCTTTGTCCCAGACCTCTGCCGGGGTAATTAGATGCTGAAATATTGATGTGTGTGTGTGTGTGTGTGTGTGTGTGTTGGGTGGAGAGAGAGAGAGAGAGAGAGAGAGAGAGAGAGAGAGAGAGAGAGGCTTGTATATCATTTAACGTGTATTTGTGTGTGTGTTGCTGTAATTCTTTCCATTTATTATTAGACCATTTTATGGCATTTGCTTCATTGGAGACTCAACAAAGGTCAGTCAGGAAGAGAGAGAGAGAGTAAACTGCAGCAGCAGGTCTGAAGTTGAAATGAATGCTGGTCAAACTGGTCTTCATGGTGTAAACAGCTGCATGGACACGGCTGCACGAGGACGGCTCAAACGTGGCTCTTCTGACAATTTACATGATCAAAAATAAATGTTTGCTTTGATGCTCCAGAAAAAATGTTTTAAGATCTGAGATAAAAAGTAAAAACCAGGCAGGAGAGTCAGACGCATGAAGCAAAGCATCAAGTCAAAGATATAGAAACATGCTAGCTGACATCTAAACGTGAGCGCCGCCATCGCTATGGTGGTTGCATATTAGGGAAAAGTTACAGCTTCCACTTTAATTAGAAACCTTTTGAAAAGTAGTTTCCAACCAGAAACCCTCTGGGATTTTAGTTGTTTAGAGCCGGTTGTCCTTCTGAAAGGCAGCTGTGATCTCTGCTAGGGGTCAAAGGTCAAATTATCCACATAAAACTGGATAATGAGAAAGTGAATAATTTACCGCTGTTAAAGGTGCAGGGTGTAGGATTTAGTGGCATCTAGCAGAACGGACCTGGACAGAAATGGAATATAATATTCATAAGTTTTTGTTGTTTTAATTAGTGTTTAATCACCTGAAAATAAACATTTTCGTTACCTTAGAACGAACCTTTATATCTACAGAGGGAGCGGGTTCTCTTCCACGGAGCCCGCCATGTTGCACCCTGAGAGGTACAGAGCCAGGCTAGCTGTTTCCACCTGTTTCCAGGCTTTATGCTAAGCTAAGTTAACCGACAACCTCTGGGGCTGTAAAATGAAGCCAATGTGGAAGTGCCAAAAACTGCAGTTCCTTGAATGGCCACTTGAGGCTCCAAAAGTTAGTCAATCCCCATAGTCCCCCATGTTAAAATGTCCAACTTTACAGCAGAAATAAACATGTTTACAGCCTGGTACAAAAAACGGTTTTGGTCTCTGTAGCTAATTTCTCTTTTCATGACAACAGATGTCTCCTCCTTCACTGTAAAGTTTATTCTCAGTGTTTGTGCTCTGGAGGCTTCATGTTTCCACGTCTCACTTGTGCAAGTTCTCTACTGAAACCTGATTGGCTTCCAAATAAACTAGTTGTGATGTCACAAATCCTGCTCTTAGCCCCGCCCCTTTAATTTAGATTTTCAATGAGCTCAGAGAAACTTTCCTTCTTCATCAGATGAATGTAAACAAACTGCACAGAGACGATCAAACTTTTCAACAGAAGGATCAAGAAGACACTTTTTTTCACTTTAAATTTAAAAGAACAACAACAACACAAACAAAAACTAGTGAGATGCACGTTTCAGTGCGTAAAATAAAACAGTTGCTAAACTTGCTGTTAAAACACAGAACGTTCCTTCTTGTAATAAAACATACGACCTGCGCAGTTTGGATGCAACGTGGTAACATAAAAAATATTGATTAATGCATCTACAGTCAAATAACAGTATTTCTACTCGAGCAGGTTGATAAAATGTGATAACGGAGGATTTTAAGTGACTGTAGTTTGTTCCTCAGGTGAGACTTTGACTCTCGGTTCAAAGAACCTGAACAAAAAACGTCTAATGAGGTCGAGGTGTCACGGCTGCCATGTGTCAACAAGTCAAAGGATCAAACTAAAGCTTCATTAAAGGAGGCTGAATAATTCACCAGGGCTAATCCTCTCCCCCCACCCCCCCACAACACACACACACACACACACACACACACACACACACACACACACACGCTGTACAGTTTGTATGGACATTCAACCAACTTAAAATCTCTCCCTGATCAATAACATATGCTACTACAACAAAAAGAGGTAATTGGGTTTGTAAACTTCAGGGTCATGTGACCTGGTTCTGAGTGTTAAATGTAAAGAAAAATAAGAAAATAGATATAAAAAAATATGCATTTTTCTTAAAGATGATGACATGCAGAGGAGTATTTGTACAGTCGAGACTTTTAGTTTAATACTTTTCTCAAAGTGAAATGAAACAATAAACTTTTCTAGAAGGTTGTGTTGAACAAATAAAATCACAAATTTAATCCAATTCACTTTATTTATAAAGCACAATTTGAACAAACACAAGGTTTCCAAAGTGCTGCACAGCAAGAGAAAAATAACAATAAATAGCAAAACAGAGCACAATAAAACGATGAAGGACACAATAGGATAAAAGTAATAAAATAAGATAGAATCACGTAAAATAGGATAAAAACAATTAAAATAAAATAAGATAAAATCACATAAAATAAGATAAAAACAAATAAAATCAAATAAGATAAAATCAAATAAAA
Source organism: Thunnus thynnus (assembly GCF_963924715.1). Lineage (NCBI taxonomy): Eukaryota > Metazoa > Chordata > Actinopteri > Scombriformes > Scombridae > Thunnus > Thunnus thynnus. The sequence continues at coordinate 32,418,621 of NC_089523.1, read as the reverse complement.
TAGGATAAAAAAAAATGAAATAAATAAAATAGATAAAGTGCAGTGCTCACACAAGATGCAACACGCTACATGGTGTCAGAAGCCAGTTTGGGTTTTAAGAAGAGATTTAAAATGAGACGACGAGGAGGCCTCATGTCTGATGTGCAACAGCAAATGAACGAGCAAACTCAATATATGCTTTAATAATATACAGTATAAGGAGAATTTTGAGGGACATTATAGTTTGAAAGAGCACATTTAAACATTTAGAAACAACTGCTGCTTCTTTTGCCTCTTGTCACTGAACAGGCAGAATATTACACACTATCAGTGCATAACATTAGTTCACATTTATGGTTGTGTTGTATAATATTTACCATTCACATACAATTAGTATATACTTCTGTCTCTACATGTATCTGGCTGCACTTTCTTAGACTTCTCTTCCCTTCTTTTTTTTCCTTTATATGTTCACCTCTGTTAGCCGCCTTTGTGCATGTCCTCTGTGTGTATGTGTGTGTGTGTGTGTGTGTGTGCGTGTGTGTGTGTGTGTGTGTGTGTGCGTGTGTTACCTACAGCATTTATATGGATCCTACAAGCAGACACAGTGCTGCTATTAAAAACCCAGCAGACTTTTAACAAGGCTGGTTTTTATATGTCTGCTGCTACTTTGATCATGTTTATAGGTAAAACAACACCTGAGTGTGTGTGTGTGTGTGTGTGTGTGTGTGTGTGTGTGTGTGTGTGTGTGTGTGTGTGTGGGAGAGGGGGATGTGGGGACTCGCCTCCCTTATGGGGACAATAAGCAAGTTCCCTTAACATAAATCATTAATTTTAGGGTGAAGACTTGGTATAAAGTTAAGGTTAGTTTAGGGTTATGTTAAGGTTAGTTTAGGGTTCTGTTAAGGTTAGGATAAGTCTCCTGTAAATGAATGTCAATGTAATGTCTTCTGAAGTGGTGGAAACACGGCTGTGTGTGTGTGTGTGTGTGTGTGTGTGTGTGTGTGTGTGTGGCTCCCCTGGAGCTGATCTGCACACTGTGGACTGGTCATTCCTACTTTTACCTTTTCCTTTGTTATTGTTATTGTTTTCTGGTATTTTATTTATGTACGTTACTTGTTGCATGTAGCATCTAACAGACATGAGACTGGTATCAATATCCTCACCTTAAACTTCTTAACTTGAGATGAAATATTCTCTGTGAATATAGATTTATAGATATAATTGCTCTGCATAAATGTCCTTATCGTTCTCTGTGTCTCTCTCAGAGTCTACAGGTGTCTGCTGATGTCCGATCAGAAGGACAGACACCAGAACCATGGTCATTCTACAGCAGGTGAGCACACACACACACACACACACACACACACACACACACAGATTACAGGATGCAGGTTCATCCTCATCTCATTACTCCTAAAACCTTTATCTGGCCCGTACCTGCACCTCTCAGTTTCCAATAGAACCCGACTGGTCCTGCAGAATTTGAGACCCGAAACTGATCCGAGACACACGGCTGTATTTTTCATCATGATTCCACAATGCAACGACCTTCCCCGAATCACTGGGATTTTAAGAAGCTCCCCTTGTGCAAGTTTTTGCTTTATTTCATGCGTTACTGACTGCTAGCTCGTCGGGCTAATGCTAATGCATCAGCTGTTTATCTTCCTGCTTCGTTACAACACAACACGCATCGACGCAGAATTAGCTTATTACCTTTAATCATTATTATTAATTATATTATATATAATTATTACAGTAACTTTTCTTATTTACTTTACTTATTTCCTGCCTCATCAGTCAGAGAGACAAACACCTCTGAGGTTGTATGATGTCAGTTTTCCTGGTTTTTGTTCCTTGTTACAGCTTTCTGTAAATAAGAAATTAAAAAAAACTTTTTGATTTTATACTTAAAATAGACTCAACTTCTGCAGTTTTACATAATACGTTTGTCTACCGTGTGTCTATTGTGTGTGTGTGTGTGTGTGTGTGTGTGTGTGTGTGTGTGTGTCTGCAGCTTGTTGCAGTGAAGGTGCAACACTCATTAATGATCAGCGACTCATTAAGCTGCATTGTTTGCACAAACAAAAACTCACGAATGCAAAGTTTCATCCAGTATCTTGTGTGATGTGGTTGCTCTACAAATGTGTGTGTGTGTGTGTGTGTTCGTGTGTGTGTGTGTGTGTGCGTGTGTGCAAGCATGCATCGGCCTTAGTGTCGGCCCTTTTAATACTCAGTTAATGCATTGCTGAACTCGTCAGTCTTTCTGATCGAATAATCAGCTCTGACAGCGTCCCCCTGCTGTGGGGGGGCGAAATGGGGGCGAGCCAGTAAAAAAACAAGCACACACACACACACACACACACACACACACACATGAACGCACACGCACACACACACACACACACACACACACACAGAGATCAGCTGATGCCCCTCACCCTCCTCAGTGGATATCTGTCTCATCATCACACACACTCTATCCTGCCTGACAACTTCCAAACTGTAAAAACTGTACCGGACAGGAAGTGTGTGAGTTAAAGTTCTGCTGCCACCGGATCACACACAAGAATTTAAATTGTTTTTATACGAGAGAAGACGGAAATTTGTGGATTAATATTTGATCCGTACCAGAGCATTTTTTATTGTCTGTGTGGAGGAAAGTTTTGGACGTAACTGGTGACGTTCTGGAGATGACTAAACATTTATGAAACATTTTTTTACAACATAACAGACACTTTTTAACTTTTCATTTTGACTTTTTACCACCATCTAAGGATATCTCGCAGATGAATCATCGTATATTTTGCGTCTTTTTGGATCTTTTTTGTGAACTATGATCAGGAGATCTTTTGTTTTCACCAGTTCACTGAATAACATCAACCAGTCAACACGTTGGAACAAGAAGGAGACGTTTATGTTTTAGTGTTCTGAAGTCCTGTTCACACTCAGAATGGTGCGCAGCTCTTAACGAGACCTGATAACCATGACAATGAAAATAAACAAGAAGGGATCTGATTGGTCGCCGGAGGGTTGGGACCCCAACGCACGCCGTCTGAGCTACAGAAACATCACCCTCATCAAGGTAAACAGGCTTCAACCAGAGGACACCGATGACTTTTACCGTTTTATTAAAGAATTTATCTGATTTAAATTCTAAAAACTTGCATCAGGTTTGTAAACACAAAATATCTGTGCACTGAGGTAGATTCAGGCTCTGTGTTTACTACTCATGTGATACTACAAGGCTACGCTAACAAAGACTTGTAGATTGCCAAAAAAGTGTCATAATACAAACACTTAATGGAAACAAGATGTAAAGGCTGACCAGGTGGATGTTTTGGTGTCTACATGGTCAGTATTTGCAGTGTGAACGTTTACTGGGTCAATGTGGTGCTGTGTGAAAGTTATAGACTGCAAAAAATAACGGACGTAGCCACCATGACGTCACCATTTGGTTTGTGGACTTCCGTTTTGAAGCCTCGAGTAGCATTTTTACCGTTGCCATCTTGGATTTTTGGAGCTGACCCTAACGCTAGCTACTAGCCGCTAGCTGCTAGCCGCTAGCTTCTAGCCGTTAGCTGCTACCCGCTGGCTGCTAGTTTGGTTAGCACAGTACATTTACAGTCTATGGTTAACTGTGATAATGCTAATGCTAACTTTTGCTAGCAAAAAACAGGCTTAAATCCATTAAAACAAAATGTACTTACCAGACAAAACCTAAACATCCAACACCTTAGAGGATCTTTCAGTACAACCAAATGCTGAACAAGACTTTTTTAAGGCGACCAAAATGTTACAATTAATTCTCATGAAGTGAAAACATGCTGAAATAGTGACGGCTGCATCTATACTCTGTAAATCTGGGGTTACGCCATGGTCACATTATCTAACCAACGTCGCCGCTGTGGTAGCGACTTGACTGTTATGGAACCCATCTGTCACTCAAAGCGCCCTTAATTATGCATAATTTTAAGCCTTAATAAAATTTAAACAGGTGAGTTATATAAAAGGTCATCCCTGTACAGTTTTCATGAAAGGAGAAATTAGCTTTAGAGACCAAAACCTTTTTTTGCACCAGGCTGTAAACATGTGTATTTCTGCTGTAAAGTTGGACATTTTAACATGGGGGTCTATGGGGATTGACTCGCTTTTGAAGCCTCAAGTGGCCATTTGAGGAACTGCAGTTTTTCTGCGTTGGCTCCATTTTCAGCCCCAGACGTTGCTGCTTGGTGAAAATCTTATCGCACAAATTTGAAACCTGCACACATTGGAGGTCACCATTTCATAAAACCACTGTGGTGACTTTTCCTTTGAAAAAATTTCAAGATCAAAGTGGAAAAATATTTATCTGGCAGTGGAAGCTGCAGTTTGCAACGTGAGATCATTTCCTGTTAATTTTGGCACGTTTCACTTTTCAAAATAAACTCCATTGTAAAAACGTGGCAGCGCCTCCGTTTGTGATCTGCATGTAAACAGAACTCGCAAATCACTTTTTCGAAACGTGTCCACGGTTTAGTTTGTTAAAGAAGGAAAACAAAGCTGCCTGGAAGGTTCTGGTCTCAGAAGGTCAAAGACTTCATCCCTCAGTAGAACAGGACCCGGGTTTATGATGGTAGCAGGCATAACTGGAACTTTAAATCAGACTCTGAAGTTTTAGTTTGCTCCATTTGTTGAGTTGAGAACAATACAGCTAGAACTGAGGCTGCAGCAAACAATACTGTACTTCAGAACCAGCCGACCATCCCTGTGGATGTTTGTCTCATCACACGCACTTTAACCTGCCTGACACACACTCAGGAAAAACTGGACTGGACAGAAACTGTGGATACTATTTGATCCACAACAGAATGTTTTTTTATTGCCAGTGTGGAGGAAAGTAGTCGATGTAACTGGTGAATAAAATTATTCTGAAAGTTACAGAAAGTTTTTGTGCTTTGACACACTTTCAGAGATCGACACTGTGGTTTGTTTGAGCATAAAAGTAGAACTGATGATGCAGCCGAACCAGAGATATTTACATCCTGTACATCCTCACTCTGTAGCACAACTCATTTATCAACTATGGAGCCTGATTAATTATACACTTTCATAGCAGCTAATCATAGTACATTTATTAATTTAAAAAAAGCTTTTACTGATTATGTAACACTACACACCACAAACTTTCAGCTTTATCATCGTCATGGAAACTGTGCTGCAGCCAGACAGTAAACAAGATCTCAAAGCAGCAACTATGCATCCATCCGTTAAATTACATTAAAATTAATAAATAAATACAATGTTTTGCTAAGTGATGATATTGACTGATTTGTTTAAGAGATATTTTTCATCCATTCATTCATTCATTCATTCATTCATCCATCCATCCATCTGTTCATTCATTCATTAGCTCTTATTTGACAGCCACAATAGGACCAGGACAGTATGTGTGTCACTGTGTGTGTGTGAGAGAGAGAAGAAGATTTTGTGTAAAATGTGTAAATGGAGGAAAAAAAACACTTTTTATTTTACTTTACTCTCAATTTTATACAAACTTCCTGGAAATTTTGCAGTAATTGCAGTAATTTGCAGGTATTTAATAGTTAACTTTTAGGACATTTTGCTGAGAGGTTGGTGCAATTTAATACAAATTATATATTTTTAAAAAGGGTTATACTGGTTTAATTGATAAGTATCTACTCATATTTGTGTTCACACGTAGCTCATTTGCAAAAAAATCTAAATAAATGAGACTGTTAACTCTTTAACTGACAGAAAACTCAGTTTTCAGTTTGTATTTTTGTGTTGTTGTTTCTTAAAAACTCTATAACGAGCACTTTATGCTACCAAATGACTGAACGTTTACAAAGAATTAACAATTACACTGCAGTTACTTTTAGGAAATTACTGGAAAAACCTAATATGCTAATATATTGTTTGACACACAAAACTACACACTGAAAACTGAGTATTTTCAGTCAGTTTAAGAATTGTCAAGAATCTATTTTATCAAGAATTAACACTTAAGTATGAACCCAAATATGTGTGGGTAATTATCAACTGACCAACTTAACACTTTTCTTATAATTTGTATCAAATCACACCTCCCTCTCTGTAAAACGTCCTAAATATTAACCATCAAATACCTGCAAATTACTCAGAAAATGTCTAGCAAATTATTATGAAATGAAAGGACCTGTAAAATAAAAACAAATTAACAGCAGAAGGACAAACAGCTGCTGTCACTTGACTTCTCTGTTGTCTATTTCTTACTTAAAATTGTATTATAGAAATATTTTCTCAATATTCTTGCTGTGAGCGTGTTTGCAGAGGCAGGAAACAGACTAAATGTTAATGTTAACTGTTCACTGAAGCAGAAGGGGAGTCTTGTCTGTCTCGTGTGTTTTTATGGACTCGTTTATTCACTGACAAATACCAGAACAATTATCCTGTCACTATATCTCATCCTGTGACCTTTGACTTGTATCTAAATGCAAATGAGGTGAGTCGGCGCCACTTTAAAAATATCTCTAACTCTAAAGTAACTGGACTAATCTGAGGTTGTTTGATGGTCTTAATGATCCTTCAGACTGTAAAATCTTGGGAAACACACGTCATGTTTCACAGAACGTGTGTCTGCAGAGCTCTGTTTTTTATCTGGTGGTAAAACGTTTAAACACCAGCAGGGGGCAGACTCACACCTGCAGAGAGACACTGTGCAGCCTGCAGTGAACATTACAGACCCTGCAGAGAGCTTGTACAGTATGACTTGTTGTAAACCTTTAACACAATCAGGGTTACAAGATAATAAAAAGCTGCAGCTGAAATTACAGAATCTTATTAACAGTGTGAAACTTTGGTAAATCGAACCACTCAGTGATCACACAGACTTTAAAATAATGAATATTCATTTGTTACGGAGCTCTAAAAGTCCAGAACTTCTTTTTAAATCTTGTGCAAGCAAGTTATTATCTTGTGCGAATGAGCAAGATATCCTGCCATGATAGCTTGATAATATCTTGTGTTTGCACAAATGCATCTTTAAAGAAGCAATGTTTTAACAATAACAATAGATCGCATGATGATGTGTAATGTGAGGGATCCTTAACACAACTCAGACTGTTTATGTTGCTCCAAATCTGCTGGATTTGTGAAGGAGAAACAGTTAAGATGTTTGTCAGTGTTGTGTTTCTGCTTCTGTTACTGCAGGTTTAAGTCTGTTTTGTCTGTGTTTCATGTGACAAGGACACGGTGACAAAGTGGGTGAGAAAACACCATTTGTCCCTACTTTCACCATCAATGCCACATAGCTTATGAATTGAACCATGCTTGTTAATTGGGTTTTTTTTAGCCATATGTCCATGATCAATCTGTAACTTGCAGACACATACTATCCCAGGTTTGTTTGTGGTTTGTATTATGTTTGGTTACGGTTCACATACCAGCAACATTTTTGGTTAAAGTAAAACACCGACAAGTTTTGTTAAGTTTAGTTATTGTTTATTGGGTTAGTTTCATAATTCAATCATATTCTTCCTGTTATCATACCCACCATGTGCTCCACAGATCAAATGAGGAGGCACCTAACGATGGCCTGTATTTATACACTGGGTGACATCATTGGTGATGTCACTGGGTTGGATCATGTGGGGGGGTGGTAGTAAATTAAGTTAACTAAGTTATTAACTGTGACTTTGATCTGTTTATGTACGGTTGCAAGTGTATTATATGGTAAGCGATGGAAAAGTGATTCACCATGGAGGTTGGTAAGATTGAATAACTTTATCTCTTACTTGTTTTTAGGAGAGACATGGGATGTACCTGCAGCAATGGTCCAGATTGACTCTGATGGACTGCTGATGGAAGGGTCTATTTAAGCAGTTGCTATTTGGCTGTCGGGGGGGTTAGTACATCAGTGTGTAGCTGTTTGCACATGATGATAAGTTAATATAAGTTCAGTTGTTGTGAGTTGAGTTTTGATCAGTTAGACCAAGTTAACTATTTAGCTGTTTTTTTGTTTTTGTACATATTTTGGTGCCACTTTTTCTTGTAAATAAGCCACCTTGTGATACCTGGACAAGGTTTCCTGTGTCTGCCTCCTACCAAGTGACTAGCCACTCCAGTCAGGCTACACCACAGACACATCTGTTTGTTGCTCTGTTTAGAGCATATGAATACAGTTAATCAGTATTTTAATAGACAATAATTCAGCCCAGCTCAAGCCCGTCAGCATTCAGTTATCAGCAGACTCAGTGCTGGTTTAAACACTCCTTAGTTGGAAGAAGCAGAATAAAAAGTGGGTGTTAAGCATCGTGCATACAGTATCTTTATTAGATAGAGATAATAGAGAGATGACAGGAGAGAGATGGAGAAAACATGCAATAAATATTCCCATCCGGATTAAAAACAGGGTTGTTTTGGTTTGCGGTCGACGTCTTAAACCCTGAACCACGTTTGTCCCGTGAAGACTCTTTTGGTTTGTTACCTTCCAACACAGGAGGGACATTAGCAGCTGTAAGTGAATACCCGGCTCATGTCTGGCCTGAATTATTTACCTGAAGAGAGAGATGATGAGAACAAACACCCGTCCACCCGCAGGCGGTATGGACATTACATCACTGCTGCGCTGCTAACATGACACCGACACTGTGGCTCGTCTCGGTCACGTTTGTCCAAAACATGGTTTGTCTTAGTTTATAGTAGAAACCATTGTCAAAGTCCTTTAAACTGCCCTCAGATGTTAGAGTGATGTTAAATTAGAGGTCAGGGAGTTTATTGTTTGAGGCTTGTATTGATTCTCTTGTACACACTTCCATTAAAAACATGACCTGATTGTGTCAGAAATTATTGTTTGTTACTCAGTAAAATACAAGATAAAGTTTTAGAGAACAAGCCAGATCAAATAACAGTAGTAGACTTTGTTGTGTCTGAAGAGTAAAGGTACTGTATAACAAAAATTGCAATATTACTTTTTGCAGGTTTGTGTAAAAGCTCAAATTTTCTTCTTTGTCACATTTTAACACACTGAACTTTATTCTAACTGTAAAACAGCTGCTTGCTTTCAATTTTAAAGTATTTCCAATAGCAATACTGGTTACCAGCAATCATCAGATGACATCATTTTTAGCTTTTTTATAGAGATATAACAGGGATTTTCCTGTTATATCTTTTGCTGCAACTCAAAACTGCTGGCTGCTGCTTGATCTAAAATTAAACTTTATTGGTAAAGTGCAGGTTCACACACAGACAAACAACAGCATTAGCAGGGAACACATAAAACATTTAATGCATGAAAGCTTCCCTAAAACCTGCAAACCTGCATCTGTGCTCTAGTCAAAAACTACCTGCCTGGTCCCCTTATTATTTCATAAAACAACCATTATTATTATCATTAACTTTATTTATTCAGGAAATCTCTTTTAATGCAGAAATAAATACATAAAAATCCACAAACACAGATGTTATACACTTGAACCTCTTTGCTGGCTGTTCTGACCATCACTGGCTCATGAATTAGCATCTCCGTCTCCATTCGTCTGGTTAGTTGACCCGCAGGCTTCATTGATCTTTAATTGACTTCTGTGAAGCTCTGAGTTAAAACAGCTCTCTGTCGATGTGCGACCGATGGCTGTGACGGGAGAATGGAGCGTGCTCTCATTAAATACACTCACAGCTGAATGTTTGTTTGAGGCGAATTCAGGTCAGTCAGTCAGCAGTTAAACAGTTCAGTCGTTTGTAGTTCAGCTCTCACCATTTAAAGGGGAAATAAGATGGGGTTTTTTTGTGATTTCCTGTTATTTTTATACTGTTATGATGTTGGATGTTAAACAAGGTCAAAGTTCCAAAACTTGAGGTGAACGTACACTATATTGCCAAAAGTATTCACTCACCCATCCAAATAATTGAAATCAGGTGTTCCAATCACTTCCATGGCCACAGGTGTATAAAATCAAGCACCAAGGCATGCAGACTGTTTCTACAAACATTTGTGGAAGAATGGGTCGCTCTCAGGAGCTCAGTGCATTCCAGCGGGGTACTGTGATAGGATGCCACCTGCGCAACAAGTCCAGTCAGGAAATTTCCTAAATATTCCACAGTCAACTGTCAGTGGTATTATAACAAAGTGGAAGCGATTGGGAACGACAGCAACTAATCCACGAAGTGGTAGACCACATAAAATGATGGAGCGGGGTCAGCGGATGCTGAGGCGCATAGTGCGCAGAGGTCGCCAACATTCTGCAGAGTCAATCACTACAGACCTCCAAACTTCATGTGGCCTTCAGATTAGCTCAAGAACAGTGTGTAGAGAGCTTCATGGCTGAGCAGCTGCATCCAAGCCATACATCACCAAGTGCAATGCAAAATGTCGGATGCAGTGGTGTAAAGCACGCCGCCACTGGATGCGTGAAGATGCGTTCTCTGGAGTGACGAATCACGCTTCACCATCTGGCGATCTGATGGACGAGTCTGGGTTTGGCGGTTGCCAGGAGAACGGTACTTGTCTGACTGCATTGTGCCAAGTGTAAAGTTTGGTGGAGGGGGGATTATGGTGTGGGGGAGGAACTGGTCTTGGCCCCTTAGTTCCAGTGAAAGGAACTCTGAATGCTTCAGCATACCTAGAGATTTTGGACAATTCCATGCTCCCAACTTTGTGGGAACAGTTTGGGGATGACTCCTTCCTGTTCCAACATGAAAGCAAGGTCCATAAAGACATGGATGAGAGAGTTTGGTGTAGATGAACTTGACTGGCCTGCACAGGGTCCTGACCTCAAACCGATAGAACACCTTTGGGATTAATTAGAGCAGAGACTGAGAGCCAAGCCTTCCCATCCAACATCAGTGTGTGACCTCACAAATGCGCTTCTGGAAGAATGGTCAAAAATTCCCATAAACACACTCCTAAACCTTGTGGAAAGCCTTCCCAGAAGAGTTGAAGCTGTTATAGCTGCAAAGAGTGGAGTCAAGGCAGGTGAGCCAATACTTTTGGCAATATAGTGTATGTAAAAATGCTTCCTGCAAGTCAAAAGTCAGGGCTTCAACCTGCTCTGAACGCTTTCCCCTTTCACACATGCAGTCTATCCCTGAAATGTTCAGGAACATTTCCTGCTTGGGGTCATGTGTGAACGGGAGCAGGGATGGATGTTCAGGGAAATCTGTACTGCCAGTTTCCCACCTCAAGACCTCGTAACATTTCTGGGAAAATGCCGGTACGGCTGTGTTGTGAATGACAGCGGCAACATTTCAGGGACAAACACATAAAGATGAAAGACGAAAGACGCTTTCACGTGGAGGGAGCGAACCAATCACACAATCATCAGCGACTTGTTTACGGTTGCCTTGCTGATGCTTTTGCGTGTGACTTGTCTCACGAACTTGTTGAATAATAAATACATTACAAGATAATTAGCACATTAGCATTGGCTCCTCGTCCACCATGTTCCTGAAAATAACTTCCGCCACATACACATACAACTGTTTTATGGCGGTTGGCGTCGATAAGTGTTGCATGACTGCCATCTGCTGGACTGTCCCTCGCTCCATCTATTCCATTATTGCCATGTATGTGTGAAAAGGTGCAAAATGGAAATGATCCTGAATGTAGCTGCATGTGTGAATAGTGAAAATCACTAGTGATGCCTGAAAGGTTATCACAGTAATTTACCGGGAACTATGTGTGAAAGACGCTGTGAAAGTTACCTCTACTTCATCAGATTGACGGCAGATTGTTCGCACATGCTCACAAACCGTCTCCCCTTCTGTAGCCTTTTTGTTGCTGAGGTTGTTCCAGCGGTTGTTCGCATCGTCCACTCGCATATTCCAACATGTACGGATGTATTTGAGAAGTTTATATTTGGAGTAAAGAAAGAGAAAAAGAAGTGAAATCCTGCTACTATAGTTCGTTTGCCGGAGGAAGCTTCCTGAAGCTGACCAATCAGAACAGAGTAGGCTCATCAGGAGGCGGGCCTTAAAGAGACAGGAGCTAAAACGGCCTGTTTCAGACAGAGGCTGAACTGAGGGGCTGCATAAAGGACCAGTAGAAGATAAATAAGGAGTTTTTAACTGGAAATCATGCAAATATATTCCAGTAGAGCCCCAGAATATAAATATAAAGATGAAAATGTGAATGATACGTTTCCTTTTAAGTGTTTTGATCATATGTTCCATTTCAAACTGATGCAACTTTAGTTTTTGGCCAGTTGCACAACACATTGGTTTCTGGATAATGGAAACTGTTTTCATTATCATTTTACTGCTGATTAATTTATTACAATATTGCAGTTTGTGACTGTCGGTGATGGGGCTTTGTTTGCATATATTATCATAAATGAAAAATGGATCAAATGACTGGGTGTAATGTGGGGGGGTCACATGACTCTGCAGATCACTGTTAGATGTTTTGGTTTTACGGCCGACAACTTAACTGTTTGTTTGTGGGGTTTTTTATGTTTTTTTGGATTAGTGATTAGTTTGGTTGTATCATGGGCTTACTGAACAGCCAAACTAATTGCATATTTTAATAATAATTCACAATTAATTAATAATATACAAACATGTTTGTTTTTTATGGTAACCAGTCAGACTGAATTTAGGGATTAAGGATTGTTTCACAAACTTTTATTCATCCTGCAGCAGAAACATTTTTGTTTAGTTTGTAGTTCTGTAATTTGAATTTGTTAAATACTGTAAAAAACAAACTAACTGATCAGTTACCAAACTCACCTGAATTACAGTTTATCCATCTGCACATCAGACACCTGTGTGATAAGAGATGAGAGCAAGAGAAAAGAAAGAAATAAAGAAAGAGGCACAGAAAAATAAATATAAAAGAGGAGACTAGAGACAGATACCAAACAGATCCTCTGTGTTAAATAATTCATGTGGTTTCTGATAGTTTGGCGTTGGACCCGTTCTCCCCATTACTCACAGACTGTGTGTGTATGTGTGTGTGTGTGTGTGTGTGTGTGTGTGTGTGTGTGTGTGTGTGTGTGACAGGTGCTCGGTGGTGTAATGTTCAGGTGTCTCAGTTTGCCAGACGGAGTATTTACTTAATTAAACTGACATATATGTAACACACACTCATCACACAAAACCCAACTCAACTCTCAGAACACAAACAGCTGCTGGTTCTTCTTCTCTCTTCTTACAGAACAGGAAGGAAAGAAACTAAGACAGAAAAGACAGACAGAGAAATGTGAGTGTAGCAGTTATATAATCCTACACAGTTGTACATCTGTAAGTAGACAAACGAGGAGGAAGTTCTGGATAAGCTTCCTGTTTAGTCAGGAAGAAGATTTTCTTCTTTAATTTTGGTCTTTGCCCGAGGAAGGTGAAGTGAGGAGACGCTCCGAGCAAAAACAATTAAGAATATATATAAAATTATACATATTTACATTGACACAGACGTCTACTGGCTGTGTGTGGTTGTGTCTTTCAGTTTAGTGCTGCTAAACCTTGTATGCAGGAGGACAAGGTGGCTAATTAGATCAACAGCTTCTAATTTGCTTCTAACAGGCTTGAGTTGAGTTGAGTGGAGTTAACATAACAACAAGTAAACAAACAAACAAACAAATGAACCTACCTTGGTAAGCTCATAGTTGCAGACACCGTGCATACAGTACAGTACCGTGCAAAAGTTTTAGTCACTAGAAGTAAAGTGAGGATGCTTTGAATACATTTTATTTATCAATTAGCTTGATGCAAAGTTGAGTAAACAGCAGAAACTTAAAGTAAATTAATATGTTGCTGTGAGCAGCTTTGTCTTTAAATCAGCAGCAGTTCTCAGTGTTTCAGGATATCAGAGACCATCTGTTGCAGGACTCCTTGTTCTTCTAGTTGATGAAGATAGATCTTTATGACTCTGGATGGATGTTTGGGCTCATTGTCCTGCTGCAGATGATCAGACGCCTCCCTGATGCTGCTGCGTTATGGATCTAAACATCTAAAGTGCCTAAAACTTTTGCACAGTACTGAATATAAAAATTATAGATAAATTATCAATAGACTGAGGTTGGTTGAAGTCAAGCGTCTCTTTAATTCAGATCACGTTACAGACATGGAGAGTGCGCAGAGTCTCCGTGGAGAATTCTGAAGAAGGAAAGAAATTCACTGGTATATATATTGATGGCCTTGATGGCCTTTGGAGGCACCTGTAGTTGTTTACAGATTCCCACCAGACCTAGACAAAGCTTTACAGAACTCTCCCTTCCACATGATATCAATATGACTTTGTCCTGCTGTTACCCGCGAGACCCTGCCGTCTAACATATAACCATACATGGTACACAATGCAAGGTACAGATTTTTCTATCTAAAAACATATTAAAATACACAATGTACCATAATTATATGAGATAAGATAAATACTGCAAACAATTGCAAAGAAAACCGCACAGTTTTGTGCTGAAATAAGCGCCTGAACAGCCGCAGGGAATGCACTGTTTTTTAAAAAGCCATCTATACTGCACATCCATCCATTTCCTCACAGAGGGAAGATGCTTAGTGAGATTCATCTATAACAATATTCATGTGATAAGACTGTTGTTTGAATTTTGGAGGTTCAAGTTTTTCACAAACTTTCTCTGTTTGTCTGATCACTGCTGAAACTACTGGGTGTTCCCTCTCATCCTTTCCTCCACTTTATAAAGTTCACTTTTACCAAAAGACTCTGAGTATTTGTTTTAAAACCTGAGCGGTTCAAACGAAGCACATTTACTGAAGCTGTGCGACTATTTAATGGTAAAGCGTTAGCGATGTTTTTAGCCATGCAGCCAGTCGGGACGTCAGATCAGAAAACATATGGATTGTTTTGGTAGTAAAACAACATGTTTCCAACATTCACCTCTGAAGGAAACACAAGGCTTTTCATAATAATTCATCTTTTCTAACTGTATATTTTATAATGTTGCTGTTGCTGCTAAATGCTGTCAGTATTATTATTATTATTATTATAATTAGTGGAAATATAGTAGTAGTAGTAGTAGCTGTAATACTGGTATTGTTTATTAATATTATCCTAATACAGTCCTTAATGTTTGTCAATCAGGAAACATAGTTAAGTTTTATCCTGCAGTACGAGTCTGTAGTTTATTTATCTGCATCGAAATCCAACACCGTACAACACACCTGAGGAGGAAGTGACATCTTGTTGCCATGGGCGACAGGAGAGGTTGTGGAGGGCTGGGTTAACAAGGTGTGAGTGTGTGACAGAGAGAGAGAGAGAGAGCAGGAGGATTGTCCCAAAGTAGAAACTTCAAAGTGATCTGGACACTAGAGGAAAGCTGGATTTTATTTCATATTTTTGAATCGATTTCCGTCTTTATGGACAGTTTAGAGCGGACGAGGAATATACAGAGAGACAAGAGCGAAGGTCACAAACCAGGATGTTTCTTTTGTTCTACCCTGTTAGATAAAACAGATGCTGACACTTTTATTTCTTGACATCATTTTTTTGGCGTCTCTTAAAGGATATTTCAGATGGGTTTTTTTAGATGAATCCAGTGAAGAGAACCAGAGGTGATATGTGACTGTGTTCTGCTGGAATCAAACCTGTGATGAATCTAACCTGTTGAACCATGAAGGTTGTTCTCCTGTGGAGATAATCTGAGTTCTAGTTTGCTGTTTTATGTGGATATTTGAACATTTTTCCGTGTTTGTGCTTAAGGAAGGTACAGAAGAAACTGATATTACACAAATCAATATCAAATCAACACCTTTCCACTCGTAATTGTGGATTTTTTTTTTCCATTTCTGTGCGGAGTATAAGACTGCATCGTGTATCTTTGTCAGAGTGTGTGTGTGTGAAGATGTACAAGCGTCGGGACTATGTGGAGCTCTATGAGAAGGATCAGGCTAAATGGGCGCTGATACGCAACGTCAACACTGTGATGAAACACAGCACACTGCTGCCGGTACGCTGCAGCTGCGTGAGTGTGTGCGTGTGTGTGTGTGTGTGTGTCTGTGTGTGTGAGAGAGAGAGAGAGAGTGTGTGTGTGTGTGTGTGTGTTTTAAGCTTCATGAGTCATAATTATATGTCTTTACTCTGTGGGGTTTGTATTGCGTAAGATACGTGTGTGTGATCCCTTGTTTCATGCATCATTATATCAATTATATGTCTGATGTGTGTGTGTGTGTGTGTGTGTGTGTGTGTGTGTGTGTATGTGTGTGTGTGTGAGAGAGAGAGAGATGTTGTTTTATCTCACTTTGCATAACTGTGTGGTTAAATAATTATGTTTTGTGTCATGAAATGAGTCATAATTGTACATCTGAAAACTGTGTTTAAACATATTCGGCCGTGTGTGTGTGTGTGTGTGTGTGTGTGTGTGTGTGTGTGTGTGTTTCGTTGCATGTAACTAACAAATGCAACAATTTGTGAGCAACCAAAGACTCCTTTGATATACGTAACACTTTAACTTCAGTCTTTAACATCATAGAAACTGACAACATTAAAAGAAAAGTTTGACAATTTGGGAAATACGTTTATTCGCTTAGATAGTTTATTGATATGATTGATATTATTCTCATATCAGTTGGTTAGATTAGCTGAACACACAGACTGGAAACAGCCTTTAATGTTTTAGCTCCTCTTTCATTTGAATGAAGCAGGTCCAGCAGCGCAGCAAGGATGCAAACGCAGAGGACAAAAACCTCTCATCTGTCAAGGCCTTACGTCAGCCAATCAAATACATGCAAGACATTACTGGCTGTTTGTAGCAGGAATGGTGTATTGATACAGTGATAGATAAAATTATGGCCTTTTGTTTTAGTAAAGTTGTAAAATCCTGCCAGTAAACTGCTGTGTGGTGTTTTCAAGATCATTGATCTGTTACTCAAACTTATATTTTGGCATTTTGGGTAAAAAATAATGTTTGGAGATATTTTTGTTTATCGTTCATGAGCAATGAACACATTCATCGGCTCATTCAGTAAACAGAAGCTGTGAGTTCAGACGTTATTTTGAGCTTACAGATGTAAGAGCGGTTTGAAGATGTTTCAGTGAACCTCGTGGATCTCCGTCTACAGAAGTCTGAATGCTCGGTAGTTGCTTGAACAGCCGCTAACAAACCGTCGCTCCTTATATTTTATCAAGGACACGCCTTACTAGAAAATGATGCTCTTCTCCACCGATCCCATTCTCCTCCATATTGAACTGTATGTCACTGTCCCATAGATATGAGAAGGCCTCCCTAAACTCTCTAACTGTTTCCACCCAGTTTTAGCAACAAAACCTGGGAGATTGTCCTCAGTCTCTATGAGCGATGTATTTCCAGAATCCTCAAAGACTCTTCAAACCATCTGGATGAAAACTATATTGTGTCAGAAGAAGAAGAAGGAGGGATTTTTAACCTCAAGTTTCTCAAGTTGCACCTCAGTTTCCTTTCCAGGTAGCTGCTGTTTTTGTACAACAAAAGAAAAATATGAGCAGAATATTTTGTAGAAAAATATAAAATAATAGAAAGTAGCATCAATTCAAACTGGGAATTCATCTGGCAGAACACGTACCAGCAACCTCAGCCATCTACTGATTCATAAAACATGTTGGACACATTTCTTACGAGCTCTGGTGGCGCCTGGTTGTTGGTGAAGGTGCAAAACATAAAGGTCTTATTGTCGTCTGTCAGTCTTATTTTAGTTCATGCATCGACAGTTCTGTTTATATTCATTTACTTTCTCTGTGGCTTGAATTAGCTTGAATCTCAATAATAATTTATCACAAAAAAGAAAGTAACACTAATATAGACAAATATAACTGATCATTGAGTCTTTGAAGATTCTGGATGAAGCTTCAGTGAATGTAAATATATATTTACAATGTTTACACAGTTAATTATTTATATATCTGTGCTTTATTATTTACATATTTACAGGTTCAAATGTTTGCAGCAGCATCCTGTGAAGGTTAAAACAGTATTGAATCTGCTTCTGTGGTTTTACCTTCATTACAGTTGGATCTGCCTCAGTCTAGCCTATGATTGGTCGGTTTAGTCACATGTGCCTTAGAGACGAGGAAGTGTTGTTATGACTCTGATTCTGCTTAAAAAGTCACTTGTCTTCATCCTGCTATTTTCTCATGAAGAGTGTCCAATTACCACCTATCGAACCCTCACGTTACAGTAATATAGAAGAGGAATCAGAGAACTTTCACAGTATTCACTCACCTGTCTGTATTAACGCTTCTCTCCTCTCCTACATAACGACTGTCCGCTGGTCAGATGAGCTTCCTGTCCACCTCGACACGTTCCTGGTACATATTTCCAGTCCAGGATGAAATGTTCTGTCTGGTCCAGGAGATCATCTGGGGTTCATTACGCTTTTCACACTGCACCATTTAATGAAATACTAGAATATTAAGATGATTAATTAAGACGATATGAAGACGCTGAGTCTCCAGACTGCATTAATCCTGGTGCGGAGTGAAAATGATTCAATTATTCAATCAAAGAAACTGATCATCTTACAAATATAAACTCCAAATGATAAATTTGTTAAACTAATCAATTACATTTTGATCATTTTTCCTTTGATTTGACATGAAATATGGAGACGCTGTAATCAACGGTTCTGGTTCTGGTTCTGGTTCTGGTTCTTCCTCTGATGGTGATTTGACTAAATTATGATTCTGTTTCTGATCCTGATCCTGGTTTTGGTTTTAATTCTTGATTTTTTTTTGTCCTCAGGGCGACTATGTCTGGTTGGACTTGAAGACCGGTCGGGAGTTCGAGGTGCCGATCGGTGCTGTGGTCAAACTCTGTGACTCAGGACAGATCCAGGTGGTGGACGATGAAGGAAACGTAAGAGCTGCTTTTTGGTTTTTGGTTGTTTTTTTTTTACAAAGGAGCTTCAAGATTTTCTGGAGTGTTGATAGTAACTTAAAGCAGTACTTCTGCATTTTAGAAAATATGTTTGTTCGCTTGTGCCGACAGTTAAATGAGAAGATGACACCACTTTCATGTCTGTGAGCCGAGCAGGCTTAGCTTAGCTTAGCTTAGCTTAGCTTAGCTTAGCTTAGCTTAGCTTAGCTTAGCATAAAAACTGGAAACAGGCTCCGATAAAATCAACATTAAAGCACCTTTAAGCTCAATAATGAACTCTTATATATTGTTTGTTTCATCTGTACAAAAACTGAAGTATAAAAATTGACAATTCACCATTTTACAGGGTGACTATAGACTAAACACAGACTGTTTCTTTAGACAAAGGGAAACCTCCGGGCTTAATTCAGGCACATTCACACTGAGCAAAGGATGTAGTTAAAATGCCTTTACTGGTTAGATATATATCATATTTTCTACAGACTTGCCTTTATGTAATGTTGTCTTTTGATCATCTTTCTTTTAAACTTTTTATCATCTCTTTATTGTCTTTCTTTGCCTTTGGCCGCCATCTTTTTAAGGTCAGATCTGTTATTGTTTTCTGTTTCATGTCTTTACTTTGCATTTTACTGCTTTTGCTTTGTCTGTCAAAGCACTTTGTAAACTGTGTTTTTAAAAGGTGCTATATAAATAAAGATATTATTATTATTATTATATCAAAGTTTAAAAAATCTATAAAGAGCCACACTCTGAGGAAACCAGAAATAGTCCGGCACTTAACTTTGGTACGGATTAAACAATGAAGATATAACCTTTTAATTAGTTAATTATTAATGAGTCAACTCTTTTGATGAGAGTGGCATCAAAATATTCCCTGAAATAAATGTTTAATCATTCCTTTAACATCAGCTGTAAAGTTTTACAGCGTTAAAGGGGAATAAAAGCACTAAAGCAGTTCATTAGAACTTCTATCATGAAGGCCAAATGAAAGCTGGAATAATGATGCAACTGTCGTGTTACTCGTTATTTTGGATCAGGAGTGTTGACAGGGTCATTGATCATTATCAATATATACCCGTCCAGGAACACTGGATCTCCCCCCAGAATGCCACCAACATCAAGCCAATGCATCCCACCTCCATCCACGGTGTGGAGGACATGATCCGCCTGGGAGACCTCAATGAAGCTGGAATCCTTCGTAACCTGCTGATCAGATACAGAGAGAAACGAATATATGTGAGTATCACTGCAGTAAAGCTCTTCTACTACTGATACAGATATACTGTGCTGCTATAACCTGCTGATCTGATACAGAGAGAAACGAATATATGTGAGAACACAAACATTTTCACCAGGTATTAACTAGGGATGTGCAGAAGGCCCGGTATTTGTATTTGTATCTGTATTTGTTGAGGCAGCAAAATTATTTGTATTTGTATTCAAATAAAGGCGGAAAGAGGCTTAAAAATCCTGTTTTTGTTTTTATTAGGCTTTTAATTAAAGTGTTACGTTAAGTGTTCATGAAGCTTGTATCAGTAGCTCAGCTTTATTTCTGGGGAACACTCCCAACTCCGGGAGTGATGTCCAAATTAGGAAATATGCGTCATGTAGCAGGTGGATGTGACTCCCCTCGTTGAGACCTGCTGATAGACGTCACAGAGGAGCAGAGGAGAGACACTGAGATAGTGATGTAACCGACCTGTGTGCTGGTATTTGACATGTTTTTTTTCTTCCTGAAAACAAATAATTTTTACAAATATTTGTATGAAACAAATATTTGTAAAACCCCACTATTTGTGCTTTGCAGAATAACATATTTGTATTCGGGCACACCCCTATTATTAACATGTGATCTACAGTCATATATGAGTTATGACATCTGCTTATGGGCCGTGCTTTAATAAGTCGTTATTTTAATGTGTAATCATCAGTTAATACCAGGTGTAAATGTGAGTCATACAGCTCATATTAGAAGTACCACAAACCAGGAGACAACATCTTTTACTTGAGGAGTTTATGTGCACTTTGTTCCTAGATCTGTTATTTCTGTCATGATGAATATTATGCCAATAAAGATGGTAAAATACTCATTAAAAACAGCCAGATTTCTAGATTTCTAACTGTTTAATGGTTTTGTGGGGCGGTAAAGTCTTCCCTTCATCCATTCATGTTTACCATCACGCTGCTGATACTGTTCACTGCTTTCTTGCTTTTCTTAAACTGCTTCTTAAACCTTCATCCGGGGCTGAAATGATCTTTACTAACACTCTGAGTGATATCTCCCAAATCCAACCTCAAGACTTCTGCTGTCGGCTGTTTTTTTTCTGCTCTCGTCTCCATTTCTTGCTTCTGTATCTTCTCTTTTGCCCTCCTCGCTCTCCTCCGTGCTTCCTCATCCCTCTTCTTCCTGTTTCCTCTGAAGACAAACTGTGGCGGCAGGGTAAGTCAGCTCCTGGACATCGAGCATGGCTGCAAAAGTATTTAATGCACCTGCACGGCCTCAAAAACAGCAACATGCATTATATTTCCTGTTCAGTTGTATCTGTAAACTGCATGTATGTTGCATGCTTTGAATGCTTCATGTTGGCATCTTAAAAACTCTAAATTGAATAGAAATCACAGGTTTCATTGCAAAATGTTTATATTTTCTTTACACATGAATGAAGGATTCTGCTGAGGGTAACCAACTCATTTAAAATCATCTCCATACTTTGTTTTATTTAGTAAAACTTTATTTTGCACCTACTTTTTTGTGATAACTGACTGCTTTCATTGAGAAAATACAGTATGTCTTGACTAAAAGACAAAACTAAACGTGCATAGAGGGGGAAAGCTCTACTTTTCTGTTAGGTAGAAGCTTTGTAAGTATCATGTTTCTGCAGGACGAGTCAAAACGCTTCATAGGACTGATTCTCTCAGGCTCAGCGGTAACCGAGCAGCTGGTTTGTTTCCAACATGGCCGTCTGTTCTCCGGTTGGCGAACACTGATACGTCCTCTTTGTCATCCTTCGCCACCTGAGTTACGAGACCTGCGTCACCTCATCCGCCCTCCACCAGCCTCAGCTCGCTGCTCTTTAAATATTCGATTTTTATATTTGATTTGATAAATAATCACATAATAAGTTGGCAGACAGATTGCAATTCAGTTCAGGAATCATCTGAGAAGAGTTTGATCCACAGAACATTTAGATTTTCAAGCATTAATTGTGTTTATTTATTAGTTTATTTACAGTTGTATGATTGGGGGAAATAATGCTACAGGTGTGATGTCTGCAGCCGTCGTCCGTCCATCGGAAGACTTTTAATTTCAGGTCAAAACAACTAAACAAATGAATAAAACAGATCCAGGATAACAGAAACAGTGTGCATGTGTATACATTACATGTGCATGCATTGATGTATACAGTAGATGCAAGAGAGAGTGTGAGTATATGTGATGCTTTTATTCATTTAAAGATGGATTTGACCAACACTGCTAATTGATCTTTTACACTTAAACTGGCCTTTTATTGGAAATTAGCTACTGGATCAAAATAAGTCAACATCTATAGAGATTTTACAGTCCGCTGGCATGAAATTTGCTAAAATAATTAGCATCATGTTGGCCTGAAAACGCCCTAAATCCATTTAAATCCTGTCTGATCAACCAACTATCTGTCCTGAATCATTTAATGTATCAATCCACTGTGATTAGCAGTAACTGATTGACCCTTGATTACTGTCCTCCTCTTCCTCCTCCTCTTCCTCCTCCGTCTGCAGACGTACACCGGCTCCATCCTGGTGGCCATCAACCCTTATCAGCTGCTGCCCATCTACACGGCCGACCAGATCCGCCTCTACACCAACAAGAAGATCGGCGAAATGCCGCCGCACATCTTCGCCATCGCTGACAACTGTTACTTCAACATGCAGAGGAACAACCGCGACCAGTGTTGCATCATCAGGTAGGAAAGAGTCCAGACTCCAGGTAGAAATCCAATTCTCCAGTATGTGACAGAGATCTTACTCGGGATGGTAACGTCATAATTCAGCAGCTATTGGACGGATCGCCATGAAATTTTTCGCCATGACATTCATGGTCCCAAGAAGCTGAATCCAGGTGTTTTTGGTGATCCCTTCACTTTTCCTCTTCAGCCACCCACATGTCAAGTTTTCATATCAACATCTCGTTATCTAGAAGATGGATTGGCACAAAATTTAGAACAGACATTCATGGTTTCCAGAGTATGAATCCTAACGACTGGAGATGCTCTTATTTTGGGTTCATACCGCTATAAGGTCTGTAGTTGTCATCTGGGAAATGTAGTAAATAAACAGATGTTTGGGGGGAGTTTTATGTCCTTTCCTTTAGCAGCAGGTTCACATTTGAGTTAGTTTGTCTCCACAGTTTGATGATCACACACCTGCAAAACTATCAACCTCAGCTAACATGCTAACACGTTAAACTAAGGTGGTAACAGTTAAATCTTGAACACATCTATCTGTTTGGTTTGCATTTCTTTACAGCCTCACAACGCTGCTGCCGTGTCTATAGACTCCTCGTCTTTTTTTAAGATTTTTTATTTTTTATTAGTTTATTTGTCAGGGACGATGCAAAAATACATTGTAACAGGTTAAAATAACATGAAACAGATGTATTGCATGAAGGATTTGTCCCTGATTAGGCTTTTCAACTTAAAATAGTCACAACATATCACTACCAGAAATACATTAATTAAATAAAGCTCATAATAAATAGTGACATTCTCAATATCAACAGTATTTACATCACATAACAATCAATTTACATGTGTTGCATATGTGTATGTTCCCTAATTCATGACAATGATGTATTTATGTGCATAATACGACTGTATGAACAGAGACGATCACACTGAATCTGATGTTTTCTGTTCAGCTTTGGGCTACTTTCCCTAAATCTGATCCAAACGGTATCTAGACTGCAGCAGAGTGACCTCAGTCTGAATGTTAACACTGGAAATCAGAACAGCATCATCACGCTAGTCTGGAGAGACAGACGACAGCTGCGTTATATCACTATCTATCTATTAAACCTGAGGCTGGATATCCAACATCAATTTCTTTAATGTAGCGACTAAAATGTGTCTGAAGCACAAAACAGCAAAAGTTGTCACGTAATGAAAGTTGTAACAGAGTGATGGTCTGACTGTATGTTGTTTAAATATGAATATCCACATATTATTATAGATATTTCCTGATTTAAATCATTAGTTTGTTTATTTCATATTGTATTTGATTTGGTTTGTGTTGAACACTGATGCATTTGAAAGGTTCAATTCATTTGTTGCATGAAGGAAAGGAAGGTATCGACAAAAGTACAAAGAGCAAAAATATCTTGAAGCAAACTGACTGAATGTTTTTAAATATCTGTGTTATTAGCGGTGAATCTGGAGCAGGAAAGACAGAAAGCACCAAACTGATCCTTCAGTTCCTGGCAGCCATCAGCGGTCAACACTCCTGGATAGAACAACAGGTCCTGGAGGCCAATCCTATACTAGAGGGTAGGAACACACACACACACAAACACACACACACACACACACACACACACACACACATAATATGAAGCTTCAGCATCCAAATGAGTCAAATCAAGTAGATATCTTTCAACGTTACAGTCTTTTTAGCACCAAAGTCCCTCTTTTTGTTACTATACTTCCACCTGCAGCTCAACAGGGAAACACTGTCCGAGGAAACACAAAGAGGGAATTTGATGCTAAAAAGACTGTAAATGTGTCAGATATCCACTTGATATGACTAACTCAGACTGCTGAAGCCTCATATAAGCTTCACATCTACTTTTAAATGACTGTGTGGACACACTGTGGATTTTATCCTCCATCACTTACATTGAAAGCACATTTGAAGGATCTTTTAATATCCAGTATGAACAGGAGGAATGATTACAGCGAGCAAAACCTCTTTCACAACATGCTACGAATAAAAAAAACATCTACAAATAAGGAAAACACATGCAAAAAGATAAACACTGCAACATTACACCATGCTAAATGCACCTAATGTCTCCTCTCAGAGGTTTGCAGGTCTTGACCTGGTGTTAAGATTTAGGTTTTCTTGAACATGTTCTCCTCATGAAAGCAAACAGTTGACACATATAAACACTCCTAAAAAAGGACAGATGAAAGAGTAGCAACCAATCGATGTTGGTTTGAATATTTATGCTTTCTTTAATATTTTCTTGCATGTGAAACCTCATGATAACACACACATATATACACACATACAGCCGTGTTCTTATATCCATATAACATCATCATCACTGATCTCTGTCGTTTTCTCCTGCAGCCTTCGGCAACGCTAAAACCATCCGCAACGACAACTCATCCCGCTTCGGCAAATACATCGACATCCATTTCAACAAGAGAGGAGCCATAGAGGGAGCCAAGATAGAGCAGTACCTGCTGGAGAAATCCAGAGTGTGTCGACAGGTACGACACAGAACGACACCTGCACCACAGAACACCTGTTCAAACTTTACATCTCTGAGGATTTTCTGTGATTAAGACTAAGATGCAGTTTGTTCTGTGACAGAAATCTGACAAAATGGCAAAACTAATGAGATTTTCAAGCTTATTTTTCTGTTTTGATAGACACCTTTAAACCTAACATTAGCATGCTAAAGTTAACATGCTAACCTTTACATGCTAACACTGCTAGGATTTCTTAATATCTCTCTCTGCAGGCGTACGATGAGAGGAACTACCACATCTTCTACTGCATGCTGAAGGGAATGACTGCAGACGAGAAGAAGAAACTGGGTCTGAGTAAAGCCACCGACTACACCTACCTGACCATAGTGAGTCATCTTTCACTTTTACCTACTTGTGTTCAGCTGTTGTGTCATCAACCTGATAGCTGTTGCAGCAGTTATTGATCCTTCGTTAGAACAACCTTCAGGACTTTCTACCTCTCAGTCGCTGCACAATAACAAACATTATAACTGATTTAAAGGGAAACAAACAGAGATGATGTGTCAATAAGTTGAGATATTTCCATCACCTGTAATGCTGGTTTGTTAAAGGGTCACTGAGTGATGTAACACATGTGCTGAATCAAATTTCTTCTTCATAAAACATTTGTAAAACTATCTTTAGAGTATTTTAAATCCTGCATTGTTAACATCTGTGCTCACTGGCCTGCAGTCTTCTTCTTCTTCTCTGCCTTTGTTGGTCCATGGCAGCGTTTCTCAGCACATTTACAGCCGACAAACACACTCATAAAAAAAACATAAAAGCTCCGTACAGAAAGGTTACTAGAGGTCAAAAACTCCACAGGGAACCTTTAAGAGATAAAAAAGCTTTCAGGGATGTGAAACATCAGCTGTAAATGTCACGATTTGGTGTCAAACAGCCAGAATTCTTGCTTCTCATGTATTAACATTACAATCGAGCATTAGAAAAAAAATCTGACACTTTGCTCTGTGACTTGAACGTAACATATATACACACATGTTATATATGAGAAGCACAAACTGGGGCTGTTGTTGACATACATACATGATGTTTGTGGATAATATATATATATCTATATGAAAGACTGTGAAAACATATTACAGCACAAAATGAAACAAAATAAAACAAAAGGGCGTATTTACATTTTAAAAATTCATGAGAAACTCTGAGACGATTGAACTCTTTCACAAACAAAATACACCAAGAACATATTAGTCTTGAAATGATAATATTTGTCATATCTGATTATCTTTAAGGTGAGTTTTTCCTTGTAAACCTGACTCTCTCTCTCTCTCTCTCTCTCTCTCTCTCTCTCTCTCTCTCTCTCTCTCTCTCTGCAGGGTCACTGTACGGTGTGCGACGGCCGTGACGACATGAAAGAATACTCCAACATCCGCTCTGCCATGAAGGTACTGATTAAAACCTCACACTGATATTATAGTGCAGCACAGAGATGTTAGCTCCAGGTGTGTGTGTTTCTTATTTATTAGACTTTGATAACGAGCTCTGGAGTTGAAATGACACATCCTATTGTATTGCCTTATTTAATTTAATTAATTAAAGCATTTTGCATTAGTTAATGTGTGTTTTCTCTCTTTTATCACATACTTTTAAGCAGGTTGTGACACAAACAGCACAAAAACAGATTAATATATCACATAGAAGCTTCTTCTTCATTACTTCATCTTTAACTGATTAAATATTACTCTCAAAAAATGAATTTTCTTTCCCACATTGGAGTTACAGTTTTTTCCGTCTCTCTGTTCTGCAGGTTTTAATGTTCACAGACAAAGAGAACTGGGAGATTTCTAAACTGCTGGCTGCTATATTACACATGGGAAACCTCAGATATGAAGGTAAAGACAAAAAGAATTTTACTCCTCATGAATCACTTCAGACTAACTCTGTGCTGAGATCTGTCTGTACACATCTACATTTGATTGATTGATTTGATTTATTGATTGGGACAGTGTGCAGTTTTAAACATTAAAGATGCACTGCACTTGAAGCTAATTTGCATCCGTAGTCCCCCTGCAATCAAAACATACAACAACACAACAACAAACAGTACAAAGCAAAAAAACAAAAAAAAACAAAAACAAAACAAACAAACAAAATACAAAGCTACATGTAACACTGAGAGAGCCACATTTACTGTCGCAGCTTTTAAAAATATTGTCATATTTATATTTATGTGTTTCATTTTTATCCTTTCTGTGTGTAAAGAATACATATACACATATATATATATTCACTCTGTTGACCTTTGACCCTGCAGCTCGTACCTATGACAACCTGGATGCCTGCGAGGTGGTGCGCAGCCCTCACCTCACTACTGCTGCTACTCTGCTGGAGGTGACACACACACACACACACACACACACACACACACACACACACACTCCCTAGCCCCTAACCATCATGACCAGATATCTGACCCTAAAACCAAGTCTGAACCTTCAAACAGGCCTTTAAATGTGTCAGAAAGTGAGCACCAGTCACAAAGATAGATGTACTAATCAGTTTCAGTAATAGATGGTTCAACAACAATAATAATAATAATCATAAATTACAGTTCATTAATGGCTTCCTGTTAACTCGTCAGGTATCAACATTTTGGTTTTGCATCCAAATCCTTCAGTCATAGTGAGCCTCACAATAACTTTAATTAATTTCTAATTTCAGTCTGCCAGTTTAATTAATGATGTTGGCATTATTCAGTTTTTTTTAACGCTACTGTACCCCAGTTATTATAATAATTAATAATAATTAGCAAAATTAATATTTAGTTTAGGGGTGTCCTGGTTGCGTTGGGACACTGAGTCAGGCTGGTGACCTTTGTTACATCTCTCGTCTCTCTACATTAATATCCTGTCTGTTCTCTGCTTTCTGCTGCTGTATGTAGTAACGGCCAGAATGTCCAAAAATACTAATAAAAAATGAATAAAATAAAATCATGTTTAAGTGGTTTAAAAGTTGTTTTGTAATTTAAAATCAACTCAGTTTAAAGTCCGATCAGGAGAGACTTTGATTCAATTAATTGATGTAGTGCAATAAGGAAGGTTGAAGAAAAGACCCCATCGTGACGTCATTATTTTAAAGGGGATTTAATGCCATGAGCTCCACATGAATATCCTCTGATGGCGTTTAGACACTGAAGGCGTGGACGCCCTCGGTCAGCTGATTGAGGTGAAAGCAGGAACACAGAGAGAGAGAGGGGGGGGGGGTAAATATAGTAAGCATGAAGATAGTCCACACAGTATGAGCTACAGTAAGATCCTGGAGGGACTGTGACATATAATGGGTCTCTGTGCAGAGAAAACTGTACATTAACTTCAGTATTTTGTTCATGCAGCAGCAGAAGAAGAGACATCCTGCCACAGATATTATACTAAATACTAAAGGGCACAATAGAAAATATTAAAGGAAACCATCAATGGAAAACTGTGGTGCAGGTTTGATCTTCTTCTAGGTTTACTGTAGCGTAATTATGCCTCTGCAGCTGAAAAATAAACTAAAATAAATATTGTGTCAGATCATCGAACAGTCTCAGGGGCCTCCAGTATGTCATCCATCCATGACTTTGATTACTGTTCACTTTCATGCAAATCAAAACCTCAGGAAGCATCATCATCATCATCATCATCATCATCATTCAGAAACTGACAAGTCATTTTTTTTGAGTTAACATTGGCAGAGACTGACATGAGCTCCTCTTGAAGGTTCCCAGGAAAACACACTATTTACCAAATGTTCATACTTCCTGTGTGTGTGTGTGTGTGTGTGTGTGTGTGTGCGTGTGTGTGTGTGTGTGTTCAGGTGGACGGGAAGGATCTGATGAACTGTCTGACCAGCCGAACTCTGATCACCAGAGGAGAAACCGTCTCCACGCCGCTCAGCATGGAACAAGCTCTGGATGTACGCGACGCTTTTGTTAAGGTACAAAACTGCATCGATGTTTTTGAATTATTATTATTATTATTATTTTTATTATTATTATTATTATTATTATTGTTAAAGGAGATATAACGTGCTTTTTGTTTTTGTCATATTTTCTGTTACTTATATACTGTTATAATGTCAGATAAAAATGCTTCCTGCAAGTCAAAAGTCAAAACACTTTGTTACTTCTACTTCCTGATGACATCAGATTGTTTGCCCACAAAACATCTGTTCTGTAGTCTCTGTTGCTAAGGTCAGGTTGTTAACATCCACTCTCATATTTCAGATGTGATTCAACTCCGACATGTATGGATGTATTTGAGAAGTTTACATTTTGAGTAAAGAAGAAGAAAAATAAGTGAAATCCTGCTGCTATAGTTTGTTGATGTCGCCCGCTGACTCTATATAAACATGGACGATGCGTCTCTTCTTCCTACCGTTGTGTAAAAGTGAAGCTGAAATATCTCCTTTTCGGGAGCTGCCATCGTGCTTGTGTGATGTCATTTGGAGCCAGAGCTGTCAATCATGACGTCAGACCCCCTTTCTATATCATCAAATAACTAATTACAAACAAACTTATCAGAAAAATGAGCACCTGGACAAACATCAGCATGTTAGGAACTATTTAAAATGACAGAAACCATCTTTGGGAAACATTTATTTGACGGGTACTTTGATTTTTTAGTTTGGTTCATGTCTCATCCGCTAACATGGAGGGGGCGGGACTTATGACCTATACCGTAGCCAGCCACCAGGGGGCGATCCAGATGTTTTGGCTCCACTTTTAGGGAGCTGTCATGACGTCCAGTACAGTCAATGATGTAACCTCCAGAGCTGGAGGAAGTCAGAACAGGCTTTTAACTGTAAATAATGCAAATATATGCAGAATGGAAATATAGACCTGGAAATGTGCAGAATATGTGTCCTTTAAAACTGAGATCCATTACAGGACGTTAATGTGTTGAATCATGACACAGCCTCTGTGTGTGCTTTTTTCTGTGTGTGTGTGTGTGTGTGTGTGTGTGTGTGTGTGTGTGTGTGTGTGTTTGCAGGGTATTTACGGACGTTTGTTTGTGTGGATCGTGGAGAAGATCAATGCAGCCATCTACAAGCCTCCGTCCTCGCAGCCCAAAGTCATGAGACGCTCCATCGGACTGCTGGACATCTTCGGCTTTGAGAACTTCACCGTCAACAGGTACAAAACACAAACTTTATGCAGCCCAAACCAAGATTTTTGTTCTTTTAAAATTAGCATTTGAATGATTTATGCTGTATTTATTTTAGTTAAACACATATAATTGATGTTTTATTGCATTATGTAAAGCTCCATGATATATTTATATATAAATAAACTTGAGTTGATTCCCTGCTGTTCTTAATGATGCAGCTTCCTGAGGAGATCCAGCTGTTATTTGCATTTCTTATTATCAGATTAAATTCTCTTCCTGTAGCTCTGAGCAGCCGTCTATCAACATGGAATCAGTCTTCTTTTCTCTTACAATGTCAATATATTCCATCTTAAACTAAAACTTCTTCCTCTCACCTTCTTTAATTGAAGAGCATCAACGTAGAGTGAAATTCTTTTTTCATTGCACTCGTTTTCTTCTCTTCTTCTTCTTCTTCTCTCCTTCCTGCAGCTTTGAGCAGCTGTGCATCAACTTCGCCAACGAGAACCTGCAGCAGTTCTTCGTCCGTCACGTCTTCAAGCTGGAGCAGGAGGAGTACAACCTGGAGCACATCAACTGGCAGCACATCGAGTTCACCGACAACCAGGACGCTCTGGACATGATCGCCATCAAACCCATGAACATCATCTCGCTCATCGATGAGGAGAGCAAGTTCCCAAAGGTACAAACACTCAGTGAACGTCAGACAATAGCAGCATTAAAGCCTCATACATGTATATATATTGTATATTTTTTATAATAGTAATGTCTGAGCTGTCTGTGTGTAATGTGTTGTAATACTCTGCAGCTCCTCTCGGCTTTACGGAGCTTTATAGTGAGTTTCAGCTCATTGTTTATCTGTCCGGCTGCAACTTTACTGTTTTGGTTCACTCTCAGCGCTCTCATAGTGTCGTTTTCAGAGAAAAAGCTGTAAAAAAGCCGCTGTACACTACCTGCTCAGCACCAAACAACAAACAGACACAGTTAGCTGTAGACTAGCTGGTGAACATAGTGGAGCATTTAGCAGCTAAAGAGCCAGATATTTCCCTCAGGAGTTGGTGGAGAACAAAAACAGAGCTAAAAGAGAGTGAATATTGGACTCACATTCACCAGGTGGACAGAAACACGACTCCACATGAATGATAATGTTGCTCCGTAACTGCTGGATGTGGAAATAAGCAACTGTTGGAGCTAGCATCCAGCAGCCGACGGTAGCATTTCACTTTAACATAGGGCCTGAATGATACTGGATTTGTGGAGCTGATACTGATATTAGGGAATAAAAAAAATCTGATATTTACATACATGTAATGGAGACAGGATATTTTACAATTTAACAATAAACTTTCTTGTCTAAAATGACATCAAATATACATAAAATGAGGAAGTATATTGGTCGGGCTCTACTTTAAGGTACTTCCACATTGGTGTGATAGTATCGTGGTAGTTGCTGTTTGGTTTGTACAGTAAATAAATAGTTGGAGCCACCAGCCGGTTAACTTAGCACAAAGACTGGAAACGAAAAAATCCACCTGCCAGCACCTCTAAAGCTGGTTAACGCGTTGTGTCTTGCAGGGAACAGACACCACGATGCTGAACAAGCTGAACTTTCAGCACAAAGTCAACACGAACTACATCCCTCCAAAGAACAACCATGAGACTCAGTTTGGCATCCAACACTTCGCTGGAGTGGTTTTCTACGAAACAAGAGGTCAGAGTCACTTCATGCACACCAGAAAGCATTTAAAGATGCAGATGTATAATTAAAATGTTCCTCTATTAGCTATTAGCTTACTATTATTAATGAATCCAGTCTGATGTGCTTCCACCTGTTACTACTGTACATGTGACTGTTGCTAAAATATTTGATGATCGCAGAACATTTACTATTAATGTGCACGCTGTAACACAGTGTTTATGTGTGTGTGTGTGTGTGTTCATGCGTGTGTGTGTGTGTGTGTGTGTGTGTGTGTGTGTGTGTGTGTGTGTGTTCATGCATGTGTGTGTGTGTGTCCTGCAGGCTTCCTGGAGAAGAACAGAGACACTTTATATGGTGACATCATCCAGCTTGTTCACTCTTCTAAGAACAAGTTCATCAAACAAATCTTCCAGGCTGATGTCGCTATGGTAACACACACACACACACACACCCAAACTCATTCAGCCACAGGTTAAGTGTTTAATAAGTAAAATTTGCGCTGATACGACACATTCAGTGACATTGACGGAGATGAAAATCGGTGCTTTTGGTAACTTTTCCACCAATGCACGAAGCAAATTAATTTTTTTGTTCCAATATCAAGAGTTGATTGAAACATAAACACGGCAGCAAAGATACTTTTACCGTTTATAAACCGTAGTTTATCTCAGCACAAATTAACTAACAAAGACTTGTTGTGGTACCAAAGGAGGCTCGACCTGCTCAACTTTTTCTTCTTCTGCATGTCTTCCTTAATTTGCATGTTTCTCAGTAATGTCCAGCTCAAAGCTAACATTACTGTCTTCTTGTTCTTCTCTGTGTGTATGTGTGTATGCGTGTGTGTGTGTATGTGTGCGTGCACGTGTGTGTGTGTGTGTGTGTTCACTTGCATGTCTTTTTTCCTGCTTCCTGGCAGTTTCTGTGTGGTTACGCTCCTGGTAGCTCAATAGGTCTACCTGCCAGCACTCTTCCCAAGGTAAAAATAACAAAATACATCCCCTTCCTCCCCAAATCATAATCCTCATGGATTCATTTCTCCATCAGAAAATCTTATTTTTAGCCTTTCATAACCATAAACCATAATTCCAAAGCTTTCTTTTTTTGGCATGTGTTCATCAAACTCTGGCTTCAGAAGTGGTCTGAAAAAGCTTTTTCTACCTTTTTTGCTTTTGTCTTATGCTTTGTTATTTTTCAACTCTATCTATATCCAAATAAAATTACATTGAAATAAATTTAATGTAAATAGAATACAAGTCCATGCTGTCCTTAGTATTTAATGGTAAAACTGAAAATATAACTCATTAAAGGTCCTCTGAGGTCTAAATACTGTTCATAATGTCTGAGTTTTATGTCTTATGTCTTAATTTTTACTAATACTGATGCTACTGCGGTAGAAATTATAAAATGTGAAGTCACGGAATAAAGCGTAACACCAGTAGGAAGTTGCCGCTGGTGTTACGCTGAATTCTGTAACCCTTCAAATCTTGTGACCTTTTGAAGCTGAAGTTGTCGGACCCAGCGGTTAGTTATTAGATGTCCTGGTACGCAGAACACTTACTAAACCAAACCTGTTGTTTTCTGTCTCTTTATGTGTTAAATAAACACAGACATTGTGTAAAGAAGGCAGGTTTGATGGAGCTAGCGATATGCTAGCTGTTTGTGCTAAGCTAGGCTAAACGCGTCACGGAGCTAACGTTAGCTTCTCATCTAACTGGTAAGATATTTCTCGACGGTTTAATGTATTTCTCTGAAACTTTTAAACTTTTACGTTGAGATAAAGCCTAAAATATCATCCTGGCACTACTGTTTAAATAAGGTTACTGTTAAAACAACTTTTAAATAATATTACTGCTAATTTAACATATCAGTAAGCTGCAAATAACATTGATTGATGGAAGAAACTACAAATACCACAATGTAAAAATACTTCATTACAAATAAAAGTCCATTATTTAAAGCTGGAGTTTGGAGTTTTTACATATTTTATGTTTTTTATATTTTATTTTATAATTTTAATCTGAAAGTAACTACAGTAGTCAAATAAATCTGCAACAGACGTACAATATTTCCCTCTGAAATATAATTGAGTAGAAGTATTAAGTAGCAGAAAATGGAAATACTCAAGTAAAGTACAAGTACCTCAAAATTGTACTTAAGTAAATGTACTTAGTTACTTTCAACCACTGGAATTATTTTCATTATTGATTAATCTGCCTATTATTTTTCCAGACTGATAATAAACTGTTTCATCAGTAAAATTAAGAAAAATGCTCATTATAATTTCCCACAGTCCAAGAGATTTATTCACACTGCTTCTTTTATTTGACTACACAACCCAAAAATAATCAGTTTATTATCATATGTGATAAAACACAGCTGTACATGTCAATCTGATGAGTTCTCTGTTTAATGGTTTAATTAATGGAGTAATTGATAAATTGTTGCTGCTCTGATTTAAATTTAAAAACATGTTTATATCATTATTAATATCTTCTTTATGATTATAATTTCTGCTCTGTCTACACTTTATTTATTTATTGGGTTTCCAAACAGATAAAAGACAAGAAGCACACCAAGCTTCAACTGAGACTTTAAGGGTTTATTCTAACTTTGGAGCCTCATTTATCCTCCTTACCGACCAGCTAGCACGACATGATTGGATTCCTTATGTTGTCTAATTTCATATGATACCAGTATCTTCACTCTGCCTTTAAAACTGAGCCTCCTCTGAAAGACAGTGATGTCAAGAAGCACTGAAATCCTTACAAAACACCTTAACAAAGAATGACACAAAACAAAACAACAACTTAAAAAAAAGGGATTTGGTTATGAGAAATAAGAAGTTGAGTAGTTACGTGACAAATATATAAGTAAACATCTATATTGTGTGTACACGTACACTCACACATAAGCAGAATACACAACAATAAAACACAAAATAAAGAATATCAATGAATGGCAGTAAAAGTTTATCATCATATGTGTCTAAACTGCTGATTGTCTCATTCAGCTCCGAACCTTCAACATCAGCCAGACAAAGACTTTATGTTTAGAGACAGAAAGAGGAAAAGGGTTCATGTCAGAGCTCAGGAAGAGAAAAAAAAGACTCCTCTTTGTTTCTGACCCTGACATTTTTAACGCTGTTTCACTGTTTGTGTCCATGTCACTGTGTGTATGTGTGTGTGTATGTGTGTGTGTGTGTGTGTGCGTGTGTGTGTGTGTGTGTGTGTGTTCAGGGGGCAGAGACCAGGAAGCGTTCGCCCACTCTGAGCAGTCAGTTTAAGAGATCTCTGGAGCTGCTGATGAGAACTCTGAGCGTCTGTCAGCCGTTCTTTGTTCGCTGCATCAAACCCAACGAATACAAGAAGCCGATGGTGAGTTTCTGCACTCTATGTATGATCAGAATATATATATATATATATATATGTATATTTGTAGGGATGTAATTGACCAGCATTGCAATAGAGGCGTGAATTCACTTGGTTACAAGTAGATTGACTCTCTGATCACTGGTGACATTTGTTTGAAAGTTCAGTTAATAACTGTTAAAATGAATCAGGAGACAAAATAATGTAAACATGTATAAAACAAGTCTAACCAAAAGAAAGGAGTCATAGATATGTTGGTATATGTGTGATTATATGTCGAGTCTGGAAAGTCATGACCTCACAGTCGACAGACAGTCAGAAGTTGAAACTTGACTGCAGGGACGTTTACAGTATTTAAAGGGGTGAAAGAAAAGGGGTTATGGGTATGTTTGTGTTTGCTCAGAGCCAGATATTTTTCTCAGGAGTTGGTAGAGAGTAAAAACAGAGCTAAAAGAGAGTAAATATTGGATTTACATTCACCAGCTGGACATAAACACGACTCCAAATGAATGATGATGTTGCTCCGTAACTGCTGGATGTGGAAATAAGCAACTGTTTGCTAACAAGTTCAACATATCAGATTAAAAATAATATGTCAGTGTTGTGTTCGCAGCTTGTTTCTGCTGCTCCAGAGTGGACAGAAAAATCAGTTATTGCAGGTTTAAAGGATAAGTTTGGGTTTTTTAAAGTCTGTTTTAATACAATACAGATGTGTTGATGGTTCTTGCTCACTGTTACAACTCCTGCTCTCCATACTGACACTGAATAAACCTCATATGAGGCCTCAGTTTGCTAAAACAAGTCGTATGTTCGTTCCTTGCTGAGCTGCGGCGGAGGGATACATTCTAGTCGTCCCGTGTAGATTTGTTGCCGGAACCGGCTTTTTACTGTGTATTTATTTACACTTAATCACTCATTAACTGTTATCAGCTCAACTGGTGATATTTTCTCGCAGCTCCTCTTCTACTGAGCCTTGCAAACTGTTTATTTATGATCATTTTATCAGCTGTTAGCCACAACTTGGTCCTTTCAGGGTCCCTCAAAACGAATCTCTGGAACGCATTTTCCCATCGCTGGTTTCTTTCACGACACACCAGATAAACACAGATGTGATCTATGTTCCATGTCAGGTGCAAAACACTCAAAAAGTCGGAGCAGGTTGTTACTATAATATTAGTGTCCAAAAATAGTCAAGCTATCAAATTTGCAAAGAAAAAAAGTCACCTGAAAGTTTCCTCTGAGAACGTCTTGAGTAGTAAAAGCCGGATAACATCAACAGACTCACACGCAGCTACCAGGATGTATCCCTCCGCCAAAGCTCAGTGAGGAACTTCGGTCTGTAGAAACAAAAAGAGGGAATTTCGTACTAAACAGCTGAACTTTGGAACGAAGGAATTAGTGTTGTTCTGAGAGCTTCAGTATGGAGAGCATACACATACATAATAGCGCATCAGTATTAAACCCGAACCCATCCTTTAAAGTTGAGACGCCTCAAACAAGGAGTGAACTCGGGGGTTAGGGTTAGGGAAGGGTTAGGGTTAGGGAAGGGTTAGGGTAGGGTTAGGGAAGGGTTAGGGTAGGGTTAGGGTTAGGGAAGGGTTAGGGGTTAGGGAAGGGTTAGGGTTAGGGTTAGGGTTAGGGAAGGGTTAGGTTAGGGTAGGGTTAGGGGTTAGGGTTAGGGTTATGGTAGAGTTAGGGTAGGGTTAGGGGTTAGGGAAGGGTTAGGGGTTAGGGAAGGGTTAGGGGTTAGGGTTAGGGTAGGGTTAGGGTTAGGTTAGGGTTATGGTAGGGTTAGGGTAGGGTTAGGGTTAGGTTAGGGTTAGGATTATGGTAGAGTTAGGGTAGGGTAGAGTTAGGGTAGGGTTAGGGGTTAGGGAAGGGTTAGGGGTTAGGGAAGGGTTAGGGGTTAGGGTTAGGGTAGGGTTAGGGTTAGGTTAGGGTTAGGATTATGGTAGAGTTAGGGTAGGGTTAGGGGTTAGGGAAGGGTTAGGGGTTAGGGAAGGGTTAGGGGTTAGGGTTAGGGTTATGGTAGAGTTAGGGTAGGGTTAGGGTAGGGTTAGGGGTTAGGGTTAGGGGTTAGGGAAGGGTTATGGTAGGGTTAGGGGTTAGGGGTTAGGGAAGGGTTAGGGGTTAGGGAAGGGTTATGGTAGGGTTAAGGGTTAGGGGTTAGGGAAGGGTTAGGGGTTAGGGAAGGGTTAGGGTAGGGTTAGGGGTTAGGGAAGGGTTAGGTTAGGGTTAGGGTAGGGTGGGGTTAGGGTTAGGTTAGGGTCAAGCTTTGCCGCTCTGACCTGAAACTAACAGCCCTCCTGTCGCTCTCTGCAGTTGTTTGACAGGGAGCTGTGTGTGCGTCAGCTGAGGTACTCGGGTATGATGGAGACCATTCGTATCCGCCGTGCAGGATATCCCATCCGATACACCTTTGTGGAGTTTGTCGACCGTTACCGGGTGCTCATGCCTGGAGTCAAACCAGCGTACAAACAGGTACAGATGTGTTTGTTTTAGGTGTTAATATGATTTATCATTGTACAGGGGTGTGTGTGTGTGTGTGTGTGTGTGTCATGATGGTGTTTTTGTGATTCCTGGGATCAACCAGGTGACACCACATGACTCTGTGTTTTGTCACCATGCAGCTTTTCCTACGAGCTAACAGCAGCTTGTTTTCCTTGGACCTCCACATGTTGTGTTTCCCTCCCTCCCTCTGTGTGTGTGTGTGTGCGTGTGTGTGTGTGTGTGTGTGTCACATTGATAAGAGAACTATCCAGAGTTAATGTTTGTATTCAGGGTTCAGATTGGGCTCATGATTAAACTCAAGTTTGCACACGTGTGACTGAAATGATGATTACTTTACTCAAACATTGAGATCACAATTGTTAATGTTTAAAAAGCTAATTATCATATTTTTAGCCAGATGTTCATGTTCTCAAGAGGATGAATTGTAATAACTCAATTTCTTAAAGCAGCTGGGCCCTGACAAACTTCCCTCTGCACAGAGCAGCGTGCAAAACACTCAGGTGGCAGCTTCTCATTTATAGTCGACACTGATGATCACTCTCACCGGTTAAAATGACAACAAATGTCACAGGCCAGCAGATCGTATCAGTTGTTGCTAATTAACGTTAATTCTGTGAGCCACTTGATGTGGAGGCCGAGGTGAAAGTTGGCGGATGTCGGGTGTCTGTGCTCGCTGCACGCCAGTGTCTGGACTCAAAGATCAGTTGTGAGGGAAGACATCTCACTCTGTAACACTACTGTTCAATCTCCACTGGACTCAAACAGCAATAGCAAAATGATGTATCTGATCATCAGTTTCAGGAGATGCATTCTCCCAGTTAAACTAAGATTATCAGCTTGCATAATAAATAAGATGTGCTGTGTGTATTTCAGTGTGCCAGATACATATTTAATCAACTTTTCTGCCACTGTGAACATTTATATCATTTTGTAAACTGGGTATCCTTGGCACAAAAATGTCTTAAGTTCAGTCTTATACAATTTTCAAGTTGTAGCTACAAGTTATGAACATTAACTCAAGACTGTTTCCGTCGTCTCAGTCTGCAGGTTTCAGCTCAATGTTTTGAGTTTTAGTTATTTATCACGTTAACCCACAATGGATTCAATAAGGTGTTTGAATGGATTCAGATCAATAAGCAGATCTGAGACTGAGACTGGATTCTGATTGGATAAAGTGCTTTCAACCCAAGTCTAATTGCAAGAATCAGCAGCTTATGTGATGTTTGAAAAGGGATGCATGACGAGGTTTACATTACTGTCCTTTGTTGGGTCCCAAGTACATCTTCAGACATTAGCTGTGTCTCAAATCACATACTTCTGTTAGTACACTTTCATCTAGTACACTGTGTACACTATGTACTTACTGGTGTAGTGCGCAAATTTCTACAGGGTAGGGTTGTCTCAAATCAAACACAGCTGTTGTGCACTTACTGGAAATGACGATCGCAAATTAGCATTAGCTAGCGTTAGCATTCGCATTACCCTTCGCGCTACCAAATCATCACAGACTGCTAAATTAACCCAATAAACATACTGATGGCTTATATCTGACAACAGTATAGTGGTGCTTAGTGCTAAAAAACACATATATAACTTACATTTGTATAATGTGGCGATGTTCACCGTAGTTACAACGTTCCCAGTCGCCATGTCCAGTTTGAAAAGTGGTCCCTCCCCTTCCGCTACGTAGCCAAGATGGCGACCATTGAGGGCGAGAAGTGTCCATAGTTCCACACTCAACTTTTTGACCGTTTTGAGTGCACCATCCGGGTTCTCACAGTGCATTTTTCCA